>NC_051164.1:39771146-40084818 GCF_013339745.2 Dermacentor silvarum | reverse complement strand
TTTTGAAGCCTAAGTGCAGCCTGTTGGTGTGCAACCCTCTCCTTGCGCCTCCAATCAGGGGTTTCTGCAGCTCGCCGGAGCAGATGGGCGCGAACTTTGAACTTGCATTGTTACGAGCCGCCGGAAGTGTGTGCTCCTGACGCGCGTCAAAACAAAGCCTACAAAACTTCTGTAGCAGTTTTAGTGAAGCAGACGCGCTCCTGTGTTTTTCCGTGTCACGTTGAAGAAGACAACGAAGACCCGCATCGTGATTGCTTGAGTGTATCTGTTGCTGGCTGACACTCACACTCACAGACCCAAAACACAACTTTCAAGCTTACACACCAAACCCCAAAGTCAGCTTTTCTCGCGAACAAAAGGTGCTGCGGGAAAGACACCGGCGGAAAAATCTTATATCACTTTTCAGAGACCGAGAGCAGCAGCGAAGCTTCAGGAGCGCGGTTGTCATGGCAACGTTGACATTTGGGGCACCCGTCCCAGTGCTCCTTTGCGAAAAACAGCACGTGACTTCCGCCACACCTTCTCCAATAGGCTTGTGCTGGCCAGGGCCTCTCCTGGGGTTTCCTTCCTCCATGTTAGTGATACAAAAATGAGTCGTAGCAACATGGCGACGCTTATGCGGTTCCCACTTTTTTTCGCCCAGCTTTTCCTCTAGAGGTAGTATACTAACTCTATGGCGGGAACGGCTCTCTTTCAGCGCGCTCTAGCGGAATCTTTCCAGTTGTGAGGCTGTGGCGCCCTCTCTTGACTAGCTTCGGCCTCAGGCTGGCGTTTTCGATCGAGTTTTCTTTAATTTGGATTACTGAATGCGTTAAATCATGATGTTTTCCTTATTTTATATTATTTTATAGTTAATTGGTATAATTTTGTCCAGTTTTAGGGGAATTTTATGGGGAGTTTATGTCTTACGTAGGCTTCGTGTTGTGCGTGACACCCACCGACGAGGGGCCCTAAATTGCGCCGCACTTAATAGAATAAGACGGGGGGGGGGGGGGGGGGGGGCTGATGACGTAAGTGTCAAGCGAACCTCCGGATCTGGTATGGGAGAACGCCGGGAAAGAATTTCACTTGCAGAAGCTAGACGGTGGCAATTGGAGACAGTAGACAGTTTTAGTTACACGCAAGTAGAGACTTTGCGTACGTAGAGCTTCTACGTGTAAGCAGTGCGCATGCGCAGAACGTAGCGGCCGCGCGCTGGTCTCACGGACGTACGTGAGATTCGATTTTTTACGTGCGTTTCTTGCGCACGTAGACAGCTTCGCGCGGGGGTTTCGCGAGATCACGAACAAGCGATAGCGTGCTGAGCACGCGCAGATGGCTTGCATGGAAACACGGCGACAGGATGACTGGTGATCTATTTCATTCCATGTCAACGATGACAGCAGATAACGCTTGCACAACACACTTCCGGGCATTGCGGAGACGATGACCGGCACGCATCAATTCACATCACTGGCTTCGCTGAAATACTCATCTTGAATTGATTTGTTCATATTTCCCGAGAGATGTAGCTACGTGGTGCGTCGCGTACGTGTAGCTAAAAGCGTTTCAGATGGCGTGCACGTAAGGTACGTAGACTGTTCACGTTTGCGTACGTGTAGTCTGCACGTACAGCGGTGAGCACTGTTATGCCACGTACACACTAGCGGAAAAACGCGCGCGGCGCGCCGCCGGCGGCAAAACGCGCGCCGCGAAAGCAGCCGCGAAACGGGTTTTTGTTGCCGCGGCAGGGATCGCTCCAGGACCGATTTCTTGCGGTTTGCCGCGTGCCGCGGATCAAGGACACCAATGAGAGCGGCCCGCTTCCGTGACGTGCGCGCGGGAAACTGGTGCCATGCGGACCCGCCCGACCGCTTGTTTCTCGTTTCGCACTATCATCTACACGCGTGAGCTCGCGGATAGTTCGAGAAGGGGAGAGGAGTCTAGTCTGTCACGTGATTGCCGCAGCGGCGCGCCGCCGGTTGGTGTGGCCGCCCTGCCGCTGCTGCGGTTTGCCGCCGGCGGCGCGCCGCGCGCGTTTTGCCGCTAGTGTGTACGTGCCATTAGGGTGAACACGCGAGCGCGTGGCCGACGGCACTGTCAGCGCCCCGTTACGGTCATCACTGGAAACATTGCGCATGCGCATCACGCCTTCCGCGAAATAATTGTTCCACCGCGCGCATGACGTCATGAATGCACTTGTTCGTCGTCTGCTAGCCGCATTTTTGTTTTCTAAGCCCATGCATCCTGCATTTTCAGATTTCTTTAAACATCTGTGCTTGAACAGAACAAGACAAAAAAACTTGTATATCTATGGGGGCGTGTCTATTCGTTCCCTTCAAAGTTGTTGTGCACGCAACGCCGTATATAAAACAACCAAACATCTTTCGCAGCCGTTCATTCTGTCGCCAGATCGTATTATGGCTAGGGTTCCCGATGATGAACGGCGCTCAATTGTCGATCTTTCCCTGAAAGGTTATTCCCAGCGGTATATTGGCGCTTTAGTTAATAGGCCCCTGAAGACTGTGAACAGGATAATTCAAGCCTACAAGTATGAAGGTCGCATTCAGGATGCACCCCGCGCGCCCCGCCCTAAAGCTACCACAGACGATGAAGACGCCCTCATAGTTGCAGCTGCTGTTCGTAACCCTTTCTTGCCAGCTCCAGCAATACGCGAGGACTTGGATTTGGACGTTTCGGACACCACTGTTCGACGTCGCCTGCGTACTGCGGGCCTTCGCAGTCGCGTCGCAGCGCAGAAGCCACTACTAACGGCGGCAAACAAGGACGCACGACGGCAGTTCGCTGAGCTGCACGAAGCATGGACATCAGAAGAGTGGGGTCGCGTTATCTTTTCGGATGAGTCGACGTTTTCGACGCGACAAGACCAAAGATTGCGTGTTTGGAGACTACCAGGCACACGGTGAGGCAAACTTCCTGCTTTGAAAAGCAATTGTTTTAGTTAACGTCACAATGCCACGCAGGAACGACCCGGACAACGTGCAAGGTGTTTCTGCCAGTGGGAGATCGAGTGTGAACGTGTGGGGTGCTGTTTCAAGATATGGTTTAGGGCCCCTGCAACGTATACGTGGACACTTATCGTCGGAACAATACTGCAACATTTTGAACAATGTGCTGTTGCCATATGCGAGCAGTTTATTCCCAGACGGTGATTACCTGTTCCAACAGGACCGGTCACCGATACACACGGCGCGGGCTGTCAAGGAGTTCCAGGCGGAGCAGCACATGCAGCTACTGGAATGGCCTCCGAAAGGAGCGGACCTGAATGTGATAGAAAACGTGTGGGGCCGTCTGAAAGCTTCTTTGGCAAGGAAGCCCCTTTATTCCGCGACTTCGGACCAGTTGTGGGCGCAAGTCAGCAACGAGTGGGAAAGGCTGAAAGCCGATCGGGAATATGTTCGATCACTTTACGACTCGTTACCGTCCAGAATAGCTGCAGTCGTTGCTGTAAGTGGTCACATGACTCGCTATTAGATTTGCTCATGTTTTTATATTTGTTCTCATGGTCTTGTTTAACTTGAATTGCAAAAGTGCAATTTTCTTGAATAAAAAGTTTAATAATTATCCCTCTTACACTCACTTTTTTCCTTCACGCGCCAATCTTCAATCCAGATGGACCTTGAAATGCAGAAGGTATCAGCTCAGCGAACAAAAAATGCGGCTAGCAGACGACGAACAAGCGTATCGATGACGTGATGCGCGCGGTGGAAAGAGTGTTTCGCAAAGCACATGCTGCGCATGTGCAATGTTTCCAACGATGGCTGTTACGCGGCGCTGATAGTGCCGTCGGCCACGCGCTCGCGTGTTCACCCTAACAGTGCTCACCGCTGTACGTGTAACTAAAACTGTCTAGTGTTAATGTTTGTGGTGCGGCTCGCCTCCCTAATTAATGGGCTCGCGGAAATTCAAATATTTATATCTCGGCTAATAATGAGCCAATATGAAAAATTCTTGCGATATAACGCTCCTTAGTGGGCTCGCAGTAACTTCCAGCGTATAACCAAAGTTTTCTATGTGGCCTGGTGAGGGGCACTTTAAACTGTCCAAACGAGTGCGCTTGTCGACGAGGTCTTGATGTCGTGCATGCAGGCATGGTTCTATACTTACAAGGGATACGACGCTGGAACAGCATCAAAACTTATCAAAAACTGCTTAAAAAATCAAAAGAGAAGCGCATGAACCACCATTTCTCGAACAAAGGATACATGAAGCAGTCTGTTTCGCAAGGCGAACACGTAACCCTTTACGCTTATCGCAGTATACGTAACCAAATGAAGCCAACACGTACTTTCTTCGGTAGGCCAGTAGTACTCTCCAGAACTATCTGCGAAGCTCTCTGACTCTGCTTCTGCAAGTGAACCGTGAACAAGCAAATTTTCAGTTGTCGGACTTCAAACACTCTTCAATCGTGAAACAGCGCGAGCGTGCGGTAAGTACATGCAAACACTCGACAAGCACTCTTCGAGAGCACGCCTCTGTAAGCGTAAGCATCAGCGACCTAGCTAGGCTAACCTAAATCGTGAATTTCTTGAAACTCCTAATCCTTATACCCGACCCCCTTCTCATTTCGTCCAAATGGCCAAAAGCAAGGGATGGTCGTATCCTAAGGTAAAAATAAACCTGCAAGCATAATCTAATTAATTATGAGAGAACGGGCTCTTCTAGGTCGTGAAGGTCGCCTCTTATGGTCTGCTCCAATGACATTTTGCCCACTCATTAATAGCATTATTAGCAGAATAGCATTAAATTATCGTATTTGATAACCACATTGCAACGAAACAGGCGTCGTGCTCAGTTTGGCTACAATACAACAAATAAGCCAAGTTGGCGTATACCGTCAAATTCCTCTCATTATGCTCAAAGGCAGAGTGAAGCAAGCAATCAAGCATGTTCCCGCTTCTTGCAGGAACGTTGTGCGCATGCGCAGTAATGTTTCTCCTCAGCGACTGTGCGCAGCTTGTTAGCATGCGCATGCTTGACTGGCGCGGGCTATAAACGCCGAGCTAAAGCTGTCTACCAAATACCTCGGTAAGCTCAACAGGGAAAAGTGTTTTTTGCTCATGTGCTTCCACACTGTTTACAGAGACATTCACTACCAGGTTTAAAAAAGTTCGGGACGAAGATGCAAAGAAAAAAAAAATTAGGGTGCATGGCACTGCTGCCAACTAAAGTATGCTGAATGAAAAACGAGACCCTTTCGTTATTTACAAACAATGGCCCACGGAGTCTTCCTTTAACGTTTTCTAAGATAGCCTGCTCCAGAGCGCCACGAATCCTTAGGTCTTATTCTGGCAACAGTCCAATTCCGCCATGTCGCCCGATTCCCCATCTTGGCAACTGTGATTGGCAGAGACGACGACTGGCTGCCGCCTTTTTTAATTGGCTAAAAATGCCGTGGCAAAATTTGGAAATATAGCCGAATTTATTTGCGCTGACGATAATAGCCCTCCCCGTAAATAAAACTAAACAAATCTTGTGGAGCTTTTGTCAGTGTTGGAGATTCCGAGATTTTTCAGTCCTGTAGATGTTGTGTTGCCTTCTGATCGGAACATTAAGGTAATTTTTCGTCCCAACGGCTGACTGTAGCCATAAATTTTAGGCCATACAGCAGCTTCTCGCAGCTTACTCTCATGGCAGTTAGAGCATTTCCGTAGATTATCCCGCGTTGATACCACAGCACTTGATACATTCAAGCTAGACGCTAGCAATGGTTCATACGTACGACATTGAAAGCGCTCTCTGTCAATGTCATGAAGCATGAAGACATTACAAAAGAATATTTTATTGATGGGTAATTTCCCTGATATGTTTCGGCGTGACCTTTTTTTTTAGTAGTTCTAGGTTTCGAGAAAGACCCCTTGACAACACCCGTACCGCTCGTTGTTTCATTTCACTGAAAATATAGGACTCGTATATCTGTTGCAGGGGCAACGAAGCAGCCTTGTTAATATACTTACTCAGACCACTTAACGTCTGCTCCACTGTATTTGCGATGTGATCGGCTCCTGTATCTGTGAAGCACCCGCCGTGATGGCGTAGTGACTTCAGCGTTGCGCCTGGTCGTGGCGGTCGCAGTTCGATTGGGGTGAAATGCAAAAACACCCGTGTATTATGCATTGAGTGCACGTTAAAACCCCAAGGTGGTCAAAATCAATCCGAAGTCCTCCACTACGGCATGACTCATAATCATATCTTGGTTTTCGTACCTAACACCGTTGAATGTCATGTATCCGCAAAGTATGGTAGTTTCTTATCCACGTAGTAACTGCACAACCAGTGATGATTTCAAATGCGTTAGAAAAGGTATGGCAATAAGGGGGTGCATTGAAAAATTTTAAGTACGCTGGATGGTGACAATTTATTTCACGAAGGAAATTCAAAACCGAGTACTGTATACTGTACGCGGATTTCTCACCATTGTCGGTGCACGTGAAATGCACGAGTTTTCTGCTTGCCTTGGCTTGCCTTGCGATAGCAACGATACGGAAATTCAAGGCGCGTTCCTGCCGTCGTCGTCGCCGTTGATGCCGCTGCCTGTTTTCCCACTTACCTAGGGTTTGGGGTCACGTGATGTGTCAAGTTTCGGAGGCCGCGGCACAATTGAAATTGTGAAGGGGAGCGGTAGCGCGGAACGTTCTCCTTTGGGACAAGCACGCGCGTTCCCCTCTGCCAGTATACTCCTCGTCAAGCCAGCGTTGCGTCCCCGAATGCTCGTGTTCATCGAGTGAACTCTGTTCAAGACTTGTCTTTGGCCTCATGACATCTCTCTAGTTTAGTTAGCAGGCGCACGTTCGCTGAACTGTACACTGCCCGCAATTAAATAAACGAGCCTTACATCGCGTGATATCCTAATACTTCGCGATCTGTGCTTCGCCCTCCTGGTGAAACCGCGACATTCTCTGAGAACATGAAGGTGCAGGCCCAGAGCAGAGCAACATGTTTCGTGAATTGAAGGAAAGGGTGAGGGAAACGGGTGGAGGGAAAATCACGTACTGAGGATGACAGCTATACAGGTGAAGAAAACGTGCTGAAGTTAACAGCGTCTACCCAACCGTGCGAGTAATCAGGGCTAGGTTAGCTGATAGGTGACGCAATATGAGCGCACCTGTCTCTCTCAATTACTTTCTAAGCTGATACACAGCTTTACTCACTCAGCAGTAGTATGTAAAATATTCGCTGCACAAAATACGGACGCTTTATTAGCGTTCCTCTATACCATATGGCCCCCGTAGCGATATACTAAAGGCACACTACACTTTATTTTAAATGACAGTGCAAAAACACACAGGCTAGAACGAAAGAAGCCATGTCTTGCTGAGAGGCTTTCTATGATGTTACTTCACAAGAAGCGACACCGACTCGTCCAAATGTTGTTTGTGTTAAACTAGACTATGTTTACACACCGCCACTCACCGGATTGTGTTGAATACGTTGACGAGGGGTACGCATCTGGTAAAGAAACAAAGGGCCGCCGTGTGAATGAGGATGAGTGGATTAGCATTGCTTCTCATAAATTTGCAATCACATGTCTAGAAATCGCCGAGCGTTGCAATGACTTCGTTTATGAACAGTAAGATTAGGATGCGTGTCTTTGCCATGAGAAAATGAATTTCAAGAAAATGGTAACGGGAATAGCGAATTATATTGCCGCAGTATTTAAATACCTGCGCGTGGAAACTGCTGAGAGTCAAAGAAGTACCAGCAAATGTGCACGCTTTGTGTATTTGCTTAATTCAATACGGAATTAAAACACGCGCTTAAACTTTCTAAGATGTGCTGGTAATTCATGCATGAAAAAGCAACCAACTAAATAGTAATCAGTCGAATAGACTGATAACAATAATTGTTTGGTCTGTTAGTGATAGGTAGAATGATATGGACGCCTGCCACTGCGAACAACTTTTTCCAGCGCAATACGTCCTTGAACATCCGAACAAAACGAAGAACTTCCCGATTGTGTTCGCCCATTGTCAGCGGTTTTAAGTGCCTCACTCAAACAGCAAATATATCCTCAAGGTGCAATTTTTGTATAGCGAAAACGCCAAGAAATTGTACACCATAAAGTCAAACTTGCAATGTATATTTTTACAGAGACCGATAGCATCAAGTGACGTACTGATTACGCAAATCTGGGTTCATGTTCTGAATTTTCCTTTCAATTACCTTTCAAATCATCGTGCTTTCCTGTTTATACCTGGCAGGGACCAAATTTGCTGACGGGTTAAAATTCAGCGGAATTTTGACTATTCGCGTGGTTTACTCGTTCAATTGTGGCCGAAGACACCATCTGCGTGCGACCCAGACCCCTTTACTCTGAACACTGTGGCAGATCAGACTGGAATAACGCGAGAAAAATGAAACCCGAAGCAGTATGCATCCCTTGTTTTTTTTTCCTTCTCTTTTGCAGAGTCCCCGTTCCAAGCCAGAGTGTAAAGGTTACATGCATGAATGCCTCTGCGCAAGACGCACTGCCTGTAACATCACCGATTATGGTACGTGACATGTGAAATCGGTAAATCGTTCAGTGGAAGACCCGCCAAACCGCCAATGGGATTGCGCCATGCCACAAAATGAGACCTGGAAATTAGAACACAGGACTAGTGACATAGGACGCCACACGGTCTTTCAACTACGGGGAACTGAAGTCGTTGGTGGACGCTAGTCAATGCAATAGGATAAAGTGTCTACATTGGTATTGAAGCTCGCCTTCTGGCAGGATGTTAACGAGACATTTAAATTTCGTACATCCCTTCTATTGATGAGCAAATTTGAAAAATTCTTGCAATAAGAATTTTACCAGAGGGCTCCCCCCAACTTGCAGTGTGTAGAGCACTGCACGGGCCGATTTTTTTCAGCCTGAGCCCGGCCCGGGCCCGTTTTTACGTTGGGCTGCCCGCCTGAGCCCGACCAAACGTTTTATGGTGAGACCCGAGCCCGGACCGGGCCCGGAAATAATCTACTTTACCCGCCGGCCCGGCTCGCGACCCCTTTACCATAGGCCCGAGCCCGGCCCGAGCCCGGCTCGACACCGGCCCGAACGCGGCCCGAGACCGAAAAAAAACATGTTTTTCAGAGTCGAGACGCGCGAAGACAACTCGATGCACGTTGCATGCACATCCCCAGAAAGTCCGAGCCCGGCCCGGGACCGCGTCAAAAAAATCACAGCATATCCACGGGGTGAATGATGATGAGTGGGCGAAGCTCCGGAGGGAATCATCGGATCTCCCGCTTAAGGGGACGCTAGCACAAACGCGTTAGAAACGTGCAGTACTCTCTAGTAAGGGGGAGCGGCCACAGCGTCTTACGCAGCCATTTACACATGCCGGAACGTGCACCGCGTTTGCCGACGCCATTACATGACTGCTGAGCAGGGGCGGATCCAGGTTTTTTCTGAGAGGGGGGTCAGCTTCTGTCAATGATGATGATGATGATAGTCGCCTTTCTTATTTACCGAAATTCACCGTTTCTGCTCACGATAAACCCGCGTTTTATACGGCTAGAGCAACACCTGTAGCCCACCGTGGTGGCTCAGACAGCGCTGCGCTGCTGAGCACGAGATCGCGGGATTCGCGGCGGCCGCATTTCGATGGAGGCGAAATGCAAAAACGCCCGTGCGCTTGCGTTGTAGTGCACGTTAAAGAACCCCAGGTGGTCAAAATTAATCCGGAGCCTTCCACTACGGCGTGCCTCATAATCAAAACTGGTTTTGGCACGTAAAACCCCAGAAAGAGGAAGAAGACCTGTAGCGAAACCAGATATCGGTTTCTCCGAGCTTATAGGAAAAGGACGTTGCCCAATACAGCCATGTGCTTGGCGGCTGTGCCTGATAATACCGGGTGTTCAAAACTAAGCTTTATGCTTTTGCTAAAATTAGGCACTGGGAGGCACACGAAGACCACCTGTGCATATAAGTTATGTGGCCAGGGGGGCACAAACTGAGATGATAATTATCGCTGTGAGCAGCCCAATTAACTAAAATTGAAGAACTATTTTTTGTCAACTGCAGTAAGTGGGTATGTTTGTATTGAAAACTTAGAGGCAGTCGTGTTTATTACTGCAGTCAATAAAAAGTTAATTATTCAATTTTAGTCAATTCGGCTGCTGACAGCGATAATTATGATCTCACTTTGTGCCCCCCTGGCCACATGACTTATTTGCGCAGGTTGGCTTCACGTGCCTCCCAGTGCCTAATTTTAAGAAAACCATAAAGCTTAATTTTGAACACCATGGTATATCTAGCCTGTATTGTTTCTTAAAATAATATTTAGGATGATCTGTTGCAAGTTCATTATAAATTCGTAAGCACGGGTCCGTCTTTGGAGTTCTGTTGGGACACCTTGTTTTCTTTAAGGAGATTCTATGTGTTCGGCTGAGACACGAAGGTGTCTCAGCCGAACACATAGAATCTCCATCGTTTGCTTTGGAGCTCCAACGCGGCAACCACTACGCTGGTTGTTTACGATATGCGAATCACCGCGTATGAAGACTCACGACGCCACCTTCAAGAAGAACGATGCGGCGTAGTAGCCGAGAGCGCGAGCCAACGTCTTCATGTTTTGTTTCCCACGCGACGCCATCCTTTTACACAAGCGCGCACAAGGTGCTCCCGTTTCTCTACCCATGCGACGCCATCCTAGGGCCGCGCGCTGGCGTTGGCGGTCACGCTCCCCCACTTCGCAGCCGCTGCTCGAGGCTTCGCCCCGCTCCGCAAAAACGCCCACTCAGATAAACGGATCCAGCGGCTTTGAGCCTCCTATGCTTAATGTACGACAATAAAACTACGAAGTTACAATGAAAAACTTGTAGCGTACTGCGCTCGAACTGGATATTGTCAACGTGTAACTGTGACCACAATGAGTGCTACAGTTAAAAAAAAGTTGCCCATGCGTAGTTCTTAGTTTAGCTGTTAGTTGTTATTATTTATACAGGGTTTGTCCGAAAAGTAATGTCAGTGAGTCGATTAAAAAGAAACTATTGATCAGATCGGTACAACACAATACAATGTTTCAAAATAGGCTCCTTCTGCGTCGTTACATTGCTTCCAGCGAGATTTCCAACCATCGAAGGCGTCACTGACGGCAGGCCTCCTTAGGAATGTGCTTTATAGCCTTGGTGCAAGCCTCTTCGACTTTGCCAACTGTCACGAAATGTTGTCCTTTCATGGGAATTTTCAAGCGCAGAAAGAAGAAGAAGCCTGGGAGAGCCACGTCAGGACTGTAGGGCGGCTGGGGAACCGTTGACATCTTTCAATCGGCCAGGAAGCGGGTCACGAGGAAAGCGGTGCAGGCTGCATGGTGCGTTGTCATGGTGAAGTTTCGAATCGCCACCGATATCAGGCCGGGTGCGATGAATCCTTCGTTTGAGTCGCTTGAGCACTTTAACGTAGAATTTGGCGTTCATGGTTGTGCCCTGTGGCACAAACTCATGGTGGACAAGGCCACTGATGTCAAAGAACACAATCAGCATGGTCTTGGCCTTTGACTTGCTAATTCTGGCCTTCTTGGGGCAAGGGGACGCCGAGCTGTGCCACTTGGCACTTAGCCTTTTTGTTTCGGGGTCGTATTCAAACACCCAAGTCTTATCACCTGTGATGACATTGTGCAAAACATGAGGGTCACTTTCGCACAAGTTCCAAACCTACTGGCACGTTTCAACTCGGTTCGATTGTTGGTCGTCCATTAACATTTTGCGCAAGATCTTCGCGCACACTTTTCGCATCTGAAAATTATTCGTCAAAATCTTGTCAACGGTACTTTTTGGAATGTTTACTGTCTGTGCCACTCGATGACGGTCCTTTGTTCCAACGAACACTCAAACGAGGGTCTGAGTACAAAAGATCTCTCTCACGCGTCACATTTTCGTCGGTGATGGTCGTTGATGGCGGTACAGTGCGGGCTTCATCGCTGACCTCTTCACAACCTTCTAAAAAGACCTTGTGCCCCCGGTAAACTTGACGTTGTGACAATTATCACCAAAAGCTGTCTTTATAATAGGAAAAGTTTCCTCTGCAGACTTGCCGAGTTTCACACAAAACTCGATGGCGGTCCTTTGTTCCAACGAGCGCTGCATTACAGCTTGCACGGTAAATCAAAATGAGTTGACAAAAAAATGCCAGGCCTGCGCGGCACACGCAGCACAGTCAACAGCGTAAGCTAGAGGAGCATTTCGACAGTACTACCTAGTAATTTGAGTGAATGCGTCAGGAACGCGCTTGGGACGCCGTCGCGCGTGCAAGCCGATGCGTTCCATCGCCGATGGCTAGCGCCGTTCGGCCCTGCCATGCAAGCGGCGGACAATGCAACTACGGCTGTCACATTCGCTCCCACTGCAACGCGCCCGACGCGGCCTGCTTGGGACTCCGTCGCGCGTGCAAGCCGACGCGTTCCATCGCCGGCGGCATCATCGCGACCCGAAACGGCTATTGGAATGAGCCCATAACAGCTTACGCTGTAAAACCTTGTCCTTACTCTCCAGATGGTCGCAGACGACTGAGCGACCGCGCGTGCGTAAGCTAACTTCCCCCTACACTAATCTCAACTGGTATTAGCGCGCTGCGACGTATAGTCGCTTCACAATATAATCACTGACATTACTTTTCGGACAAACCCTGTATATGAACACTTCAGCAAGTGATCTCTTTCATCAAGCAGGTTGGTCGTGGAACCGATGACAGCCAATGAGGCAACCGATGACACCCCAAGGGGCAACTAAGTTGATCAGGCGCGAAGGCACTCGCGCGGACATCGGCGTGCTTGGCAAAAGGGACGTCCCCTCGTTCATTCGACGCCACCGACGGGACGAGTAAGGCACCGCCGGCGCCAAGAGGTCGAGGTGTTCATGAGAAAAAACAACTACGGCAACTTCGCAACACCACACCCCGACGGAATACAACTAAGCTTGTGAGCGAGCTAGCTTTACTTCCACATGGCTGATATCACTGGTACTCGCGAAAAATACTTTTGAAGAATGCTAGTGGCCATATTTTTTGCGACAGGGCCGTCCCCCTGTCAGCGAGGGGGCGATGCGGAAATCTGAGGGGGGGGGGGGGGTCAGGACATCCGGACATCCCCCCTGGATCCGCGCCTGCTGCTGAGAGAGTATACCCCCCCATATTCATAAACGCTCCTCGACTTGAACTTGACTTGCCACCGCCTTGGGCAGCGCGTTCGAAACGCGTTGAAGGTAAGGCGGAGAGGCCACAGCGTCTTACACCAGCTTCTTACACGTGCCGTAACGCGCTAGCACAAACGCGTTAGAAACGCGGCCTTTCGTTAATGTTGGGTATTTATTGCCATCGTGGTGCGTGTGTCTATGTGCGCTTCGTGGCGTAGTGGTTAGCGCCGCGCGTTCGGAAGCGAGGGGTCCCTGGTTCGATTCCGTGCTACGGACACAACTTTCGGATTTTTTTTTCATAAAACGCCGGAAGCGTTCTCCGGAAGCCGGCTTCCGGAATCGGAAGCGGAATCGGAAGTGGAAACGGAAGCGGAACCGGAAGTGGAACCGGAAGCGGAAGTCGGCTTCCGGTTATACTATACGTATACATATATATGTATATATGGGTATACATACATATAGGGACACACAACGCCATCTATTGAGCAATTCATAAAACTAGACGTGGCTACCTACTACGACGGGGACGAACGGGTGCCGCTATAAGGAGCTTCGCCCCTAAAAACCCGAGCCCGGCTCGGGCCCGGGTCACAAAGCACATGCCGTACGTGCCCGAGCCTGGCCCGAGCCCGTGAAAAAACTGCCCTACCCAGCCCGGGCTTTCGGGTAAGCCCGAGCCCGTGCAGTGCTCTAGCAGTGTGTCCCCAAAATTTTCAGTTGGACCTGGTGAGAGGCTAAAGCCTAACAGCTGATGCCAGCTATAGGCAAGAAAATGCGGCATTAAAAAAAATGCGTTACGTCCCGCCAAGTTCAACTTACTGCCACTCGTCTGCGTTCACTTTCTCGGCCTAACAACGCCCGATAAGATGAGCAACCTATACTAATCGTCGCCAACAGCAACGCGGCCGGAGCTTGATTTGTCGGCACACGACGTCACGGGAACATCAGCACTGTATGGAGACGCCCATTAAACCTAAATATTTTCAGTGCAGCGTAACGCTCTGATATCTATACAGGAAAGACTAAATTTTAATTGCAACAAAAACAACGTAACTTACCCGCTGTACCCTCTGTGGTCATCGTTGTAGTCCGGGTGTTCATCTCTGCTGCTTGCTTGCTTGCTTGCTTGCTTGCTTGCATTCAAAAGTGGCTCGTACCCACTATGGGGGATTGGCCAAGAATCGGGTGATTGAAGGAAAACAATTATCGGAGTCTAATAAGGATCACTTTTGAAAATTCTTGAATGACGAAAGGAACTTATTCATATAAAATTTAAGAATTTAGCAAGGAAATCGTCCTGATTCAATTATGTACCCCACAACAGCTGCACCAACATCCCTATGACAATGTCCGAGAGAAGAGGCACCCAAAGACAGAATTTAATCCAGCACTCTAAATTTTTCTTCTAAAGCATGTTTTCTTAATGAGGAAAAACGGCGGCATGACAGGAAGAAGTGTTCTATTGTTTCGTCTTCACCACAGTATGAGCACAAAGAGGAGGGCGCCAGACCAGATCGATGCAGATAAAAGTTTCATGTAGGAATGCGACATCTGAATTTGGTAAAGAGGACTTCAAGCTTTCTATTATAGCAGAATTTTCTGTTCCAAGGAAATAGGAGGTGTCGATAATCAGTTCCAGGAGTCTTGCATGACTGCCCGCCTCCTGAACCTAGCCGCGGTTATGTAAGCTGATACAGGAAGAATCGGAAGGATTGGACCGCCAAGGGCAGCTCTCGCTAAGCTGACAGCTAATTCACTGATAATTAATCCTTTGTGACTAGGTACCCATACCAATCTAATTAGTTTTAAGTTAGAAGGTTAGAAGACAATGGAATTTACGCGAAACTAGTGAGCCACTATTTGCAGTGAGAGATGAACATAATGACAAAGAATCCGTTACTATTACAACTTCCGAGATTGATGAGTGCACTTTTCGTAGAGCCAATGTGACCGCCAGAAACCCAGCTAGAAATACTGGTATGTAGTCTGGAAGTCTTAAGGAGAACGACCAGTCGAAAGCGGAAGAGAAAATTCCAATTCCAGATTTTTCTTCTGATTGCGAGGCATCTGTCGCTATGACGGCTTTTATTTTTAACTACAATAAGTGAGTTTATAATATCCCATTTAATATATTGTAAGAAAGGAGTTTTGCGTTGTTTGGATATATATCGTCGAGAATAATTTGGAGATTCTCTCTCTCACTGCAAATTGGAGGGATCTCGCATAATCGTACATCTAAGGGACCAACAAATGCCTGCACGAAAACGACCTGAGGACTGTGGAACCGGGGCCAGGAAGATTGAAAAAATATTGCAGGCGGGGAAATGAAAATGATTTGTAATTTTATAGGGAATTCATACATTTTTAAGACTGTTTTGACCGTTAATAACCAAAATCTGCACAAAAGAGAAGGTAAATGTGTTTCTAGGTATAACACATTGTTGGCAACGAACTTTGGCAATCCAAGGCACAGGCGTAAAGCTTCCCGTTCCAGAAGAACAAGGGGATGTAATTTGCATGCCGGCGCACCTTGATTTAGAACACATCCGAATTACAAAATTGGCCTACGTTTTATAAATCATCACAAGAGAGTCTCTCCGCATTCCTGATCGACTGTTGCAAAGCCTTCTTAGCATTACAAATGCTCGCACCCCCTTTTTATTTATGTATTCAATGTGCGTGCGCCTTCTTCTTTCTGGGGTTTTACGTGCCAAAACCAGTTCTGATTATGAGGCACGCCGTAGTGGAGGGCTCCGGAATAATTTTGGCCCCCTGGGGTTCTTTAACGTGCACTACAACGCAAGCACACGGGCGTTTTTGCATTTCGCCTCCGTCGAAATGCGGCCGCCGCGGCCGGGATTCGATCCCGCGATCTCGTGCTCAGCAGCGCAACGCCTTAGCTGACTGAAATGTGCGTGCGCCAATTTAGCCTGTCATCATATATTATGCCCAGGTATTTTACCGAGTCTACCTGAAGCTATGTTCTGTAGGTGGTAGGTTAGGTTTATATGTATTGAATCTATTAAAGGAAAAACTATTATTGCACATTTACTGACATTTAGGGAGAGGCGAATATTCAATAACCAGTTTTCTATGGCGCAGGTATGTTTGTAATCGATTATATAAAGAGTGGATGTCAATGTCAGATGCAAAAAAAGCAATGTCATCTGCGTAGACATATGCGTATATGTCATTATGACAAGGTATAGAGCTTAGTAATATATTAAATAATAAAGGGGACGTGACAGCTCCTTGTCGAACTCCACGAGATTGTCGACGTCTATTTGAAGAACATCCTTTCAAAGAACAATAAAATTTTCGGTCAGTCAGAAACTCGCTAAACCATTTTTTATGCATTTTGGGAAATCAAGGTTAAATAATCGATTCAATAAAACTTCGTGTTCTACACTATCGTAAGCTTTTGATATATCTAAAGTTACTAGAGCTGCAATTTGTCTCTGGCGACGTGCTAGTTTTATATGGCTTTCCAGGTCCACATGAGCGTGCCAAATGGAACAGCCAGATCTAAAGCCAATTTGGAAAGGGCTGAGCGCTTCTTTGTCCTCTACTAATTTTATAAGACGAAAATTTAAAATTCTTTCTATTAATTTCACTAAATTGGAGGTTAGAGCAATTGGTCGAATATTATCAAGCGTGTATCCGTCACCATTATTTGTAAGAATCGGAATAACTTTAGCGAGTTTCCAACTGGAAGGTATCCACGAAAATTGAATAGAATAATTCACTACGTCTAAAACGTCATCTGGGGACTCCTTGAATAAAATTTTTATCATTTTTGAGGTTAATCCGTCAACACCAGGGGCGGCATGTGGCATACTTTCCACTGCTGGGGCAATTCTAACATTGTGATCTCCGTAATATCCTCGGACAGTATGCGTAACTTGGACGACGGCGATAACAATGACGTGAACCGGATTTCTAGACCTTTTGCAATTTCTTCTACCATTTGCGTCATTTCTTCATCTCTGCTGCCATAGTGATCCTCTTCTTGTTCCCAACAAATGACACTTGCCCACTGCGGTGATTGGCGACGAAGCAGGAAACTTTATTAAAGCAACAATACCGCAGATTTGAGCGACTTTTGCAGTATTATAACATAATTTCCAGCGAAGCTGTTTGTTTTGAGAAGTTGCATTAAGGATTTGAGTTGCTGGAATAGAGCTACACGCATTAAGCCATTGCCCGTGTATGACTCGTCAGTTTGCAATGTTGCCCGCATATAACACTTACGAACATTTGCTTATGAAATGTTCAGTAAAGGCCAACTTCAACCACACAATTTTAACTTCGCATGCATATCAGTGTGAGAATTTAAATATTTGGGAGTGTATTTCACCACTGATTTATATTGGACACGTCACATTGATCATATTACTGCCAAAGCATCTCGTGTGCTAGGATTTATGAAAAGAAACGCAAAACAATTTCCAATCAAAGCAAAGGCTCTACTCTATCTCTCTAGTGTCCGATCAATACTTGAATATGCCAGCACGGTTTGGGATCCTTGGACATGAACAAGCATAGACAAACTGGAAAGAGTTCAGAGTAGGGCTGTGCGCTTTGTATTTAAAGATTAGGAATTTTACTGTAACAGAGGCCAAAAATAAAATTGGGTGGGACATGCTGCAAAAACGACGTTTAATTCATAGATTCAAACTGTTCCACAATAGTTTTCACTCAAGAACAGGTATAAATCGCTTGAATTACATTTGCCCGACTGCGTGTCTATGAGAGTTGATCATGAACTCAAAGTGAAAGAAACTTCATGTAAAACAAATATGTTTAAAAAATCCTTTTTCCCCAATACAATCCGTGCCTGGAATCGGTTACCACGCGATGTTGTGAACATAACTTCAAATGACATGTTTGTACAGACGCTTCACGATGCAATAGTATAGTAATGAGCATGATGTGGTGTTTGGGCCTATGTTACCTCTATTATGTTTCCTTTCGTTTTTTCTGTTATGTAATCCCCCCCCCCCCCCCCCCCCCCACTGTAATGCCTATGGAAGGCGCTGTGGGTACCTTGGTAAAAATATAAATATCAGCTAATAATTCCCGAAATTTCGCGAAGTTCGACCTTGGTGGCTCTAAGAGTTATTCAAGGAAACCAGGCTAAATTCTGCGCTATTCGTATAGTTTACGTAATTTACGGGCAAACGCCATATTCAACCCAAAAATTTTGAAATTTGCCTACACAGCGGGGATAATCTGTGCCCTATTTTTACCAAATGCAAAAAAAAGATCTTGTTGATTTCACCGAAAAAACACTGCACACTACTCATTTAACGCTTGAAAATAGTCAAGAAACGAGGGTTGAGCATTTATTTGCAACGCGATCATAATTAGGCAGAAACGTTGAACTTTACCAACACATAACCCCTAAAATAAGGCCCCCGTTTCCACTGAACGTGAACTCCGTGTTGTCAACTGATGTTGTCCTAGGACACCTGTTGAAGGTGTCGTGGTCGAATTCGGGCCATGATTGAATCCGCGACCTTGAGTTCAGCAGTGCAAAGCCAAAGCCACTGGAATACCGCGGCGCGTCCCAACCAAGTACCGTATAGTCAGATGACCAGAGAGAACATGGAAACTCCAGAAACGCACGAGCGCCGCTTCTGTATCGCTTTGCCAAAAATAAATTGATTACGTGCAGCCTGCCTCACCTCTGTTAACGTAACCAACTGCACCGGGCGTTCCTTGTTGGTATTTACACAGTTATCTTTTTGCGTACTTTTCATTTCTCTGACGTTAGAATGGGTTCCTCGACATCGTGTCATCCACGAAAACATTGCTGAGGCCTTCTTCTCCAGACGGCCTACAAATCAAACAGAGTCTACCACATACCCCTGTACTGCTTATTCTAGACTACGCCTCCTCGTAGGCCGCGAAATTCACCTCCGTCGTCAGACGCGTGCCCTAATTCATTCACGTTCTGCGGTAATCCCCCGTGACCTGACCAGAAAATATGACATGATGCTACGCAGGTTTTTTGGGCGCCGCACTAACACCTCATGCACGTCACGGAAAAGTGGAAGGGAAACAGGGCTGGCTCCGAAACGGGAAATGAAGTGGAAACCAACACCGCCACGCCAGGAAGCAGTGCCAGACACGCCAGTGACGGTCCCGAACGGGTTAACACTGAAGTAGCGGAAGCGGAAACAGACAACAAATCGAAGGGTGACGACAGTACAGAGGGGGTAGGAATCGCGGATTCGTGTGGAAACACCAAGGGCGAGGAGGAGCAACCGAGTTGAGTGGTTTTTGTTGTGGATTCGAACGTGCGAAGGGCGGGAACGGCCATCAGAGGGGGAGCAGGTGCAGACGACCAAGTGCAGATAAGTACGCTTCCGGGGAAACCGTTCAGGAAAGTGATGGAGAAGGCCAGGCAACACGTCTGGCACACAATGAAAGAGCGGAACCTCCTGCATTGTGGTAGGGGGGGGGGGGGGTGCAAAGCATGAATCTGTGGTTCCCACATTCTGCGGGAATCAGTTTAGGCGAAGCTTTCATTGATTTTTCTCGAGAATGCTGTTGATGCTTAACGATCATTTGCAAGTAGCGACCACGTGACCCAAATGGACAGTGCTGATGTCCCCCGTTGAGACCCGCATCGCTCAACATAAGCTTGTTGCACTCGATCATGCGCATGGCACGCATGATGAAGATGGAACGACAAAGCCAGCGTGAAAAATGACGGTAGTATTAGTACCCTTCACTGACACGTTTAATATATCAAATTTAGCCATTCTCTTATGTATGTACGGATGGACGCCGTTAGCGTTTACAACATGATGTTTCAGCTTTGTTACATTGTTTGGATGGTCAGCGAAATCCGTAAAACGTAATGCTGGCAACCCTAATACTAAGAGAATCATATACGTTGGGCGTGTCGGTATTCCATACTTGTGAAAAACAGCGCGAATAAGCAAAGTACAAGGAAGTGGACGAGAGGGGTCACAGGCGCTGACTTACAACAGAAAAGTTAAATGAAAGCACGAGAATAAGTGGACTGCGAGATTACATGTGGAATAAATGGCTCCAGAGATGTAAATATGTGTATCACAGTAACCGATTTCTAGGATCTGCAGTGCAAAACAAAAAATAAATTAGCAGTCTGCAAGGTGGACTGTAGCTTGCTTTTAAATGTTACAATCACTATCGATTTGGTGAGACTGAAGAAAGGCATTTCTTTTTCGACGGATCAAGATAGGAGCGCCCATGGTAGAGCTTGCGGCTGAACACATGGTAGCCAGTTTGATTCATGGTGGCAGCGGCCACTGCATTCGGAGAAACGTGGAATAAAAAAAAAAACGCTCATGTATTAGGCACAACCTGCTTTACGGCGTCCCTCATATCCCAGTGTTAAGTTTCGAGACTTAAAACTTCAAAAAGCTTTTGCTGAAAATGTAACTTTTTAAACAAGCGCTGGTAACTGAATAACCTACCTTGTCTTGGGAACAAGGTTGTTATTACGTTAGAAATAGGGAAATAAGGTAACTAATGCCATACAGTCACAGCTAAATTTTTACTTCGATATGTATGGTGAACCTCATGCAACCTAATTATCCGCTTCTATTACGTACGAAAGAACACATTTATTTTTTTTAAATTCAAACGTAGACACACGCTTACCGGTCACTAGCATTCCCTGACTACAGTAAATAGGGTTGAAAAAGGAAGTGTCCATACACCTCTATATGCTATAGCTTCATGGCCCTCATATTAAACGATATCACATGGTCACACAAAACTTTGTGTATATTCTAATTATTACGCATATATGTGGTCTGGCATTCGCAAAATCGACTTTTTTATGTAGGTTACACTGCGTCGCAACAACCACAGACCAGTTTAAGAAAAAATAACAGTGTTCCAGAAAGCGCTCAAATTGGAAGCGTTCGCTTTTCACATGGGAAATTTAGACAGTAAGAGCGAAGCTAATTAAAGCTTAAATGCAATCTCTCGACTATGGAAATGCTCTTCTCGTCTGAAAAAGAAATATGAACATTATAAAGAGAGTCACAGATGTGGCCTCGCTAGACGAGTCTTCTTTCAGTAAAAAGCCACGCAACGACAGCATACCTTCTCCATACACAAGAAAACAATTGTTTTAGATACACTTGCGAAGGATGACCGGACACACCAATAAAGTGTTGCAGCCATACTTGACAAGCACTGCTTCACGAAAAGTTAACAGGTCTCTAAAGTAATAAAGGGACGTGATTTGATGCCACTTTTATAGAACCTGAACATTTTTCATTAACGTTTGTCTTATTAGCTTACCTACTACAACATGTACTTATTTTTCTACAATTTAATGCCACTTTACATCTCTCACGACTTCAACATACAAGAATATCTGTTAGAGACCGCAGTATACGCAAATATTATGTATGTTAAAAAATGCGCACTGTGAACATCAAGAAAATTGGTCGAAATCCAAAGGCAGAATTGTTATCAAATTCAAGTGACAGCTTACCAGTAGATTTGCTGAGACGTGCTACTGGTTAGCTATACTTGTTATCGTAATAGGCCGTGTGGGGCGCTGTGGCAGCGCACTGCCTCAAGGATTGAATCACTCCGCGTCGTTAACCACATGAAAGTCCTCACAAGGTCTCACATCGCGCAATGCTATCAATATTCGCCTATCAAGTTATAACATTTGATTACACGTCATCCGGGATCGGCCAACCATTGATTTCAGTTTCCGTGTTCGGCCCAGTTTATTCGACCAGACAGCCGTCCACAGAAAGCGGGGAAAAGAGCCAATGAAAGCTTGGCGTTAATAATCTGGTTCTGTATACACAAAGCTTCTAGTTTGTTGTATTAGTTTGTTGTAGTTAGTATGTGCTGGTTGCCGTTGGCCTTTCGCGTTCTCTAACGACATGTTAGCATTACTAACAGTTTTACCGTAACACATTCTTTGGGAATAGAGGCCATGCTTTTTTTTTATCTTGGCTATGACGTGGCGACTCTGGCTGCCGACGCTCCTGGTTCTTTTCGAACTTCAAGGAAGACTTCTCTTCTGCGTCTTTAACATAAGCGTGATAATGCTTAGCAGCTGTTCCGCTGCCTTCGCGGCGCGAACCACCCTCCACTGTGCCAGGCAGCGTCAGTCGAGGGACACAAAGCTCTGAACTTCAACCTTCGGTTTAAACTCAAACACACTGAAGTAGCTGTATGGGGAATTCATGTACTGCAAAGGCTCCTACTAGGAAATTACTCCACTCAAGATAACCATAATTGCCTGTAAGCATAAAGATATAAAATACCCAGTAACCATTACGTTTCCCATTTTTTTTCTGCTGAGGCAACCAAAAAACGCTAATATTCCTGGTCATTTGATTGCTTTACGGTTACATCTGGCGATGCTCATCTTCAGCTTCACTTGAGCAGAGTTTGCTGTTCGGATAGTGGACGCATGATTTTAAAGACAAAAGAGAGCAAGCAACAGGACACGAAGCTAGAAGCAAGGAAGGTGACAAGAAGCAGCTTTACTGTTTTCTTCACAAATTACTTCTCACAGTGAACCACTACGAGTCCAATAAAAATGTCTGAGTGTTGAACCACTAATGGCAATTTACGTATTTCTGTGTGTTTATTTTGTGTATCAGTGTTTTATTGTGCATCACTTCAAATACGTAATCATTCAGCTACCAGATTAACACTTGCCTAACGAGAAAAAACACCAGCCTGGAGTTTTCCGAAGTTCATGTCCAACGCCAAGCAAGACAGGACAGTGCTTTTTTTTTTTTCGAAATCTGTTGCCCATGTTGAATGCAATATTCTTGCAGGTGTCACTCTTGCCAATGTATCGAGAGCACACCTGAGCAGACTTGAGCACATTATAGCATCGACAATGGTGGAGGACGGTGGCAGCGAGCTAAGCATTTCGTTTCACCGATAACCTGAAGTACAGCTCGTTGCCTGTTCGATTAGTAGTACACTACAGACGATGGTTAGCCTCGCTTGATGTGGCATATGCTGGCGGTCGACAGCCAAGAATATCTGATCACAGACGTGTTTACAGCACTTATGCTACTGCTTCCACTGCTAGTATCACCGAGGGGTATGCTAGGTGGCCGGCGGCTTCCTTCTAGCGAACATCGAATGCGCTCTAAACGCATATACAGCGCAGCTTATCGGAGAAAGTTGTTTGCACTACTTCTGCAGTACCGCCATGAAAGGGGAACGGGCGCTATTGCTTCATGTGGCTGACACAGCCCTTCATGCAACCAGCTGGTTTAGTCGTCGATGTAAATGTAGAGCCTAGGTGTCATTTTCTTGTGCTTTTCTTTTTTTCCTCATTGTCGATCGTGTAGGACAGTCTTGGCGATAACCGTGCATAACGCCACGAACGATCACCAACCGATTCTCGGGTACTTTTAATAACTGATCTCTAATAATAGTTCAATAATACTTTAATAATACTTTAATAGTAGTACTAATGACCTGTAATAAATAGTACAAGTCAGTACTTTCAGCATCCGGTTGCACATGCTGTTGTGCTGGTTTGAAAATGTCATTGGTACCGAAGCTTCATTGCCTCTTTACCCCACTTTGTGGGAGCTGGCTGGAGTCTTCATAGCAGCCACAGGCCCATTACCCACTACCACATTGCTCACTAGCAACTACTCGCTATTCTTGTCTGTAGGCGGCGCCAGGGTCCCGTAGAAGGCGCATGCAATGCACTCACGGCTTTAGTCACGCCTTCCGTGTTCTTAGGGCCTGGTGCAACTTAAACTGAAACATGGGGCGAAGTGGTAACCGTTGGAGGCGTTTAGAGAGCAACGCGACTTATTTGTAGGTGCGAACGTGAGAGTATTATGTGCGGGATGAATTTGGTTCGGTGCGCAGCGTCCCACATAGGCTATGGTTCCAATCGGACGTATCACTGCTGTTGGAGCAACACAATTAACCCTGAGTAATGTTTTCGCGATAAAGGCGTGTCGAGCTTGGCGGGGTACTGCACGTGCAAGAGACCATTGTAAACAGGCTTTCACTCTCGCGAGTTCTGCGTGTTTTTTCGTTATAATTTGCGGCATTAGCGTTACATTTGCACATTTTCGTCAAACGTCAAAGAAAGCTTCGCTCAACACCGATTTTTACAATGTGAGGGATCGACAGATTTTTTTTCATCGCTTGCCTCCTTTCGTGATTGATGCCAGAAATTTTATCCACTGGAACATTACTTCCATGATGCATTGCGGATCGTAAATAAGATATTTCGCTTTTGTGACAGCAAACGGTGATGAGCTAAAACCAACACTTCCGAGATCGCGATATCTATAGCATTGTGCAGACTGACTGCACGCCCCATATATAACGTGCAAAAAATTTCAGAGGTCTCGCTAAACCATTGCATTTGTCGAAGAATTGCCACATAGTCGGAAAGCACTTGGTTAAAGCCCAATGCCTCTCTGTTGTTTTCAGTCGATTTGCAGAGCGAGAGCCGTTCGTCGGAGCGGCTTGAGCACGACCCAATACGGCCTCTTGAAAAATATAATGAAGTTGTACTTGATGAAAATATCGTTGTGACCCTCTCGTCACTCATAAACGAGCCCGTGCGACGACTGCGCGTACACGCTGAAGCCAGCTCTCATGGGAAACGAAGGGAGCACTGTGAGAGAAGTTGTGTCCATAGTTAGAACTACAGCCTACATATTAAAAACTTAACGTAAATTAACAAACATCTGGTCGAGTGCATAATGATGGAAGGTTACGTAGTCGCCGACGTATTCGCATATATATTATTTGCCCAGTAAAAATGAGGAATAGAAATAAATACAAATTAAAAGAACAAGTAACAAGAGACACAGCAGGAAACAAAGCGAAACCCACCGGAAACAGTCTCACGTAAAACCACACTTATCAATAGGGTTCATCGGGCTCCCAAGCTCGCAAGTGAACGCATTCGCAAAGCCATTCACGTTGCGGAACGGCTCGTCGCACTCGTCGCCAGTGGAGTAGCGTACTCCGTCGTGACCGCCGCAGAGGACGTAGCACGAGGCAACAAAGAACATAGCGGTGGCACTGTAACCACCGAATCCTTCGAGATACTCGTCATTGTCCCCACTCCTCCTGCGTGGTAAGCCTC
This sequence comes from Dermacentor silvarum, assembly GCF_013339745.2. NCBI lineage: Eukaryota > Metazoa > Arthropoda > Arachnida > Ixodida > Ixodidae > Dermacentor > Dermacentor silvarum. Next base: position 40,059,584 of record NC_051164.1, on the reverse strand, counting down.
GAGCGATACCTCAAGGGCTAGCGTTCGCGTCAGCAAGCGAAGGAACCTGACCGAAGAGTCACTGTCGCCGGAGCGGTTGGCGTTGGTGGCGCATTGCAAGGTGGAGATGGCAGTACCGGGTGAATCCGCGTACCTGCGCAATTAAATTAAGCGTTGAAATACCGAAAATGGACTCTCGGCACGTTAAATTTGAAGGCGTTTGCAGTACACTATATGTAGTGTGGGTCATTAGGCAGCCGGTTGGTAAGGTCATGACGGTGCGGTCTCCTAATACAATGGGAAGTAGGAGTATATGGGCGGAATGTACCACTGGAAAGATGGAGCACACAGTTATAAAAAAAATTAGGAAATGTAAGAGTGGTATGTATGATGAGAAGAAAACTTGACGATGTTGCAGTGGTTGCTTAAAGCAATAACACATCGTTTAAACCTACAAAGCAAGACTATGTAACGTGTACTCTACCTTTTACATGCACAGCCGCTGTCCTACGTCATGCGTTGCGCGAACACGCTTTGAGCGCCTTTTTTATTCTTCTGCGGGAGAAGCCTTAATGTCTGCAACTTACAAACAGTGCTTGTCTAAGTTAAAGTGCTAGAAATGTGTCTTCTATGTTCGTATAAAGTCTGACGGCGGCAGCACGTCATGCCAGGGCAGCTTTACCAGCGCCCAATCAAATTTACCAATAATTTTCTTGTGTAAGATAACTTTCATGGCTTTCTCAAAGGCGAATAGCGTGTAAAATCTCTGTCTAAGAAAACCCCCGGAACATTATAACATTGTTTAAAGGCAACAGCGACAACCAAATCCATGAGATTAGGCAATGGTGCACCTGGAAGCCAGATGCTTTTTACCATATAGACTGTGCAGTGCGACTGAGCAAATGCGCTTTGGCACCAAGCTTTGGCACCACTCTGTTAATAGCCCGTTATACATTAAGCCGAAACCTTTGGCACAACACTCACATTATTTCAATGTTGTGTATGAGAATCAGATACATCGTAGCATACGAACCACATACTGCGTGCACTGCTGATCGCAGATGTAAAACGCTTATTCAGTGGAGCGCAGCCCGACGCGCTGCATTTTCTCTCATCTAAGAGCCTTCACCCTCCATCACCACACCGCGAATTGTCGGAAGTATTTGCGATTGTGTCGGAGTAGGCATGCAGAGTAGTGGCCACAATGCAAGATCTTTCGTTAAAGCTACTTGTCTCACACAGACGGCACTCTTGTTCAAGCGTCCAGACAGGCTACCTCTGCAAGAAGAGCTCGCTCAGCGCCGAAGCCACGTGGTTCCCGAGGCCTCCTTGGTTTATGAACTGCGTGGCACTCTCATCGAACGAAGGAAAGGACAGTCCGTACGGAAGCACAGCCAGGAAGTCAGCAGGAAGTAGAACAGTCCATTCGGCGAACTCGATCTGCTCGGAAGCAGCCCAGCGATCGCGTTCGTCCGCGAGTTGCAGAGCGATCGACTGCCAGTTCTCGACCAGAGAGTCGTCCATATCGCCCGGGTTGAGTACCGGCGCCGTGGCCTGCTGTGCGCAAGTCACTGTGAGCATGCTTTCACACTCGACATAAGCGAGCACAGTGCATAGAGTACCGATAATTGTTTATCAAGCCAGATAGTCATCGTCATACGTAACATTTCTTTTTCTTAGGCAGGTAGGAATGTTTGTGCCACACTAGCATTAAAGGCGAACTGTGCTGCAGCTTCGTCTAGGATGCGCCGTGCTTGTTTTGCACGGCCAAAGAATTTACCTCTTTGACGAGCTTGTGGACGCTTCATCGTACCCGAGAGAGTTTGATACAGTACGAATAAAACTAGGGTATAAAGAAATTGAGTTCATCATTGACTACACAATGATTCTGCACTTTTATATGTCAGGCTTACTCTGACTATAAACTGCTGAACTGATACGCACTGACCCGGCTGAAAATAATTTCAATAATGTCAAATTGAGAACTTTTTCAGGAAGTGCCTAAGACAGGGCACATGGAGGGGAAATGATGTCATAGGCTTATGCCGATGTGGCTTAGTAACTGACATGCATTTACTTCCGTATGGTGAAGTTACTTTCGACCGTCCTAAATTTACAGGTATACTAGCCCACATAATTTAATTTCGTTAAGCTTCGGCTCTCTGTTACCATGCGAAATGCGAAAATCTCAATGTCAATTTGCTCACGGTGACATATGCTCAAGTTCTTGTATCAGTGAGCACATAATTCCCCAGAGAAATACTCTAGGCAATAGGCAACAGGCTTACATCAAAGGTACTGAATACAAATACTACAGTAAACAGTGTCGAGCGGCTGCTTACCTTGCGTCCGCAACCCGGAGTGAGGGTCAAAGTATCCGAGGGCCACGTCGGTAGCGGTGTCCCAGTCCCGGACCACGGTGTAATTTAGGTCCCGGTACGGCCATTTGTCGATTCGCTGCGCGAACGCTTTGAAAGTGTTGGCCACCACACGCCTCGCCGAGTTGACAGCTCGCTCAGAGAGGAGCTCGTCGAAGTAATCGAGGAACAACTGGTTGCCGCCAAGCAGGTACGCCTTGCTCAAGCAAAAGGCGCCATGGTGTAGGTCCGCGCAGTCTTCGCTGTGCAAGAAACCCCCGATATGAAAACACGTACCACGTTTACGAGTGTAATAGTATCGTGTAGTTATCGGACGCATTGATTACCTTGGCGAACTTTCAAACAAAGCACGTTAGCTACTTATATGTGTAGGGATTTCCAAAACACTTCGTACAGCTGCTGCGGAAAAAGATTGACAATCACAATTGACCGATAACAGGAGCAGGGAAATTGCGGTACTCGGCACTCTTGTTCTCGTGCACACTGGTATTTAAAGTGCCAGATGATTCATGTTTCAAAGAGGGGGTGCCTGGCACTCTCGTTTTAGGTGTGCTACGGAACAACAATGTCCAGTGTCCCAATTTATATGCTCGGGTCATTGGTCACTCGCGCTAATATTTTTCCACTGCAGCAGTACTTTTGCAAGGGTAGAGAGTTTTGGCCTTTTTGGTACGACAGATGTTAGCAATCTTTAGTGCTGAATTCTGCAGAGAGGTAAACTGGCCGACAAACCACAAAATATTTCAATATTGATTTTATTAGTAGTCCGGAACGCTGATGTTTATGTGCACCACGCCACACATGCGCATAATAAGCTGCATGAAATCACCTTTCTATATATATATATATATATATATATACAAAGGAGTGTACGTATTTCGGGCCAAGCTTGTCGCACTTTGCCGCTTCCGCTATTCACCATGTCAACCCTTTGCCTCAAGACATTTCTGGAACACGAACATGCACGTCACGTGCTGCAGTGTTCCGTCGTGTATCCGCGATGCAGCTTCTAGTAAGATCCTTCCTGAAAGTCACCGTTTCTGTTTGTCCTGCCTACACTGTCTCAATAATGTTGCGCTTCGTGATAGCGAACCATCTTCGTTTGTCGTCCGACACAGGGGCATGATGATGTAGAACTAGAGAAAGGACATGGTGGTATTCTCGAAATTCTATAACAGACGAAAGATAGACGCTTATCAAGAACGAAACTAATAGCCCCCTTAAATTCATTTACTAATTAATTTACGATGAATATGTATTCACTAAACTTACAGATTCATGTTTTTGTCATTCGCAAAAATTCACAGGACTTAGATTCCACTGTCCAACTCGCCTTGCCTGCGGTACTTTAACATCTCTGCTATTAACACTGTACCCTAATATCATTTGAAATTATCTCTAGCAGATTTATAGCTAATTCACAAAAAAATGTTAGCCAATTCTAGTGGGTTTATATAGCTACTTTAGTACAAGCTTTAAAAGGCAAACCTTGTTATTTTCCATTCCTCAGGAGTATGAGTAGTATCGAGTATGCATCATTTACGGCAACCACCGGTCGTTGAGGAGATGAAGCACTGTCTTCTCAGCAAGAAAGCCTGAATCACGCGTGAATTGTCACTCAATGCCTTTCTCATCAATTTACATAGCAACGGCTCCCCCATGCTGCTTGACAATAACATCGTACAGGATGAGATCGAAATTTGTCTCGTTAAACCAGTTTTCAAGTAACTCCGATTTACTGTTCTACTTCAGAAAAGGCATGTCGAAGTAGGAAATATGGTAGAAGGGCTAAATCAACTTCATGACCTCGACTAGTACTGTGATCAATTTGACTTTAGTATTAGTTAATAGAAGATTCTCTGAACAAATGCCAGTCATTTGGCTGTGATCTTTCATTCCTCAATCAAGAAAAAAAGCGACACGGAGTATGACTGCCAAGTGTTTGCTGCGGAAATTCCCAAGGTAAAGGACGGTCATGAAAGAAGAAAGAAAACGCGTACAAAGCAAGGTCATATGGGTCTTAGTTGTAGTTGCGCTGTACGCTATTGTGGACAATTTTTTTTATTTATGACATTTCAAGAGGGCATAGTCCTTTTCTCATCATGCTTGAAAACGCTCATGATAATTATCCGTGAATTCGCTTGCCACACATTGTGTACCTGAAGTGATCATTGAGTTCCGAGGCCTAGTGAAAGGTTGACAGGTCCAGCTTCAAGCAACCACGGAAAGCTTTCTGCGCACCAGGGCAACGCAATGTGCTACGAAAACTAGGCCAGCACGCTTTCGTGGCATACACTTTCAGGTTTCTGTGTCTTCCCAGTTTTTAAAAATGTTTTTTGAGAATCCATAACCAATGTTTCGGATGCTCACCAACCGTAGAAATTGACTAGTAGCCGTCGGTTGGCGAACAGTGCTGCGGTCTGGACGGTGGACCAGGAGTAGAACGTGTGCATGCCCCGTTCACCGTTCGCTTTCCATAGTTTCAGAAAGGTCGTAACGTAGCCGGGCTTGCTCGTCTCAAAGACCAAGGGACCCGACATGCTACCGTACCGTCCCAGCTCCGTCATCCAGCGTTCTTTGCTGAGTTCCGGCACCACGCTGAACACATCGACCGATTCGAGCGCGCGAGAACCTTTAGAGAGATTCAGTGCCCCTGCTAGAGGGACCATGTAGGTGTTGTGGAGCTTGACGTGGTTCAGAAAATTGAGAGTCTCCCCTGCTGTGCCGCCGAAGTCCCGCCTGCATGGAGAGTGAAGGCGACAGTGAAAATGTTTTGAGATACGTGACTTTTTGAACCAATTAAATAGGGATTATTCACTGCACGGCCTTTGAATTTTCGATATAAAAGAGAGTCATGTTATGTAGGTGGTTTGATTAAAAGGAAACTGTTCGGGAATGTAAAAGTTGTGACTCACGTGCACTTGTTTTAGAAACTCGAGGGAGGATTTCTTTATACCAAAGGTGCTAATGACGTCAGGTGCTAAATGCCAAAACAAGAGGAACAAATATTGAACACCTTCGTACAGCTTGCATTGAAGTTAATGTTGAATCGAGTCTGAAGTTTTCTCTCTTTACCTATTGTTGATGTATGCTTTATTCGTTTACTTGCTACGTATTCGAAATTCTCTTTGAACATTAGATATTGAACGAAGCTCCAGGCCATGTTCTAATATCTACTGCAGTTCCTGCACTCTGTCACGAGATCTTGATCTCACCCATGCAATGATAAAGAACACAGCAGTTAACCAGCCCATCTATAGCAGTACAATATAGGTGACTATGCAGTGAAACCTCATTAGAACGAATTGTATGTAAAGAAATGCTGGATATAACGAAGTACGTGAAAAAACAACACTAGAAACCCGCTTAGAGAGACATAGTGCAGTGCACGCAATAATGAGTATAACGCCTTAATAGGTATAACGAACTAATCCTGACTCCCCCTCAAACTTCATTATAACGAGGTCTTACTATACATATATGCCGATTCGTCATGTGTTATTTCCAGACCGTTGAAGGTGTCGGCCATCCAGTCAGCCATCAGTGTCACCTAGATAATCTCAACGAGGGGCTAGGGTGGCGGGAAAAAAAGCGTGCTGTCGTTCCCGAACAATCCGCCACGATATCTAGGCCTTCAGGCGCCACAGATCTCTCACGCTGGAGCACTGACAACAACAGCACGACAGAGTCTTATCTCGGTAGTGCAAGCGTGCACACCCTTTGCATCGTCGTTGAGGATATGACCACCGACCACCTACAAACCAGGGCGAAAACAAAGCCAAGAGCCAAAGCAGCAATTCCCTCTTAAATGAAACAGCTACAGCTGTCCTAAGTAACTTCTCTAGAATAAACGCTTGCCTGAGTGTTTCGAAGTAGACCTCGGCTGCTCGGACATTCTTGGCCAACTTTCGGTGCTTCTCCACGATGCGCTCGATTTCTCGGAGCGGAGCCAGTGTGACGACGGTTGCATTCGGGTAGCGCTTGATGGACACGTGGAGCACCGCACTCCACCGGAGTCTCAGTGACACGTGCAGCAAAGTTCGAAGCAGATCTACTGGGTCCGAGCCTTTGGGCAGTCGGGGCCAAGTTACGCCGGCATGGAGAAGAGCCGCTTTTACCTTCCATTTGAAAAGAAAATGAAAGTAAATCACATACATCAGCAGGGTTATCACAAGTGAAATAACAATGTGTGAATGGACAAGAAATTTCCGCCTTCGCTAAGAAGCCTTCTCGCAGTAAACTGCATAATCGCGAAGAAGGCATTTCTGGTGACCATCACTCTCTTTGAACCGAACCACAGACTACTTTTCGAGTGTTTCTCACCCTTTCTCTAACGAATGTTCACTAAGAACTTCAATCGACTTTCACAAGACGTGTACTCGAAGGGTTTGTACGGACGCACGTAACCAATCATTGCATAAGGCATACTGTTGAATTGCTCCAGAATAATTTACAAGTGCCTATTTTACAGAGATATACAATGCCGCGACCAGGAGTGTTTCATGTTTTGTATGGGCATATAATACCGAAAAATGCCGTTCAAGATAACTCATCTCACAATGAAGTCGACGGTAACGCGAATAGCAATCGAGCAATGTAGCAACAGCCCACATTCCTAAAGTCACGTTTATTTAACGAATGTAGCGGTAATTCTGAGGCTTTTATTGCTGTGGCTATATGGCACATGCTCCGATATCGTCCGGCTTTGCTATTGCTATTGTAGCTGGCCAAGGTCGCCAATGAGCATTGAGGTGTGAGGACGACTGAATGACGCCGACGCAGTGACAATTCAATGACGAAGAAGGAAGGAATGATGTCGATCGACTGACAAAAGTGTGTAACGATTACGGAACGACGATAACGAGATGTCGATTCTGAAATTATGACAATGATATAACGACGACAACGAGGACAACAACAATGATAAGGACAATGACATGACGACGAGTGTGTGATTACGATGTCGTGACGACGACGCAATGAGGACGATGGCCTGACAACAGCCGCATAATCGTTATTGAATGGCGACAGCATGGCTACGTTACCAAGACGAACAATTGAAACAACGTTGTAGGATCGACGATGATGGTCGTACAACAATGACATGACAATGGGATGATGATACTGAAGTATGATGGATGGACGGACGGACGCAAAACGGCTGAAGTATAGCAAGGAATGATATTCACACTAAAGTAAGTACCACGCTGGGCTATATGGTTATTGTCTCCCACTTGGCAGTCCTATCCGTCTAAAGTCATTAGGCGATTTCTTTGCGGATAACCCGACTTCACCTGCCCATACCACCTACAGCCGACAATTACCTGCTTGCATTTTCGTCCAGGACAACACCTACGTAACTATGACCCGTTATATACATATCGTGTCCCAGCTAACGTTAGCCAAGCTACTGAAAGAAATAAGCAATTTAAATTACACTGTGCAAGATACGGTTTTAAGACCAGGGGTGTTCGGTCGTCGGGCTTTTGACAACCGAGCAACATAGGCCTTATAATCGTATCTTCCACGGTGTTTTTTTTTATTAATTCCCTTCATTTAACAGCTTGGATAGCGTCAGCTGGGACACATGGTATAAAACTCACCGTGTACACTCCTACCATGTTGCTGGAATTTCTTTTATATGTATCTCTTATAGCGGCCACAGAGTAAGTTCTTAGCATCTTGAAGTACAAAAGTGTCTCATCAGTAGCCAATCTTAACGTTTCCCTGTAGGTATATAAATCTCCTTTCTATCCCGTTCATTGCTTCTACCCTTTTTCTCTATGTTACAAATCATTCTATAATGAATGGAAACATTTAAATAACTGTCGCCTCTGATTTCTTGCTTTTCAAGGCCTTGTATTAACTACATCGCTGTTTTCTTTGCTTGATGATTACGCTGTTCATCCTCAGTACGAACATGGGTTAGGCCGCTCGTTCAACGAAGTGTTTTTAGATTATCCCAAAACTTCATGGAGTGCTGTTTATAATTCTTTCGAATCTCTGTCACCCACTGAATGTTTACAGCCTTAATATTTTCCTTCAAAATATTAGCATGCCATTCTTAAGTTTTTATTTTCCCTTTTCCTGTCGGAATTCTGTAGCCGCTTATTTGACTCATGCCCTTGGTACTACTGCCTTATATTTGATTTACAAGTGGAGTCCAGTACAACCGGCGGCTTTCGGCCACTCCAGCAACCACATGATCTACTGCTCCTTGCGAACAACTGGCACACGCAACAAGAATCCAGTAAAGGTGGCTCTGCCGTTACCTTCGGCAGCTCGTCGGCATCGCCGCTGCGCACGGCGTCACAGCTGCGGTAGAAAGCGGCCGCCCTCTGTAGTGGCTTCTGCGTCTTGTGCGGAACGGGCACCGAACGTAGCAGGTAGGACATGCGGCGCAGCTCGGACAGGAACGCCATCTGGCGTACGGAGAGTTGGTTATGACGACGCCATCCACCGCACACGAAGCGCGTGAAGCCTTCGCACGGATTAAACGAGGAGTTCAAGGTCACCGCTAGGCGGTGCGAGTATTCGCGGCATGGTTCCGTGCGACATACGGCGGCGGAGCCGCGCCGCCTATCGCCAACGCCACCTCCGAAGACACCCAGTAGCAGAATCAAGGCGATCCCCGCCGCTAGAAGGAGCAGAACGCACAAGATGGCGCCCGTTGGTTGGTTCTTGAGGAAAGCCTGCATAGTGGTGACAGGGGACGCTTAGAAACTTTCGGTCATTGTGCTCCGTTCTATTGACTGTTGCGTCCACAGCGTCTCTCATGGCCCGCGAACTCTGCATCTCCACAATAATACTTCCAGTAGTCCTGCACGTTGCGCGGGCACATTCCCTCTATTCTAATGCGGATGAACATCTTTTATACTTTTTATATGCGTACTTTTTGTTTGTGTTGTGTCACCCACAGGTGCGAAGCCGGGATAGTGATAAATAGTGCAATAGTGCAAATAGTGCAATAGTGCAATAGTGCAGATAGTGCTGTACGGATAACGCACTTATATGGCACGATGTCGGAAACCTGTGGCCACGACGTATGGAGACGCTCTGAAAGCTTCTGTTACGTCCGCATGAAAGCTGTAGCTGTAATAGCAGTGTATAGTTCACTGGCGATCTACCTCTTGCAGTAAGAATCCAATTGTATAGAGCATTGTAGTAAGCCCATTCTTGATTAAAAACTTAGTCAACTCACGCTGCTTGATTGCGGTTGTGAATGTTACTACGCGCTACTTTTACAGAAACTGTGGACATAGAGAATGGTTATTTTGTCGCGCTTATTCACTGTCATCATTTTTTCCCCTCCACCTTCCCTTTTTTCGATGTCCACTTCCTGTCTGCCGAGCAATACAGTACCTTACTAGCAATAAAATGAAACATTCACGGCAGCTGCAGTCGTTTCTTGTTTGCTACTTATCCGTGAGCTACGCACCAGGTAACCATACAATTAATTATGGACCACCTATAAGGTTACGAAAATACCAGGATAAACAAGTAACAAAATAAAGTCGATCGCGGTTAAGTCAATCAACGTTAACATGACACAGGAGCAAACGGGTGGAGCGTAAAGTCACAGTAAAGTTTAATTCCAGTGGGCACAGTTCATGCAAGTTAGAGCTCCCTGTCATCATGAACTAGGTAATTAGCCACTGAGCTTTATTCGGATCCTGTAGCATACATTGATGACTGGTAAACCCCGACAGTCGTCTTGCTTTATTTGGCTACGAGAGATCAGGTACTCTATTCTTTAATTCATGCGTTCGAAAGTGGTAATGGAAAAAGACTGGCACATGACAACGGCGACCTGAAGGGCGATTGTGCGATACCTGGCTCTGTTCCGAAATAGGAACGGAGCTTTAGGTGCTGGGATTCTTCGCCCGCTTTCAGCGGGGGTTGAAACTGACTACCGAACTACCCTCGAGTCTAAAGAGAGGAATGGACTGCAACTATTATTGTCAGCTGTAACGAAACATAGATAAGTTTCTACGTTCCGATAACCAGTGACTTGTAATAGTATTTTTCGTTGCAGCCGTACAGCGTTCAGAGAAGTTATTGACGGTTCCAGGTACGAGATGCGCCGTAAATGCTCTCAGCTCAGCAATGATTCACCACGAAAAATAAACTATCAATGCATTACACGTACCTTCACACCCCTGTCACCCTTCTCAGTGAAGAATCCTTGCGTCGTGGTCGAGAGGAATTGCGGTGGGCTCTGCAGGCTTCCGAATGCCTCTGAGCGTCTGGAGCCGTTGCGGCGTTCTCCGAAGCGCAGGTGTGACCCCCGCGCCCACGTCGAGGTCGTCAAGACCGCGGCAGTGTTTCCGCGCGACCCGAATGACAGTGGCAGCAATTTGGATTGTCGGCGTGGCCGTTGCTTCATCCACGGCGGATCAAACACGTGCTCCTTCAGCTGCAGGCCAGACGCAGCTGAAGTAGTGGGCGTACGGCAGCCCTCCGAACCCCTCTCGGAGAGGTCGCTGTGCTCCGAAGACTCGCTTTGACGCCAATGCGCGGGAGGTGGCCTCAACTTTGACGACGTTGCCCGAGCAGTGGGTGTTTCGGAAAGCCCTCCGGCACCAACCTCGGTGTTGACAATGCCTTTGCGAGAATCTCGCGCACTGCCGCGGGGCGTTGAGCTTCCTGCAGACTTGGTAGTTGGCAGCGAGATTTTACCTTTCTCGGCGATTTCTTGCTCGGCGGTGTCTTCGCCCTGGTCTACCAATTCCCGACCGGACAACGGTATAGCTGGATGCTGTTCGAGCTGGCCTGACAAAGATGGAGTTCGCCCACCGCGCGCAGCTTTGTTCCTTTGATTTCGCGACGCGCTTGACGGCTTCGCCAGGGACGTCGTCTTCGATGCCTGGTGTTTCCAATCTGTTGTAGGTGCACCTTGCGCGGAATCGGTCGTTTCGACAGGTTCGTCCTCTCTGGAGAATTCTGGCACCAGTGTCTTGGAACCTGTATCGGCAAACGGGAAAGAACGCAGAAAAAGATTGAATTTCGTCGCTTTTATTTGCCTTATGCAAGAAGCCATTGACAGCATAGGTAAATGCACTTCCGAGAATGGGGGAAAGAGTTACATAATATTGAAATCATGCAAACGCAATACTGGCGAAAATATTATTCCTTTTATTTGTCATATATCGTTCGCTACTGGAAGCGTGCTGCAAAGACTCTATTCCAAGCTAAACCTAGTGGTATCGAGAGTCAGCGGCACTGGAACACACAGTGACCCCAACCTGCGCTCAAGTAACTCGATTCCGTGAAAATCAACAGAGAAGAGAGAAAGGGGGGGGGGGGCGTTCTACTCTGGCCAGGCTGCCGTATAATGAAAGCCATCTGCAACGGGGACACAGTCCGCCGTGCGCTGTGTTTTCGCGGCATAGTTCACGTTGATGCGAGACGCAGCAAAGTCAATTCGCTCGCTCGCTGCTGCCGAGCTTCTTCACTCCACTGTTTTGACAACGAGTTTCTGTGGTCATCGAGTGAGATATGTTCATGTTTGCTTGTGCGCGCGTGACACCAAGCTTGTTCATTTAGTTAGTATGTCAATGTTTACAAGTTCATACGGCCGCTATAACTACAATCCTTAATTCGTATAGCTAGCTATCCACTAATTTGGTGTAGCAATGGATGCTTCGCCTTTCGGGCGAAACGGTGACATTAAAAAGGATAAACAGAAAAACGGAAGCCTACGTGTCGTGTGCATGAAACCGACTGCATCGTGTTAGCAGCAACCTGAGAAAAAATGTCGCTGTTTCGCCCGAAAGGCGAAGCATCAATTGCGATAGCAAATTAGTAGAGAGCTTTCGGAGTACGGATAGTAGTTTTATCGGCTGCATAAACTTGGACACATTGACTTACTAACTGAAATAAGAAGCGTGGTGTCAGCGCGCACAAGCACACATGAATAGATCACACTCGATGACCGCAGACAACCACTGTCAAAACGCTGGCAGCAGGCGCAGCCGCCGCAGCGAGCGAAGGTTCATGCGGTGTATCGCTTCAATGGAAACTGAGCGGCCGAATGCACAGCGCATACAAAGGTCAGAGCCATGTGGAGATCGCTTGCAAGATACGGCGCGCGCGACAACACCGGTAACCCGTACGGGCGCAAACATATAATAGAGAGTTTTAGTATTGCGGAAAATGTTTGCGTTAGGGTTAGCGTGTTACGCACGCTAAATCATTGCGGAACGCTGTTCGATAGTTTTAGTATAGCGTAAGACAACGATGCGCCGCTAAGCGCAAAACTTCGCCACGCCATTTAGCTACGAGTAGTCAAAGCATAAAACTGAGTAGCTCGAGAACCAAACTAGCAGTGTGGATTCACGCCAAGCCTTGAAAAGAGCGTGCATGTCAAGCGCTACAGTGCCTAGAATATAGTATATTCTAGGCACTATAGTACAAGCGCTCGGGCCGAGGGTGCCGCCACGTTGGCAACGCTAAAAACTTAGCAAGCGTTAAGCGTCTCTGCTATATTCGAAAAATAGCGGACGCACGCTACGCGCAAAACTGAAATAGCGTTCTGAGCATGCGCAGTTTGACACCGCTATTTTTCTTTTTGCGTTTAGCGTGGCGCCATTTCCGCAATACTAAAACTGTCTAATAAAGAACCAAGCGCAAAGCGCAAAGTACATGAACGCATTTGTTGGCAGAGTAGAAGCCGCCCCCCCCCTCCTCCCTTCCACGCTGCCTTCCCGCTCTGCTCCTTTCGCGTGGGAGATTGCGTCGCCAGTTCCCCTTGCCAGTTCCCCTCGCCGTCGCTGTGAGGTTCCGTATAAAGTCCAAAGGCGATAAAATCGATGATGATGATAAGTGGTTCGTGAGGGAAAGGGAAAGGTTGGCGCTATCTTCTGCAGCCCTTGAGGGAGCACGGCTCAGCGCCAAAGATAAAATCGTCGCCGCGCGCCGTATGTGCGAGTGAAAGGGCGCGTCGGACGCGCGCTATCACGGAGACCGAGCGCACGGCGGAAAGCAAACGCTACTTCCGTGGGGCGAAACGCCGTGGTGGTATGGGAGAGAGGGTGGGGGGGGGGGGGCGAGTGCGGCACCAAATGCGTATCTTGCAACCGGTTGCAAGGGCAACTGGCGACGCAATCTCCCACGCGAAAAGAGCTGAACGCGAAGGCAGCGTGGGGGGGGGGGCTTTTACTCTGCGAACAAATGCGTGCATGTACTTTGCGCTTTGCGCTTGGTTCTTATGTTTGCGCCCGTACGGGCTGCCGGTGTTGTCGCGCGCGCCGCATCTTGCAAGCGATCTCCACACGGCTCTGACCTTTGTATGCGATGTGCATTCGGCCGCTCAGTTTCTGTTGAAGCGATACACCGCATGAACCTTCGCTCGCTGAGGCGGCTGCGCCTGCTGCCAGCGTTTTGACAGTGGTTGTCTGCGGTCATCGAGTGTGATCTATTCATGTGTGCTTGTGGCGCTGACACCACGCTTCTTATTTCAGCTAGTAAGTAAATGTGTCCAAGTTTATGGAGCTGATAAATCTACTATCCCTACTCCGAAAGCTCTCTACTAATTTGCTATCGCAATTGATGCTTCGCCTTTCGGGCGAAAGAGCGACATTTTTTGAAGTACTATATTTATGGAGCACATGTCATTATCATGTGTTAGAGCGACTTCTAAGTCATCAGTTTCAATTGTTTCTGACAGGCTATGTCCTGCGCGGCTCTAGTTTAAGCGCGTTAAACAAAGCCTGCCATATAGAATAATATCCACGTGACGAGCGACACACGTGGAACATGCGGAAAAAAGAGCACCTCAAACTATAGCCTGTCGCACGCAATTGAAATTGATGCTTTCGAAATTGTTCTAATGCCTAACGTTGACATGTCAGTCGCAAATATTCTAAATTACAATGTTAGTCAAGAAATAATTACAAGCTAGTACAACCACAAATTATAGAGACGCTTTTTCAGACTACTGGAAACGACATACAAGTAGTTTCATCCATGTAGAGGGCTTCTGCTTTTTTAGAAGCTTGGTGCATGGTAGCTAGGCCACATTCCACATAGAAAGCCTTTCGATGAATCAAACTCGACTATTCAAGCTAATCTGCAAAGCAACGACTGCCTCAATATGTCTCTGCCTCCGGAAGAATCGCTCAAGGCAGAATCGAGCACATTTGGGCTGGCTCGTTCTAACTTGAGCCTATTTATTTTTCTTAATTTATTGACTCAGGAATCTACGCCGCCGTCTTGGGCATTGTTGTAGGGGATCAATACAATGACTAGAATGAAAACATGGAACGAGGAGGCACTGCTGTCACCTGAATATTCAACTAAAGCATACCATTTGCAAGCATGAGGAAGAAACAGCGTTATGTTCTGTTCCTTTCATAAGTCCTGTTTCCTCGCGCTATTTTTGCTGAAACCATGCTCTGACTGTGTAACGACACCCATGCCTACAAGCACCTGCAAAATATGCAGCCGCTCGTTTTTATACTTAACGATGCGACGTTAAAGGCAATGCTGTTCTTTTAAAATGAAGTGTCAGTATCAATTGTTTGTGACATATCTGCGATTGGGTAAAGCATAACCGATAACAGATATCCGAGCCTTACCATTTGTGGTGTCCGCTGACTTGGTCTATGCAACTCTGGTTCCTTGGTGTGAGGCTCCTGTCTACCAGCAGATTGCGATGCGAGTGTCCGCCGCTCAGTTTGTTCGTCGACTCTTTGCACCGGGCTCTCAACAGGCGATTCCAGCGGAGCCCTCGATCGCGGAAATGGCTGACCAGCTGCTTGCACGTCAGCACCGCTGGAATCGTGCTCCATCGTCTCTGAATGGTCACGTCCTGGCTCAGACGCGTTCGGTGGAGACCTTCCCAGAGCATTCGAAGCGTCGGCATCCTTGGACTCGTCAAGGCGTTCCCGATTATGCTCCTGCGAATCTGTGTTTTATGTGAGGCAGATCAGCATGATCGTATAGCACGCGTGTGTGTTCCCGTGTTATTAGGTAGTTTTCCCGTATCCGGTGGCATAAACGTGAACAGCCAGTTAACTGGCGTCACCTTGTGGCGGGGAGTTATACTAGAGATGACTAACCATATGCTTCTTATCTGCTGGTGTAAAGCGTCGGCAGTCAAGCCATCAACTCCATGCATTTAATTTATTAAGGCGGAAGTCTTAGGTGGCTCATGAGTCGAAAGTTTGACCGTCCGGAAAATTAAATGGCGCCAAAATTAAACGGCAGTAAAATTGGGGGTCGGACCCTCGACCTTTGGTGGTAGCCGAACCCACAACCTTTGGTGTTACTTCTGGCGAAGTTAATTAAGGTTGTTGGTGGCACCATGGCAAATGGTCGTGCGTTCGAGTGCCTTAATTAACGTGGGTTCGAGTGTCTTAATTAACTATACCTTAATTAGGATACAGTTAATTAAGGCACTCGAACCCACGACTATTGGCGGGAGTCGAACCCATGACATTTGGTGTTACTTAAGGCGAGGTTAATTAAGGCACAGTTAATTAAGATACAGTTAATTGAGGCACCGGAACCCAATACATTTGGTGGGAGTTGAACCCTCGACCTTTAGTGGGAGTCGAACAAACTTCCTTTGGTGGTAATTAGGGCGAAGATAGTTAAGGCGCAGGTAATTAAGATAGATCTAATTCAGGTACTCGAACCAACGACCTTTCGTGTTCATTAAGGCAAGGTTAATTAAGTTAAAGGTAACGTAGAGTTAATAAAGGCACTCGAACCAACGACCTTTGGAGGGAGAAAACAAGTAATGGGAAGTAACAACGCATTCGAATGAGAATGTCAAGGAATTTAACGAATGTCATGTGAGTGCGCCTCGTTGGCGGAAGCTAAAGTGACTCTCAACATTTTTTGTATTGCTTTGCCCAGAGCACCCGTTTAAATCAAAAAAAAGTTTCACGTGTTGCTGGACAAAGAGTCACAAGACGCTGCTTCTAACGTTGTTGTCCTTTTCGCGGAGTAATTTGCTCTAGAGGAACGAGATGGCGTTTCGGTGGCGCGCGGCACGTTGCCTCAAGCCAAAGAGCACGAACGCGAAACCGTTACCGTTTATACCTGTCACTTTACGATCAGCTGTTCTAACTGGGTGGTTGCTAAGGCACTGTGCTCCATTAATGCTGCAAGATATGGAACTGTAGACAGATGTGTGCAGTAGTTGGCTGTAAGAATACTCACTAGCATATTAAAGAATGTAATGAATCTGTGTAGCCAATTTCAGGGACCGCTGCTACACAAGGACCTGCCTGTGTTGCCGGCTCTTCGTGATGCAGGGCTTTCGTCGAGGATGAAAAAAAAATGATTTGTCAGCGGTGTATCACTAAACTCCAAAGAAAGAACTTCGACCCCGGAGTGTCTGCAAGAGTGAGTACCACTCGCTACAAAGTGACAAAGGGGGTAGCGCTGCTTCCTGGCATAGTATTTCGGACGTTATCTGCGCGCATCCGCCCCACCTCACACTCAAGCTCACGACCGCTCTCTCGGTCACGTATCAATCATAAGTGAATGGGCGCACTCTTCTTCTTTCTGAGGTTTTACGTGCCAAACCCAGGTCTGATTATGAGGCACCGGGCGCACTCTTGAGTCAAAGTGCCGAAGCATGGGTGAAGGCGACTGCAGCGACAGCACACGAATGTCTGAAGCTGAGCGTTTCGTGACGGTCCACATAGCACGCGAGTGACCAGCGATAACACGTATTCGCTATAAGCTATTACAAAGTACAGAACATCTACGTTCCAAGCCCTTGCGCGCAGGAAGAACAAGTTATCAGGACTAAGCACCCCCAGGAGTAATTAGGCCAAAAAATAAACAACCTGGTAGAAACAATACTGAGTCAGAAACCTCACAAGTCACTGCTTCAAAGTGATTGACAAATAAAGAACGAAGAGTAAAAGCCACCAATGGTGATTTAATTCAGAAACGGAAATTTGGAATAGCTTGGAATACGCTTCTAGCCCAGCTTCCCGCAAAAACACCATATACGCTGCTCGCACCATTTCGAAAAAGGCGTAATGAACTCGGAAAGCGCTTACATGTCCTCTGAAGCTTCAGCGAAAGTTTCGTGTCGTCCACCCAGTCATCGCCTACGATATCCAGCATAAATTCAGGTTTCCTGATCCGCACTGGGCGTCATGCACAGCCGTTTTAAACGCGGAGGCAACGGACGCAGCTGAGGCAAACAATGCGCGCGTCACTACGCAATCAAACATGGCGGCGACCACGGGGTTGCCGTGAAGACGCTCTATGGATTAGATATGTGTAGACATGTATAGATTGCCTGATTAGCTTAAGCAGTCTATAGGTGACCAATTACCAGCCCCCATTTCAGAGGGGATGTCGACTAATTATCATCATTATCTTCTGCTGAGAACACCGAGCATGGAAGATTGACGGTTGGTTGCACATGACATAGACGTATCAAGCAACCACACATTATTAAATCCTGCAAGCGAACGCAATACACAGGTAGCAAGCAAAAAAATAAAATAAATAAGGAATTCAACAGAATTCTAACAATATCAGAATAATCAAACCGAGAACTCCACTGGATCAACCAGCCTTTCTGCCAAGCATTATTTACACTTTGCTAATTAGCGGCGGGTATTAAGAACAGTGTCACCAACGCTGACACTACGGTTTTCTCACAAGCATTTAGGCTGGCTCTACTTACTATCCGCAAAACGTCGCCAGAATAGCACTTCTTAGTAAATAAGTTTAATATATAGCATCCGCTTAAGCCCTCCTCGCCCACCACTCCCCTTACACTGGGAAGTCGCGTTTCCTCTCCGCCGTGCGTTCGCTCCCCGTGAAAGCACGCGTCCCTCTCCCTCGCGCGCTACGGCCAATGAGAGTTTTTTTTTTCTATTGCCGGACGCAACAATCGAAAGGTGTGCCCTTAACAGCTTCGCGGTAAAAGAAAGCAGTAGACGTGGCAAACCCTGAATGGGGGCAATTACTGACACAACAAAGTCCTCTTGAAAAGTACGTGCGTAACGCATACGAAACACTTACACTACGAGAGTCGTATCAATTCCATTCTTACCTTGGCTGTCTTGTGGGGAGTCCTGCTGTTCGCTTTCCTCTCTCTCCTCGGTATTCGAGGCTATCATATCTTCGGCATCTTGGACGACAACAGCGTCGATTTCATTAGCCGCTGCTCTATTGCCGTCTTGCAGTGAGACCGTGTAGGGTGGCGTCGGTTCCTTTTTCGGGTCCCTCGAGGCTTCTTTGGTGCCATGTTCACTGCCTTGCCCAAGATCTCTGGTGCGAGTAGTGGTCGCGAGAGCACTGGCTGCACGACTCTGGGCCACGGACGCCTTGGAAGCTTCGTTGAGCTTAGCACGGTCCTTGTTAGAGGCCATCTGCTGGGAAGAAGTTTAAACGCTTATTTAACAGCGTGGGAAATGCCATGTGCTTAATGTTCTGAACGGCCCACAATTGGGTGCCGGCGAAATGCATATCATGAAGCGGGTAAAAAATGGGAAGGCATCATTTGAACATCGACTCTGAAGTGTTGATGCAAAATAGGTTGAAAACACAAGACACTCAGCTTAATCTAAGCAGTGAATCTTACAAGATATCCACCTGGAATCAAGAAAGAATTCCGAAAGGCTGGGACGACACTCGTTTGGCTATCGCCGATATAGTTGGGACGCCCAATAATAGATGAGCGAAGGGAAAGCAGGGCGAATGTATTTATAGAGCACCAGTACCAAGTTTCTGCAGCTGTTCTCATAATGTGGGAAAGGAGAAGAATCGGGTGGTAACAGTAAATATACAATAGAAATGCTAATACTAAGGAAACATTCGATTATTGAAGAAGTAAACATATCCGAGTGAACTGGCTCGCATACCTCTGAATTTCTTCTCCTTCTTCTCCGGCACTCGCCCACGCGCCTCCATTACTCGTGCCTTGTTCAGACAATTACTGCGATTATTCATAATTGTATACAACTATTACCTCTTTAGTTTATAAAACTACTTTATAGCTTTCTGTTTTATTTCATACAACCGCTGTATTCATCCCCCGTACTGGTTTAAGCAATAACATATTGGGCGAAGTAACTTGCGAGCTTCTCGGTGTTAAAATTGTTATTGAAATAGCTTTTTGCTAAATGTTAGGAAAAGCGACGTCTAGAACAGTGGTGGCGGAACAAACTAATACCAACACAGGTAACAATGTGATTAGCACAGCCTGTATAACTCTGACTCTTTCTTCTGTTTTCTTGAATTTCTTTTCGGCCCGATCCACTTATGTTATCGCAAGCTTTTAAAAGGCCGTGGCTGCATTATCATTATCATCATCCTAGGCCAGCCAAGTTTTTTTGCGTAATTATTGGCCGTTGATGCTGATTCCTTCCATCGTCACACACACCCGCCCGACGGATTGGCCACACAACGAGAAACGCCAATTTTCATCTCTTCTCAGCATAGCTGTCATATCGCTATCATCATCATCGTAATCAGCATTATCTCCGTTCATTACACGTGTTCTCACTACGCATCGCCATCGTCACCTACATCGCGTGCGGTCTTCACAGCGAAAGAAGACGGCCTCGTGCGCACGAGCAGTCGCTCGGATCGTTCACAGCCGGGCAGGATCAATCGAAAAAACCAACCAGATAGGATGGCCGGCTACGGTTCGCGGCTT
Source organism: Dermacentor silvarum (assembly GCF_013339745.2). NCBI lineage: Eukaryota > Metazoa > Arthropoda > Arachnida > Ixodida > Ixodidae > Dermacentor > Dermacentor silvarum. The sequence continues at coordinate 40,039,586 of NC_051164.1, read as the reverse complement.
CCGGCAAACCATCCACAACGACTGTGCGAGACTCCCCTCTGGGTGCGTAGCGTTCCATTTCGTAGGTGTTGCCAGGTGCTGCCCTACCGCTTAGATATTATCTCATAGGTGCTGTGGCACTATAGTGCAGTCACCGCTCAAAGTAGTGAGCACAATGTGACCATAGCGAGAAAGTTTAGGATAATTCAGGAAACCGCTGCCATGAAAAAAATTCTAAAGGAGCGTTCAGCAGTACGTGCTAGTGAAGTGAAAAAAAATATAACCTTCGCAAATGTATGTCAATGTGAACAACTGATGCCTCAAAGACAGCAAATTTGCGTAAACGAGTTCTCACAGGCTTCAGGCGTATCTATAGGAGTCTGTTTGTTGGCGTTTCGGCCAACCTGCCCTGCCAGGGTGCTCTTGCTGTTTTATTGACAGTTGATACTGACCAGTTAACGCACTGACAGCTTTCCCCGTCGCAGCCGTACAAAATGTAGGGGACTTCTAACGTGGAGCTGGTACAACGCGAACTGACAGACAAAAACACACATTACTGGCTTACAAAACCGCGCATAGTTCGTCTATTCGAGTGATCTATACGCGTAGACACTTTTATAATGATTCTTAATCATGTCTGAACGCCAAAATTGGGGACTCCGATGGAGGTTGCGTTGTTAGCTGTCTTTTGAAATTTGACACCGAGAAATCCGCTGCACGACCGCTTTCACCGTAGCAGGTCAACCATTGCGAAACTGCCCTTAACAGTCGCCGTAAATTATTGAGAGACCGTCTTTTGATTGATTGGTTATTTGGCGGTGCTTGTGATCATGCTGCTTCTAATCTAGGCTGCCTCCGACAAAGCTGTATAAGCACATTGGTGAGGAGTGCCGGTTGCACAGGACCTATGTTCAAGTCCTGCGGGTCCTCCCTAAATATTCGTCGCTGCAATTACGTGCCTAAAATCAAGAGATTCTGAAATGACGCAAGTAAATTGGGTGTAGGAAACGGGTGTAGCTGGCATTCTAGTTGTCGTTCAATATAAGAAGTGCATTTGGGCTGGTTATATTATGCTCAGAGCAGATACCCAGTGTTAGAGCAAAAAAAGAAAGAAAAAAAATCGGTTCTAGAGGAAGAGAAATGCCATTAGGGATCGGTATTGTGATGAGATTAGCAAATTTTCCGGCATTGAAAAAAGGTGAGCTGACGCAACGCAGTGGTAATTAGGTTTCAATGGGCCATTTTCAAAAGCGTAAAGCTGGATTTCCCGAAATGCACGACTGCCTAATGTATGATGGCCAGCACAGTATTCATTTGGTTATCAATGGGCAGCTGGTGCACTCCCATCGCTTTAATGCGTCGAATATTATGAATAACAATGCAGAAAAGCAAGACGACTGCGCTATAGACGCATTATTCAAGCATGTTGGAAATCTACGAGCTGACATATATTCGGCAATATGCACCGCGAGTAAGCCGGCTTTGGGACATTTTTAAATGGTCTGTTGGCGCGAAATGACTTCGTCGTGCAGGCGGGGACAAGGGGGCATAAAATAGGCTGTTGATGGTGACGAAAAAGCCGTAGAGATATTTGACGCACGCTCCTCACTCATGAAACGGTATGATCTCATTTTCTTTAGCCTCTTTCAAGATGACAACACCTGGACATTCGCTGATGCGGCATAAACAGCGTCTTGCGCAAATAATATTTCATCAGTTGCACCAACGTTTTATGCACATATTCGTGGTCTGACATTAACTGAATTATCGGCACGAAAGTTGGACCCCGAGCTGTTAGTATACCTGGCGGGCAATGCAAGCAAGAATTGCAAAGGACACCTGTTTGTTCCCTATTTCCTCTCGCATCCTCCAGCTATTTCGGCATCAAGATTATTCTGTCTGCGTTAAATTCACCGGGTACTCTCCACGAGCGCGTGAACGGTTATTAAACACCGCAATCGTTTACACAAGCACAAAAAAATTTTTTTTTCGGTTTAATGTAGGCAGAATGTGCGCTAAATCTCCGCTTGTGGCAGTTCTGTAGCGATTCCAAAGGCACCAGTTTGAGACAGGTTGCGTGGTCGCACCAATTTATTCAAAGATGCTGCGTGAAAGGTTATGCGGTGCACCGTAACCACAATCTGCAGAAATGACGAACAGCTGCCTTAGTCACTGCTGGCCAGTCTTAAAACAACAAATATTACGGATATTGGCCTAGTATAGATTATGCACAGCATTATTGAAAGAACAGAAATAATTGTTACAAGTACGTGCACCGGCTAATGTTGCGTAGGTGCAACCCCCCCCCCCCCCCCCCCTACCCTTTTCTGAAGGAAAAATAAACAAGACATAACAGCCACACAGGACTCATCGAAATACTCGTCAAACCTGGTAGTGCAGTACTTCAAATACTTTTGTCTACCATTATTATCAGTAGGACAGTTACTTATGGCGTTGTTCATGGCCAGTGGGGAGCCATGTTTACCTTAGGCGTCATGTTCGTTTTTTTTTCTTGTTATCACTATTCGTAACACATAAACGCACACGGCGTCTCCAAGTGGAGCCAACGTAAATTCAGGCTTATGTAGTTTCCCACACCGTACGAACACACAAGACATAAACGCCAACTACAGCAAACAAAAAAATGCGCACTCTGAAATGCACGTCAGGAACAGTTCATCAGCACGTTAGGGGTAGGAAACTCTTGATTTAGCGTATTGCGATGTATCAGTTTCACGCCGTTTTTTGTGCTTCTTATTTTGCCTGCAGTGTCCGCACATGATGGCTACTCATTTCAAGTAAACGCCACTATACAGTTCACCGATCGTTCAGATCGACTTGTCTCGTCCTCCGCGCTATCTGTGTGATGCCGAAACCGAACCAACAAGACCAACCTCGTAAGAGTTTGAAGAGAAATAAAAAAGAATAATGAATGGTCCAGGCAATTGTGAAGACAGTATAACACCGGTAGTGGTTGTCACCTTGTGCGCGCATCCTTAGTTCCCGTTAACAAAAGAAGGTGTGAAGTCACGCGTGTCTGGCGCGCTCGCAGCTTGGGGACGAGTTTCTGGAAGTCCACAGTGATGGCGGCGTCAACGCTTCTTGGACGAGATCGGTGCCTCCGGTATCTCCCTGCCTGCGCGGCACTCTGCTCGCCTGGGTGCCCTGCGTGTTCCTCTGGCTGGCTGCACCCTTCGAGTTCTACCGCATTGCTTGTAGTGACTCGAAGCCTCTGCGATGGACGGTTGCCAGCTCCATCAAAATGGTCAGTCCACATGCCCGCTGATGGCGCATACAGTGACGGCATTCTAAGTCCGAAATTCGCTGCAGAGGACCGTTGTTGAGGCCACCACTGGGCAGCTTCCAGCAACATTTTTATAGTGGTGCTTTGCGGTGGACGCGCAAAGTTAATATGAGTGCTTTCAGTAGGAAACCAGTGAAAATGCTTTCAACATCGAAAAAGTGCACTATTTTCTTTATCTGAGTACTGTACTGCTTTCCAAATATGATCCCAAATTCGGTATCGGACAAGTGCACCGCTTCTGGTAACCAGTCCTGTTTACAGACTCAGACCAATGCAGTGAGCTTGAGAATGATACCATGATATTGGTATTGGCCGAGTTCGCTTCTTTCGGAAACGAACCATTGTGCCACTCTGGGTCTTCGAATTCGATATGTTGTCTTATAATAGTCATACATGAAGCCACAGTGCTTATGGGCTTTCTATACCCTGCTGAGACCCCTATTACATTGGATTCGATTCTTTCAACGTAAATCCGAAAGCGATTATGTAAATAGTCGTACAAAATATGAAGTCACAAGGCTGCGGAAATGTATTAAAGTGGCTTACTTATATTACTGCCGCCAGCTTTTGAGAAAATGGTCAATAATTGGCCATAGGCCATTGTGTCCTCACAAACGACGAAACTCAGCCGTGAAGCGTGTTTCGAATTCCGCGAAATGACAGGAAAATCCAGGATGCAGCTTAAACATCGACACTCACCAAGCGATATGTTGCAGCTTCATCCGTATGTTTATGCAGCCAAAAACTGTTTTTACAATTTCAAACATGAGGGTGTGGTCAATTTGTCCGCGTACTTTGGGATGTCGCTTCTGGAATCTAAACGGTGTATTTGAGCAAAAGATTAGTTTTCTTGCACGTCACATACCGGTCTAGTTATTACCGATTTCGCAAGCGATTCTTCACCTGTGCTGCCTTCTTGGTCTGGAAACGATATTATTGCATAGTGGAGCACTGCGCCTTTATCTCCTCTGGTATGAATACACATAATTGGGTAGCCTTTTAACAAGATTGTAAGGGGAACAAACCATGACGAGGCGCTCCGTTCGATAAGATGAAACAGATGCACAGAGGTGAAGAAAAATATGAAACAGATGAAAATATAAAAATATGAAAATATGAAAGTATTAAACTATAGAAAATGAAACAGATGCACTGAGGTGAAGAAAAGTATAAAAAATCAACCAAGCTGGATTTGAGAATGAGATGGGCTTGGAAGGAGGTGAAACTAAAGCGATCGATTTCCACAGCGCATTGCGTAGACCTCCGAAGTGAATTAGGCGACTGATAACTGTGTGAACCGGTTGTAATTATGTGCTTAATTGCTATCGGTGTCACTCGTTGAATTTTGGGTGAGGCAAATAAATATCTAGCAATGAAATATACGTATAGGGCGTGTTTGCATTCCGTGCTCAGAAAAACGCAGCCTCCGAGATCGAGGTCGAAGTTTCTGTTGCTATCTTCATCCTCCATTTGATTCACGCCCGGCTAATTACTACTTCGACATTTGTTTGTTACTTTAGTATATGCTGTCATTACCATACGATGTAATAATAAAATTGGAGGACGCTTAAGCTTCGCTTTTAAGAGTAGAACGCGACAGCGTTATAGGGACCCGTTCGCATCGTATCTTTCGCATAAGGCAGGTAGGCTTCATTCACTGCAACAGTGAACGTGGGAAAGCCAGCTTACAAAGACCAAGCTTACACCAATCCCCTTAAAGTCGGCTTCACTTTTAAACTGAAATGCAGTGCTGGACAGAAGTTTTTCCAGGGGCAATATAAGTGGTCTTATATTAAATCGTAAAGGCCCTAGCACCTTTTTTTATTAGTTTATTAATTGTTTGCTATTGCCCCGACGCGCGGAGGTCTGGTAGAAATGTTTGAGTTTCCTCGTAGTAGAATTAGGTTGTCTCGCACATTCAAATTACAATCCGACGGCGAATCCGACGCCGAATGGTAAAGTAGTACTTTACCATGTTTTTGACGGATTTCACTGTGAGAAATTAAATTTTTGTTCACCAAAACCTTGCACCACGTGGAGGGCCTGCGCGGTCGATGTGGTTGGATGATTTTCTCCGCCACCCGCAATCACACGCCGGTTGCCGACGCCGGATTTTCTGCGACACAGGGTCCTAAGCGCTATCGCGTTAATAATAAACTGATTTGATTTGATGATGTAGCAATAAAGGCGAAATTATACAAACGCAGAAGACAGCACTTATTCCTGTTTGTGCGTCGGTGGTGTGCCTTCCATGTTGTGGCCGAGCTTTTGCAGTATGTCTTTTGTTCACGCACATTCATTTGGCAGCTTCGGCCACTCCCACTCCGCGGTGTTCAAAAATTCATTGGTCATTCTTGCAGATTCTTTCCGTGTCCACTGCCACCGCGCACCTGTCCTTGCTTCTGTCCGAAGACAGCCTGCTGATGGAGGAATTCACCGGCACCACCTTCAAGTTCTTCACGCTGGTGGGCCTCTCTTTTGAAATCGCGACCTTGGCAAATATCCGAATCACACGCGTTTACTTTGGCGCTACAGATCATTGTTGGACTTATGATGGTCCTCGATATTGCTTTGGTCATCACGGCCACCGAGGGGTGCCTATGTGATGCAGACAGTGGCTGTGTTCGAATTGCGACTTATAAAGTCCAAACGTGCGCACTCTAAAACTGTTCACTAGTGGGCTGGCTACTTTTAATGGTCTAAAAGACAAGAAATCGGGCATCATTAGGTGCAAAGGAGTTGGTTTGTTGCGCTAGGAGCAGTTTCACCTACTGCTTTAAAAAAGGCACTGCAGAATTCACTTTGGCGCGGACATACCTGTTCTGCATGTGTGTTTATAGCATAGAAGTTTTCTACGACGCCAAAGTTTCAATCAAAAACCATCTAGCTTTCATCTGGTTTGTGTCACCATCTGGTTCCTTTCACATATTGCCAGTAGATTCTTGTAAACGCATTTCGTGCTCGCTAACACATAACCCACAAGTTTAGATATCAGTTCAATTAACAAAGTGCCCGCCACTTCCTGTTGGAATCCCGTCACGATAAAAAACCTGTACAAGAGGCCTTGCAAACTTTTCATGTCAACGCAATAGATTAGGATGTGTAGGTATTCCTAGAACGCAGAGGACTCCAGCGTTCTTGTACCGTACTTTCGTTAGGCCTTGCCTCAAAATACTGTTCAGACATTGCTACCCGACGCGTTAGTTAACCCTAGTCCCACATTCCTTCTTACGGGCTCCTTCACACCATCACCTTTACTATAATGCTACACTGGAAGGACGATCAAAGCTAGAAGCTATAAAAAATTACTCTTTCATTCAGGATCTTCCCGTGTGAGCAAAAGACACAGTAATGTTGCAAATCGGCAGAAAATCCTTGACTAAATGCAATTATGAGTATTGTATACCGAGGTTTCATTATTATGATTTTGTTTTCTTCCTTTATGTGAGCAGGTACTCGCCTGTGTTCTGCAGTCGATGACGAGGGTGGGTGGCCTGAGTTCGTCGGCAGTACAGTTCGGATTCTGGCTTCTGTTCTTGATGGCATCGTTGATAACGTCCGTCAGTATCTACACGGATGCCATGGTAGGTGAACTTTCACGCTGGGATGTTGCTCGAAGATAGTGACAAGCTAGGGCTAAGATTACGCGCTCACTTTTTGAAATCGGCGGCCAAACCTATAAAAATACAATGGATTACTAACATTTATAAGACACAATATTTGAGTGCAAATTAAAACAGATTTCACAGTTGAATCTGCATATTTCAGAGAAATGTAACTTTAAACTGAAAGAAGGTTGTGGTTTCTGGATCGACGCAGATGAATGGTTGATTGTGTAGACCTAACACTCTTAAGCGTAAAGCTTTTGTATTTTGATACTTCTCGATAGGAGCACTTTAAAGTGGCGTAATATGGCAAGCTACGTTTGCCAACGGGAGGCATGTAGTTCAACATAATGACACGTATGCATGTTTATCTTTAACGGTGGCCGCTTTCCACTGGCTAACAAATGTTAAACGTTATCGCTCGGCGCAGGACGCGCCTGTATCGGAAGTTTCTAGAACGTTATCGATGCTTCTTTCCGTTGCCTGTTTTCACCGACGCTTATGTTATCTGATTGTATGACCGACGCGAATTGTCCAGAACTTTCTGGAAGACACGCCGGCATCAGGGATTAATCTGGAACCTTCGATAACTCAGGTATAAAAGCCGACGCGTTTCGCCGCTAATCACATTTTCGACATTCGCGGACTGTGTTCGCCGCTATCGTTGTGCTTTGAGTGTAGCTTGCTTTTGTGGGCACAGGTTCGCCCAATAAACAACCAGTTTCGTCATACACAGTTTTACGACTGTTTTCTTTACCGTCCCTACTACGTGACAATAATGACTTCACGGCACCTGCCCTCTCTGCTTTCGAACACAGTGAACTTTTTAAAAAGTATGCTAGGAAAACCTCTTATGAACCATGTTGTTGCCTGACTACGCAATGCCGTGCTGTGAAGCTCGGTCTTTCAAGTTCCATTCCCGAGAGCGCGTCCTATACACTGCTATAAACGCGGATTGCAATAGGGGTGCTGGAACTACAAAAAGAAAAAAAGCTGCCTGCATGTGAATCAGTTCCAGCTGCATAGGGGAGATGAAGAGCCCGCGCAAGTTACTGAGCTGCGTGGATGTCAGAGCGCAATGTGGATATAGTTCTCGCGCGCGGACTGCCTCCTCAATCTGCAGATTTGGGAGATATAATCATCGCAGTTGGCCGATCAGTCAATCATTCAAACTTAAAATGTCTTATGTACTCGGCAGTTCTATATGTACTGTACTGCGGTTTTAACCAATGGAGAAGTATTTGTTTGTGCGCTCATCAACAGATCTGTCACCGGTGTACGCATGAATGTGTACATATGTAAGATATACTATTAGGCGAAGCTTTATAGGCGCGCAAGTGTCGGCGGTGTTGTTGGTGTCACGCTGAAAATTAGGTTGATCCTGGTGGTAGTGCAGTAAGGGTCGAAGCTCAATGGCACATACCAGGGACAAAAGAGAGAGAGAGAGAGAGGAGAGAAATAAAGAAAGAGAGAGAGAAATAGAGAAAGAAAGAAAATCACCAGGAAGGTCAGATACACACGCACGCACCATTATAACTTCAGAACGGTATGAATAGAAGCTAGCCGACCTTTCTAACCAGCACATAACTGCATGTTCTATTTGTTTTCATTCCCTAATATGTTGCCTGCATGAAAAGCAATATCAGAAAGGAGATTGGTCAGTTTACTTGTGTATTGACCTTTTTCGCGGAGCAGTTTGCTCTAGAGGAACGAGATGGCGCTTTCGGCGGCGCGCCATACGTTGCCTCAGCGAATGCGCACGACTACGAAACCTCTACTATGCGATCAGCTGTCGGAAATGCAAGTGGGTGTTCGCTAATGCACTGTGCCCAATTCATGCTGAAAAATGTGTAACGATAAAGGGAAGACGTGTGCGATAGTTAGCTGCAAAAATAGTGATTTGTATAATAAGGAATGGAATCAACCTCTGTCGCCGCTGCTACATAAGGACTGCCTGTGTTGTCGGCATTTTGCGATGCACGGCTTTCCTTGAGGAAAAAAAAAGGATAATTCATCCGCCAGCGCTGTATAGATAACCTCGAAAGAAAGGACTTCAACTCTGCAACCGCTCGTTACAAAAGGAAGTAACGCCACTTACTGACATTTACTGTTTCTCGCACGTTATTTGCACACATCTAACCCTACTCGCACGAAAACTTACACGCACCCTATCGCTTACGTATGGGTAACGTAAGTGAATGTGCGCACACTTGAATGAATGTGCTGAAGCGTGAGTGACGGCGACTACACCACCAAGACACGAATGTTGGAAGCTGAACGTTTCGTGACGGTCCACAGAGTAAGCGACGGACTAGCGATAATAAGTCTTTGCTACAAACTACCACAAAGTACAGAACGTTTACGTTCCAAGCTTTGTGCGTCGCAAGAACAAATATATCGCAGCAGAGCACACCCGCGAGCGCGTTTAGGCTGAAAATAAACAATCAGATAGTAGCTTCACCGAGGAACCGAGGAACTTAGTATTACTGATTCAGAAACACGACAAGCCGCTGCTTCAAAATAATTGCCAAATAAATAACGAGAACAGTGATCCTGATTTAATTCATAAGCTGGAAGTTTGGACAGCTTGGAATACATTTCTAGCCTCGCTTTTAGCACAAGCACCGTATACGCTGTTCGCGCCGTTTGGACAAGGCGTAATGAGCTATGAAAGCACTTACATGTTCTATAAAGCTGTGGCCAATGCTTCGTGTCGTCCACACAGTCACCGTCTACGATATGCGTCGAAATGGAGGTTTGCTGCACCGCACCAGCGTCACGCGCTTGCATTGTAAACACGGAGGCAATGGCGGCAGCTGAGGCAAGCAATGGACGCGTCACCACGTGATCAAACATGACAGCGCCCACGGGAGCGCCGGGAAAAGGGTCAATAAAGGAATTTTAGTCTGCTGACCCGACTTACAGCATATTTATCTTTGTAAATGATGAGCTCACATAGGCTGTTAAACCCTTCCGGCGTATTTCTGAAATATTATATTGTGGGCACTTTGCCACTGCTGCACACCGCGAGGCACCCGGTCTGCCTAATGAGGCTGAAATCAGTCAAAGAAACGCGTGTTCATCTGAAAAAAAATTACTAGCGGTCCCTTATGCTACAACTAAGACGACTTGAAGGCGAAAGCCTGAGTGCCGCTAACTCACTGACACGACGACCACCTTTTTTTTTTTTTTTTGCTCCGTCATCATCACTTTGAAACCACAATTTAGTCACTTTTGCACGCCATCAAGTTTTTTTGCAAGTCAACCTTCCTATGATTCACCAAACTAGAATCGTGCCTCAGCACGTTTTTTTTTTGCTGAGTCACTCTCACTTGAACCCTCAAATCTCACATATATTTTTCAGTCATTTCCCCACTCCATTATTCATTGATTCACTGTTATTTCACACTTATTCACTCTTGATACACCCTATCGCTGCTTGGTTCACGTTAATTCACTCTATAATCTCGGTTTTACTTCCATCACACTTGGTTTGCTCTATTACTCCAAATTTCCAATTTTCATCTCTCTTGATTCACCCCTTCACCGCTTGATTCACCTTCATTTACTTTTATTTCCCTCTCATTTACTCCACATTATCATAGCTCTCTATCTCATCATTACCTTTCGTTTGACTCCTATCACCCAACTAAACTCCTTTATTCACCATCAATTCACTCTTAATTCACCTCATTCAACTCTCTGTATATCCATTATCACTTCAGTTCACTTGCTTAATCATTCTTCCACCCTTAATCGCGGCTTTGTGCGCATTATCGCCTCTTATCCTGAAGGATGATTTCGTGTCGACGACGCGCTTTTGAAACGGCCTTTAAACGGAGTCCTCGCCATGAGAAATGTAAGGCTTTCGTCTTAATGACTGTATACCTAAAATAGATAATAGCTAAGACGGCTGCTACGCGCGTATCGAGCACCGGAGAAGCGGTAGTTAGTCAGGTGAGCCGTAAGGCAAGCGAGGTGATCGGGCAGTGATTCTTTCCAGTGGCTGTCAAGACGTAAGAGCGTTTGGTAACAGTGGCTTAGAAAAGCTACTCTGGAGTGCACCATTCCTTCTATTCCATACACGAGTCGAAAACATTTGCGGGTTGAAATGAATAGGAAATTCCAGTGCTTCTTGCACACGAAGTGCCTGAACCGTGTACGACAAAGATATTTTCTTGAAGTATGAAGATTTCTTTCTAAGAAACCAGCATATAATTGTTATGTAGGCGGTAGCAAACGTGCTGTTTTAGCAAGTAGCGAACACGAGTTTTAAATCTAGTGGCTGAAACTTCATTCTAAATCTTTCGCGAAGACTTTACGCATGTCAGAGCACATTGAGTTACTACGACGTTTTGCACATTATGAAAAGCGCACTCAGTTCGCAAAATGTGGCAATTAACAGTAGACGTTGGATTTTGTACAGCTTATAAATTGTTGGTAGTCAGCATAACTGCTTAGGTTATCGAATGTATTCGCCTTTGAGTATTCTTTGGTATATCTTGAGCCAATTAGGCTGATTATTTAATTCAATTCAATTTTATTCCATTTTCCATATAAAGAAATGGAAGAGGCCCGAAAAAAAAGTGAACCTTTGTTCACTTGACGAGGATTTGGGCCCCCCTTACAAGGCAGACAGCATGATCGCAAAGGTCCTAGGATGCTAGCAAAACGAATCAGAAATTGATATCATGTTCATAAAAGTGCATTTAGTACATCATTCGCAACGCTCGCTTCTTCACGGTGTAGGAGTTCCGGTCGTGGTCCAAAGGTGGCGCTCACATGCACGGCTTCGTAGTGATCTTGTCGGCCATCGTACTCGTCATGAATTCCTTCGCGGACCTGACTCGCCATGAGAAGCTGGTGAGCACGTCAATATTGATACACAGCTAGGTTTCTTCCTATTTTTTGATGGTTTTGCGCATGCATGCATTTATTTTATTTGAAATGCGAGATCCTAGGAACCCGAAAAATTAAGTTTGCAGGATCTGACCGGCATTTCACTCTTTCTGGGCACCCGTTTTTTTGTTTTTTTTTTTCAGAAGGTGAAGGCGCCGGTGGCTGAGAGTTCGTTTCCATCAAGGATGACGTTCCAATGGATGAACCCGTGAGTGGCGTGTCACGTGACATTATAACCTTCAGTCTACGCACAGACTGTGATGATGGGCAAGTCGCAAAGGTGAAAAGAATACTTGATAAATTATGGCGGATTGAGCACACCTACGTTTAGTGGTAGCGTTTGCAGTATAAATGCCGATACCGATGTAGACGGCAAGGGAGACGTCTTTCGCCAGTGCGTTCGTCCAAAGACGCAGGCTTCAGTACGGTCGAATAAATACGCTGGTTTATTGTAACACAACTGCATCTAGTATTTAGTGAAGTGTATCGCCGCATGCGCGATAGTGATATGATAGCGGGACGCGGTGATGAGTCTGGTGCTTATTGCAGTGAAGGGTTCACGGTTTTAAATCTAGCCCACACGAGCACGTGCATATGTGGACAAGCCGCATACCCTGTAGTTCTCACTAGCTGCGATGTTGTGCAATACTTGCTGCTTTTAACGTTACACGTACCGACGAAGCAACAGTCGCACTCACAACTCGAATCATTGAGGACATACAAGGATTCAGTGAAAGCATGGACTATGCTTTCACAGGATCTTGAATACGCCGTAAAGGTTTAAGACTCGTTAATGGCCTATTCTGTAGTTAATACGACCTCCGTCTGCAGAAATTCCTTACACGAGTACTTTTTTCCTGTGCACAGCTTGATCGTGAAAGGCTTCCGCACGACTTTGAACGAGGACGACATCCCTGCCCTCGTGGATGAGATGAATCCTTCGGCTTGCTCCAAAATGTTGCTGCAGCGCTGGAGTCCTGAGTGAGTGTAGATCCAGTGGTCTGGCATTGCGATTAGTGGAACACTGAAATTTACGTGACAAAGATTACAGAATCACGTTTTGACGATACCTTCGTTTGCCAGTTGGAACCCGGGTGCTGTACTCACTGGAAAATTGAGTGTTCATCGTCCCTGAACGACACAAACGGCAGGAATAAACTTGAAAACTAAACCTGCTAAAACCGTGCCAACGGGTACATTTTAATTGATTTAATACTGTTTTTTTATTGTTAACATAGTAATTATCATGTCGCGGGGTTTTCTTATAATACCACCACACAAACCCTGTGCCGAAGTCGGATTCCGTAGTGTACTGGGCGAAATGTACACCGCAAGGTGCGGGAAAATAGGATGGTCACGAGGGCAAGGAGCGCCGCGTATCTACTTTTCAGAACTCAGCTCTTCGACCCCGCCCCCCCTTCCTACGGCGAGCGTCGGCGTGTTCCCTCGTAACCGAGCGAGCGAGCGAGCGAGCACGGGGAAGGACGAAAGAGTGAGCGTGGAGCGCGGATGAAAGACTGCGAGAGCGAAGAGAGTGCGAGGGGAAAAGCGGAGGAGGAAAGTACGTAAAATGGAGAGGAGGAAAGCGGAGTGCCGGCAGCGACCAGGCGTAGGGCGAGCGCGGAAACAAAGCGCTGGCGTGGGCTTAGCACCCACTGCGCATGCGCAATTTCGCCTTCTCTGCTGCCGCTAGAGAATGCGCTCCGCGCGTGCCACGCGTCCCCATGTTCACGCTTTCTTTCTGAACAATGAGTGACGCAACCGGTGGGTCCGTTAGTCGTCTACCGCTGCTGGTAATCGAGCTGCCCGAGCAGAGGCGATGCGTCGCCGCCCAGTCGTCTACCGCTGCTGGTAATCGAGCTGCCCGAACAGAGGCGAAGCGTCGCCGCCCAGAGGACCCGGTCGTTCAGAATTAAATAATTTGCCACAATATATCGGGAATTTGAAACGCCTAAACACCTACTAAGCAGTTGTGCTCAAAATTCGCGTTATGGAGTATCGTAATCGTGGGTGAATTTTCTTATGTTTTTCGGACTGCCAAGAAGCCAATATACAGGCACGTTTCACTGGCACCATCTATAGAAAGCGTGTCAACCATGAAAATGTTCCTTGCATCATTCATGAGAGGAACATTTTCATCCCGCGCCATGAGCCCGCACCTTACGGTGTGTATTTCGCACTGTACACTAGAGGATTCAGTTTGAACTAGCTAGTCCGCAAAAAAAAAAAAGAGAAAGCTTTTTGAAGTCGCATGCTGACGTTGCTGGACCGGCCGCTGTATATGTCAGTGGCATTGGCGCTGCACTGCTGAGTTAGTAGTCGTGGGTTCTGTCTCAGCCACTGGGGCGAAATTTCGATTGGGCGGTCGTGGGCTCCCGATAAAAACGCGAACCCACAAAAGAACCCTGAGCGGTCAAATATAATCTGGAGTTACGACTCTAGACTCCATTACGACTCGCCTCATGATCATATATCGTGGTGTTGCCTCGAATGTGTTGGTCAGCTGTAGGCCTCCCTTCAGGAAATATGGCTAGCGGCTAAACTGAGTAGTCATCACCTGGTAGTCATCAACCCTCGCAATACAAGATTATTCACAAGCGCATCTATAGAGCAGTGTATTGCGTGGTTGAACGAAAAGACTCGAGATCCGCTACTGCCAGAATGCTTCTGGACAAGTGACTGTAATGCCTCATCACTTGCTACCAAATCTCTTAAGCGTAACTTTTGTGCGTTTGTCTATACGTGAAAAATAACCGCTTTTAAGCAAATATTCATAACCATAAAGCATAACACTTGTGAATAGATCTGTTAGTCTGTACGAAAATATCGGCCCTTAGCTATTGATTGGCGCGCTTATGCACAACAAGATTACTGTGGGTTTAACCAATAAAGACGTATTTTTTTGTGCGCTCATCAACAGGTCTGTCACCGGTGTGCGCCTGATGGGTACCTATTATATACTATTATAGTCAACAATAGTCAAATCAGAAATGTGCGACAAAAGCACCATTGTATAGCAGCCCCAATCCATCTCACTACCTGCATCTTGAACAACCAATGCTCCAAGCAGACAGTAAGATACAGATTATCACAAGTAAAAGAGATGAGAAAATGGCCTGCACTGCGAGAAGGCGAGCCAAGTGTCCAGGAAATGTTGCATAATGGGGGACCTGTGCTACGTGTCATGAATAAATTAGCCTGTATACCTCTCTGCTCCCTCTTTGTTATAGCGCTGGTTAGTCGTGACGCGGGACTAAGTTGCTAGCTATATATGGTATGGTATTGAAACTGCACTTGACTAAGATTTGTCTGTGGCAGATATCAGAATTTTAACCCTTGAGGTAAGTTACTCCATGAGGCAGCCATTACTCCCACGAGAAATAAAAAAAAGGCTTAATTAGTATTTACATAATTTCGCTAAATAACGCTTTCATTATTACGTTACGGCGCATATTTCAATCCACGCATTGCGCCTACTGAGTCTGCAAGGCATATCAACTTGGGACGAATTCCGAGGATGGCAGTGGTTTCGAGATATGCGCAGTTCAAGAGGCGCTTAAAATGCGCCGTTGAACCACTTACATATTTTTAAAAAGAAAACGCTGTTTTACGCACTGAAGTACAAAAGTAACTGGAACGCCAATGCATTTCGTCGGAGTTATTGAAAATTGTTATCTCGAAAGTGGTTTAGTCCTGAGAATTCGTGTCAAATGGCTTGCGAACTCAACGCGTACAATTCGCAGATGGAAATATGAACCGCAAAGTAATTCAAGGTTAATTAGCGTATTATGGCATTTATTGAAATAAGCATTTCATTTATCGAAGAAGTAATAGCCTCCTATTCGGGTAATTTACATCAAAGGCTAGAATTGTGCTAGCTGCTACAGGCAATGTTTTTAAGTTTCGTGCAGCTAAATCAACAGCCCGCATATACCATTATACAGGGTGTTTACATGCGCGCGGCAATTTTGCGTGTGTTCGGTGGCTGCTTTCACGCTCGGAAAACCACTTTTATATAGCACGTAAGGAGCAACAGAAAGCTACATTGGTAGTTTTTCATGTTGCTGTAAACTTTCTGATGGATACATTTAATCTAATTCTATTATTTGAGAAGTTGATTAAATAGGACTAATTATATAATTAGGCGGAATGCAAGAAATAATCTGAGTATCACGCAAGCGACAGCGAACTTTCCAGCTATGTGGCATTTGCATATTTTAAAATCTTAGTACATGATAGTTGGGGCGCCCTGTATATAAGCGCCATTTGCCTCGTAATAACATGGCATGGACGGCCTAGTTCAACTATTTAATTGACAATGCTAACCGCACGCTAGTTCATCTACGTCCTAACTTCTTTAGCACCCCTGCGTCTCTAAAGCTACTCCTTTATAGACACCAGTACGTCCTAATCTGGAGTATGCGAGCGCTGTGTGGGATTGCACTCAGGAAAAACAAATAACTGCATTACAACTGCATTCAGAATAACTCAGTTCGTTTTATATTGTGCAGCTGTAATAGTACCGCAAGCATATCAGCTATGAAAACGAACCTGGCCATCGCACTACTATCATCGTCATAAAATCTCCGCCCCTCGTTTAACTCTTCTTCAAAGCTGCACCTTCATTTGACTCTACGCGAAGAAGTAATTCCTTAACCACAGTACACATATCCTCGAAATGATCATTGTTATAAGGCTGGTCATGAATCACGTCACACAAACTTTCTTTTTCTTTTCCATTGGCACCTCTAATGCATTGAATGACTATCTTGTATGTTAATAGTCACGGCCAATTGCGCTCCAATAAGACCCTACGTCTACTTACACTAATGCGCTCACAAATGTTCACGATCACGTCCACTCAGGTCCACTGACCGGTACACGCTCAGTTTCACAATAACGTCTACTCATGCTCACCAGCACTCACAAATGGGTGCCCGTCTCCACATTCCCACTATCAATCCCTGGCGCTCACTCACTTTCCCAGGTCTACTCACCCACACGGATGCCCAGTCGTGTTCATAACGACGAACAATGTCACTGACCGGAACTCTCTCACGCTGACGTGTACGCTCGTACCGCTACTTAATCGCATTCGCACTGGCCTGCACTCAGGCTCAATAACACTTAAGCGTGTTCACGTAACCGCGTCTAAAAGAAGGGGGAACCGCGCACACTCGAAAACTAGGACAGCGGCAGAGAAGAGACAACAGCACTCAACTCTTCCCAACTGCTCGTTGTAGCGTATGCGACGTTTTATCACAGAAACGTTTTTTTTTTCTCGAAGCTCGCGGCAGGCTTCCGTTTCACGCAAACTACATCATCGGCCGAAATAGGTGAACAAATGACAGCACACATATATCGTGTCGACCCATACGTATAACCACTTCTACTACCGATAAAGATGCACGAGCCGCCGGCTGTGTTAATGTCTCTACTGTGTTACGCAATGAAACAGCAAACGGCATCTACATGTGATAAAATGCAACAAATATCTGCCGTCAAGCGCATCATCCATTTAGAGCAGCGTATTCTTAGACTCTTTCTCCAGTTTTAAAGCGAGTAGCATTCTTTGGCATTCTCTCCCGTTTTTGTGTTTGGACTTTCCCCGCCGAGGGCACTTGCCCTCATGCATCCAGGATTCACCTGGAAGGAGCGGACACTCCTGCTGAGAATGCGAGTCGGCTACTGCTGGATAGCTGCCCTCAATCACCGACTGGGCAGGTCCTCCTCCCCTACCTACACATACAGCAGGACAGATGAAACACTGGAGCACCTCCTGTGCCACTGCCTAGCGCACACAACGCAACAAGCTTACCTTTCTGCTACCTTCTGCCAGCAGGGCTTCCCAGCCTCCGCCATCGCGCCCCTGATTTTGCCCTCCCGCCATGTCTTCCGGGCAGCCCTCGACTCCCTGGAGCCGCTGTCTAGCCGACTCTAGGGTTCAGCTGCCGCCCACAGCCGGTCCCGCCACGGGACGCCACGTTACCCCTCTAACCATTCTCTAACCCTTCTTTCCTCTATGTTACAATTTCCGTGCCACCACGGTGACTGACCCGTGCTCCAATTAGGGCTGCAGAAGTATGTCTCTTCTTCGCCTCAGCATACACCCCGCCTCCGAATTTCCGGGTACGCTCATCGCCCAATGCCAACTAGTGCATCGAGAGGCACGGGCTGTCGAGCCGAAAATGTGTGGCGTCGGAAGAGTTAGAATGCTGTGTTCGGTGGTAGAACTTCTGTGCCGTTTCCCCGCCGCTGAGGGCACCGAATTGCGTTTGTCGCCAAAATACGATTGGCATCTGCTGTCGAGACGCGCTAAGACGTGGTCTTTCATGGGTAATGTATATTTCATTGCCATATGTCTTCAAATCAATTTGCGACAACTTTTACTAATCTTATGGCACTCACCGGCCGCAGCTTCTTCACTAAAGTTAGTTTGGTTGAGAAATGAAATAGTCCGAAATTGTTTGAAAAAGACACAACAAACGCAAGTCCCTACTCGACCACTCGCACTGATTTTATCCCATTTCAACTTGTCATGCCTAAGTGTGAGCGAATAATGCCGACCCATGCATCCAGTCAACTAGTCTGCATCTGCAACGCAGCGCGACTATCTTTAACCTCAAGTGCCCTAACGTGCCCGGTTCCCCTTGCTCCTTGGCAGGGTGAAGACGGGTGGCCCCGAAGGAGAAAAAGAGCAAGTCCACAGGGGCTCGCTGGTGTTCGCCTTGCTGATGGCGTTTGCAGGTCCCCTCTTCCAGATCGCTGCCCTGGAGACACTCTTTTGCGTTGGCATGTTCCTTCCCATCTACCTGATGGAGTAAGCCTACTGCTGTTATCGCGACAAGTTTCCTAGCATCCCGGCATTAACCCCGTATTTAGCCCGCTATGAACCGCTATAGTAGTATATCGCAGCTGTGGAATGGCTATGTCGTGGCGGTGTAATGCAAGCTTTGGCGCACGATAGATCAGCGGCACCAAGAGAGGACAAGTGTGCTCTGTCGGAAATCAACGCCAGGGAAAAGGGGCAAATTCCAAACGCACGCGAATCTCGTTTACTAGTGAGACGCGATGCTAAGAGTTATAGTTTGCATAGCTTCAAAAATACACGTGTTTTACTTGCCGTACACATCTGTTTCTCCTGTGGTCAGGTAGATGTATCGCTTGAGGCCTATCGTGTTGTTGAAATGAGGGAATCGGCATAACTCGATAAGAGCGGCAGGACAGCCCGCTTTTACGCAGACTGTGTGCCAGTAGTTGGTCTGTACGAATGCTATTAGTCCTTTATAATATGCAAAAGAAAACACATTTCATCATTTGCAGTTGTCAGTGATCTATTAGCAGCACCTTTCGTGGTACCTTCATCCGGGCAACGCACAAGTTATTGAGACACCAGCCCCTCTGTCTCGACCCGTCCCTATGTTTTAAGTTCGGAAATCATTACTTTATTGAAATATCTGTTGACCCCCGTGCCTCCTGACGTGAAAACATAGGAACTGTGCGAAAAAGCGTGACGTGGCCGCGCAACAATGACAGGACAAAACTGCTTTCGTGTTTGCTGATCATGTACCATCTTTTCGCAATGTTGCCAACCTTACACAGTAACATGTCCCAACAAGCTCGGGCTCACGGCCTTCCCTTACCTCCTGTGTCTGCAGCGTCCTCATCCAGTTCGGCAGCTCGGGAGAACCCGCGTGGAAGGGCTACCTATACGCCGTGCTCATGGCGGTGGCAAGCGTGGTGGTCAACCTCCTGTACTCGCAAGTCTACTACCTCAGCAGCTGTCTGGCGTTGCGCATCAAAACTACCCTCATAGCCTTCCTCTATCGAAAGGTATGCGAAGAATGCGCGCAGTCCAATGTTTTACAGCGAAAGCTGTACATGACTAGGCGAAACGAAAAACCGTTCGCCACATGTTTCGATAGATGTCTCCATTGGCTGCGCCGTCAGTTACGTCGTCCTCCACGGTGCACCCAAGCGCGCGCGCCATTGGCAGCGCCGTTAGTGACGTCGTTCTCGGCGTCGTACCTGCTCTACCCGCAACACCGCCTCCTCGGCTTGCCGTTGTCGCATGCGTTCGATAGCTCGAGTTAGCTCGGAGCCGGGGCTAGCAGCATCAGCCCGCCATTAGCGCTTGCCTTCCACTTCGCGATTTCAACGTGGACGTTTCGTCGCAGCCGAAGCCAAAGTGCTGCTCGAGAAACTCCCGCCGAAAGAGGGCGTTGGCCCCGGCGAACGCGTTCCCGCCATTGCCACGTTGACGCTGCTCTGCCGGCAACGCCGTCTCCTTGGCTCACCGTTGTCGCATGCGTTCGATATCTCGAGTTAGCTCGGCGTCGTGGTTAGCAGCATCCACCCGCCATTGGCGCTTTTTCCACTAGAAACACAAACATGTAACCAATAATTGAGAAACGCTTCAATACAGCGTCGGGATCAACCCACTGCTAAACACCGGGGCCGCACGTTTCAGCTTCGCTGGTTAACCGTCTGTACGGAGTGCTTGGGCGGTGTTTTTTAAATTGCTTGTCTCGTTCTGCGCAATTAACGCGCGTGCTCTTTAAGCGCAATTAACCGGCAGCCACCAGTGAACACACTTTCGAGGCATATTTATCTTGTCTCTTCAGCTTGCCGTGCCTCTTACATTATAGGCTTCGCGATTGCGTGCTGCAATACTGGCCGCAATGTGTTATCGCCTTGTGAACAGACTAACAAAATGCCTAATAGCACGCATTACGGACAAACAGTGGGTCACCGACTCGGTAAGAAATTCCATTTCGCCTTATCGTAGGGAACTGGCTGCTTAAGTCAAGGGGTGACGCTGACTTTCAAGGCACTCGGTGTTGACACGCTATAGAAACACGAGATGGGCCAAAATAAGTCGTGGCGATGTCCAACGTATTGCGTTGGCGGATATAGCTTTCTTTTCGGGAGCGTAAGGTCGCGGGTTAGAGTTTTGGGTGCGGGAACGCCATTCCGATAAACCTGACGCGAAAGACAACTGCTCCTCCACGGAGCTTTGAGTTCGCAAATGTTCTCTCATACAGCCAAAATTATCTGTAGGCTCCTAATTTTCGTAATATACACAACAGAAAATGAGAAAGTTAACAGAAACTAACCCTATAAATGTCGTCTTTAAAAGGCAGAAACGTAGACGTGTAAGTGTCATGCTTCACTGCAGCAACGTAGACCCCTTCATTAGTAAACAGTGCAATGAGTGAACGATGTGGCGTAAACCATTGAGCAGACCTTCGCCGCAGCGTTTTCGTTATCCACAATGGTGATCTTCGGCGTCAACCATTCATCTAGGCTTCCGTAAATCAAGCAATGCCCGTGTTTGGTGATGTCCCTTGCCGACGTCCCTAACGCTAATCGCGCAAGCAACGAATTCATGAAGCTAAGGAAGAGCTTCGAGCCATGCAGGGCTGGGCAAAGATACTTTGCATTGTGTCATGATAGGATACAAGATACTTGGGCAACAAGTACTTGAGATACAGATATAACATCCTACCACAATTATTGTATTCGATACGATGCTTTCCATTTGCATTCTTAAGATACTTCGATACATTCGCAAATTTCTTATTATAGATCTATATAATGTAGCAGCAAACGCTTATTCACAAAACGTTTGCTTGGACATTTCTTAACTCCGACCAACCTTGTTTCATTTGAATGAAATGTCTCTTAGTATCTCAAAATGTTTGTCTTTCTTGCTCAAGTATTTTCATTCGAAACAATTCATTGGGGTTTTAGCTGCTTAGCATGAAAGCTTTTTATACGCTGCGTAGTCAGAGGCTTTTACTTGTCGCTTTTTATTTCAAGGGAGTCGCTACCCTGCTTGCCGACCATTTGCGATATCCTTATCTTGTATCTTAAGATGCACGATACATTCTCATCTATCTGAAATAGAACTGATACACCCCTTGCCAGACTTATCATGATACAGAGACAAGATACATAAAGAGTATCTGAGATAGTATCTTAAGAGTCATGTGTCTTTCATACTGCCTAGCACTGGAGCCTAGGTACATTCAGAATACTGCCCCTGGCCTCTCCTCTCCATAGTCAGTCCTGCCGGTGCGTACGTGTGCAGGTGCTGACAGCCTGGTCCACGGGTGGCGAACAGCGCTCGGCGGGAGAGGTGATCAACAGCATCACGTTGGACACAGACAAGGTGTACCAGGCGGTGCTGTTCGCCGGCGAGCTGTGGGGTGCCCCACTGCGCTTGGTCATCACCATGGCCATGCTGTGGCAGTACCTGGGCCCCTCTTGTCTCGTCGCCGTCGCCGTCGTTATGGTCGTGCTCTTTGCCTCGTTCTTCTTTGCCCGCATGGTGCAGGTCGTTCAGGTACGCAACCAACGGAAATTCCATATAGAAGGAAACCCCCCCCCTTTCCCTCCATAGAGTGATGCCACGCTTGAGCCCACATGCTACCCCACTAGTTATGATGTACGTATGGGATCGACTCGTTGGTACAATCATGCAATAGCGCGAAACAAACGAAATGCTAAATAAGAGCACCATATAACGTGCGGTGAACATCAAGGCGGACGCCTACAGTGTGACACCTTTCCGCGAAGTGTAACCTTCAATGAGCCCAGCCTTTTCGTGCTTTGCGATCAGGTGCTCGCCGTTTCCTGTGGTATCGCAGAGCAGTTACCCTTTCTTTATTAGCATTTGTAGGGAGTTAGAGGTGGAAAAGAGGGGGGGGGGGTGCTGCAGCTTGCATGACTAATGAATAAAACATCATTCTGGAGTTTTGCGCGTGTCACGTTTTGACCATATCCGCGTTCGCACGCAGACGAGTCAAATGGAGCAGAAAGACAAGCGAGTTAAGTACGTGCACGAGCTCTTCAGCGGCATCAAGGTGAGAAATTGTCTTGTATTTGCTTTCACATCGTCACTGGGCGACAAATGGTGGAAACTTAGATACTGTTCGTAATGTCTGTTATATAAGGTGTCTTAACTAGGAATATAATGTATATCGGTTAGTAATCTTACGTGCTGCTCAGAAGGAGGTGTAGATCCTTGGATTAGCGTGACATACCAATTAGCGGCCACTGTGTGATTTGATGACGACGAAATGCCTTCCTTGATGTGGCTGAATTACATCGTGGCCTGTGCTTACTACCCTTGAAAATACTCTGTGTATAGTTTCCCGCCTGCTGTGCTTCCACGTAATATTTTTAGTGGAGGTGCGGGGTATGTCCAACTGAATCGGCCTACATCATGTTCCTCAATTAGCCACGTAGCAATATATTGCACGCATGCTGTCCACGTCCTCTTAAGCATCGTCGTCGCTATCTATTGCTGTTGCCTTAACCGCTTGAGGCCTACACATCTTCACATCCTTCCTGACCGACACTCTTATCTTTTCTTCATCTCTCAAAGATCCTGAAGCTATACGCATGGGAAGAGCCTTTCCAGCAACGCGTGGTAGACGTGCGGAAGAACGAGATGGAGATGCTGAGAAAGATTGCCTTCTACTTCAGCCTCATGAACTTTGTTTGGAACTGCATATCCTTCCTGGTGAGAGTCATTGCGCCCAGCGATACCGAAATTTAGTTAAACCTTAAACGTCTATATGAACGCAGTGCATAGAGAAAGGCGGACGGGGGTAGACTACGGTAAATAGCAAATGGTTAGTAAGAAAAAGGTCGGCAAGGTTAGTGATTTAAGATTACCTATGGATTTCTACGTCGGGTGTACAAAAGTGTCGCTTTAATTGGAGTAGCTTTAATTCGGCATTACCGCCTCTTTCAGCTAGAGGTCAAGAAAGTCATAGGAAAACAGTGCAAGAACACACGACACGAGGTCAAACAACCGTATCCGTTACTTTAGAAACAAGTCAATGCCAGCCCTGCAGCGACAGGATAATGGTGCTTTGTTGACGTCGGATGAATGAATTTTTTTCTGTCATTATTTTCTTAATTTAGGTCCTTTTCGTCGTCTAGTTTTCGTTACCTGGCGTTATGCGAGGAATCTTGGGTAGTACTTATTACTAAATGTGAGTATTTCAAGTTTCTTATTGGACGATACAATTAACAAAGGCAGTTGTAAGTAAATGCTGACCTCATTTCTTTTTAGACTGTCCAAGTTAGTGATGTTTTCTACGCGCTCCTAGATGAGCCAACCACTGCAACGTCGCACCATTTTGCGGATCAAGCCAGTGCCTCACGGTCGCGAATTTGGCACCTGTGTATTGCAGCGATTCACCGATCAACTGTAGAACAAGCAATTCGAACTGTTCCCAGGTGTCCCTGGTGACCTTCATGACCTTCCTGATGGTAGGCTCGCACGGTCTGGATCCCGTGACGGCGTTCGTGTCGTTGGCGCTGTTCAACACGTTGCGCTTCTCGCTGCTTCTCATCCCGGACCTCATCGTCGGCTCTGTAGTGGTGAGTGACGTTTTATGCTGAACCGAGACAGCCGGCGTAACGGCATGGTCCTTGCGCACCGCCGTATCTCAGGACCCATTACGTTCGGCAGCTAAGTAAGAGGTCGTGGGTTCGCTCCTCGACTGTGGTGGCCGCGTAAACAGAATGACGCAATTTGCAAACAGTGTTATTGCGCGGATCTTTTGGGGCGCGGTGATGAAACGCTGAAAGTCTTGTCCTTCAGTACACCGTCTCCCTTACGCCGACGTTGTATGCGGAAACAAAGCTCACTCAGCAATTCTTGTCCTTCCCGTTACTCGCGACAACGCGACAATCTGTAACTGACTCGCGTATATAGCAGTTACCTGCAGTGTAAACCATTGTGGGCTGTCGAATAAAGCTGTCTTCGTGGTATTTTGTAGAGTCCTTCCTTCTGAGGTTTTACGTGCCAAAACCAGTTCTGATTGAGGCACGCCGTAGTGGAGGGCTCCAGATTAATTTTGACCACCTGGGGTTCTTTAACGTGCACTACAACGCAAGCACACGGGCGTTTTTGCATTTCGCCTCCATCGAAATACGACCGCCGCGGCCGGGATTCGATCCCGCGACCTTGTGCTCAGCAGCGCAACGCCTTAGCTGACTGAGGCACTCCGGCGGGTATTTTGTAGAGTTGTAGTGTCCGCTAGCAGGTCTGCAAATATGTAATAACTGGCTCATCTATGTATATACGGGGTGTCTCAGCTGTCACGCAGCACGATTTAAAAAAAGAGGAGCGGCGTTACGCGAAGCAAACCTATTCCGTATTGTTTCCAGTAGAGTGGAGTAGCCGCCAGTAATTTTTTCGTTGCTGAGATTTAATTAGGCAATTTTAAATAATTATATTACTCGAGAAGTACTGTCCTAATTATCAAACTCTCAATGAGAAAATTGTAGAGCAACATGAAAAACACCCGATACAGATTTCTGTTGCTCAATACCTGCTACATAAATGTGCTTTTTCCGAGTGTGAAAGAAGCCCGTGAATACACGCAGAATTGCCGCGCGACTGGCCGCTCGAGGCACTTTGCGTGTATTCGCGGGCTTCTTTCACGCTTGGAAAAAACACTTTTATGCAGCACGTATTGAGCAACAGAAATCTGTATCGGGTGTTTTTCATGTTGCTCTACAATTTTCTCATTGAGAGTTTGATAATTAGGACAGTACTTCTCGAGTAATATAATTATTTAAAATTGCCTAATTAAATCTCAGCAACAAAAAAATCCCTGGCGGCTTCTACACTCTACTGGAAACAATACGGAATAGGTTTGCTTCGCTTAACGTCGCTCCTCTTTCTTTAAATTGTGCTGCGTGACAGCTGGGACACCCAGTGTACTGTAAAAAAGAGAAGGAAAGCCTCCCGGCCCTTGGAATACCTCGTTTACTTCTACCTTCTGCTTCTATCTTCAAACATCACTATATATAGAGGGTGTTAATTTTTAAGTTTTACGTTATTTTTAGAAATCGTCTGTGGCAGGTACCACAATTCTTATCATTGAGCTGGGTTAGTCGATCAAGGCGGACATTAGTAGCACGAGAAATCGAAACACATTTTCAACTAATTAACAAAGATTCACTGAATAACTTCTTAGTTAATTTCTTTGCGACACATATTGCAATTTACGAATTGTACCCGGTGAGATTGTCAGGCGTGTCCGCTTGGAATGAATTTACAGTATGACACCAGTTTGGAGATATGCGCCATCAAACTCGGCGTAAAAGATGCACTGTTGTTCCACTTACTTTTTTACCAAAATGCTCTTTTATACATTGAAGCACTGGAACGCCCATGTATTTCGTCCCACACTTTGGGAAATACTCTCGAAACTGATGTCTCACTGGAAATTCATTTCAAGTGCGTCTTGCAAACTCACCGGCTACAATTCGTAAATTGCAATGTGTCGTAAACTAACTAGGAAGTTAATTAGTCAATTCTTGCTAATTAGGTGATTATGTATTTCGATATATCCTGCTACTAACGTCCGCCTCTTCGAATAACCCTGTTAAACAACAGGAGTTATGCTTCCTTCCACAGGCTATTTTTAAAAATTCCGTAAAGCTTAATTTCGCACACCCGGTATTCCAAATGTATTTTTTTTGTTTTTTTGAGCCCGTAAGTATGCTCTGTGACATTCATTTTGTTGGTATTTGTGCACAGTGCAACGTCGCAATGGGCCGCATGAAAGAGTTTCTGCTCAGTGAGGACGTCGACCCCAAGCAAGTGGGCAGCCAGCCGTACTCGGGTACGCCATGTTTGGTATAACTTGTGACGCTGCAACTCGCGATAACACACGGGCGGCATGGTGGCGTCCATTTTGCTCAGTGCTTGAATTCCAGCCTTGGGCTCGCTTTGCTGTGCGGGCACAAGGCGAGCACCCTCGTGTAAAGAACGTGTTGCTGGGCAGACTGTTCATGTTGGCACGTTTGAATACGCACACAGCTGAAAAAAAGAAAAAGAAGGTCGCAGTTTCTTCCGAAAGGCGACGCATGGATTGCGATAGCAAAATCTGTCCAGGTTAGTAGTTTTATTGGTCGTATAAACTTGTAAACATACGCATACCAAGTCAATGAACACGCATGGCGCCACGCGCGCACACGCAAACATGAACACATGTCACTCCAGGACCGCGGAAACTCGCTGTCAAAACGCTGGAGTGAGGAAGCGCGGCGGCGAGCGAATGGACGTTCGTGCGGCGTCTCGCATTAACGCGAACTAAGCCGCAAGAATACAGCGGACGGCGGACTGTGTCCCTGATACAGATGGCTTTCAAGCTACAGCTGGGCGGGCGGGCGCGCGCGTTGTACTCCGGGCCGCTGTATCTTGAAAGCCATTTGTATCAGGGACACAGTTCACCGTGCGCGATGTTTTCGCGGTCGCCCGAAGTACAACGTGGCCCCGCCTCTCCCAATCCTTTCCCCCGGAGCGCTGCGCGCGAAGAAAGAAGGCGCGCGTCGTTCCCTCTCCCCTCCCTTGCGTGCGCGAGATTGAGCCGCGATCGTCGGCTCACCTTCGCATGCTTTCACTCTCACATATAGCATACGGCGCGGGGCGACGATTTACTCGCCTTTGGACTTGTTACGTAACCTGACGGCGACGGCGACGGCAGAAATGCGCCAGGAGGGTCATGTAATTGCAATCGCAATAAAACGTTTAGCACCAGGGTTTCGATAACGTGCACCTGAGTGTACGTGCACGAGCGTTTTTGCGTATTGCTCTTATCGAAATACGGCCGTCCCGGCCGCAACCAAAGCCGCGGCCTCGAGCTCAGCGGCGCAACGCCGTATATCAAAAAGATACCGCGGCTGGTCAGTGTAAACGAAGACGAAAAGAATGGGGACGCCGGCTCAAAAGGACGCTGAAAGGATTTCTTTAAAGTTAAGAGACCCTGCGTCTATTATAGTTTCAGTGTAACCTGCTGATGTGAATATTAGTCTACCGCCTTGTGTATATGCTTGCACCTAATTTATGGAACTATGCGACTGGCGCTTAGGTTAGAGTAACCAGTCCGAGCTATTTCTCACTGGCACGCAGTGCTTTTCTCACGCGGTTCCGGCTGCTTGATTGATCCCCACACCCGCATGTCATTTTCATGTTTTCATGTTTTTTCGCAAATCTACGTAACTAGACAACTGCCCACTCAGGACTCATCAAAACTACACAAAGCGTGATAAAGAGGCTGTTTGCGTCTTTTTAGACTGATGAAACGAGAGTGAAGCTCTGCAGATGCTTCTCAGAGACTTGGTTTTGACGTCGCTTCTAGCTTACAGGGAGAACGCGAAGCGCAAATGCATTTCTATTATAAGATAATCTTGTATGCACCATCTTTGGTGTTATGCTATATGCAAAAATGAATGTATACGCGTTCAGGTGTGGTAGACCTGCACTCCATCATATAAAAAGATAGCGTATTTTAGCTAGTAAAGCTCAGGTTCATTAAATGTATAACGGAGATTAGGCTTCAATTTGGCTAAGCAAATTGCACAGCTACAGCGGTAAATTTTGAATATATAGAGCTTGACAGCGAATGCTTTCTTAAGGAAGGCGTGTCACGACAAGAGGAGCTTCAGCAACGCACACTGCTTATCGCCATTATACAGGATGTTCACTTAACTTGGGCTATACTTAAAAATATGCAAATGGCTACGTAGCTGGACACAACCAGGGTAATGTTGTTTGCCGTCGCTTGGAGATACTCACATTTTTTTGCATCCCGCCCAAGTTACGCAATTAGTGTTAATAAATAATCAAGTTCTCAATTATTGTAATTAAATGAAAAGTGCCAATGAAAATATTGTAGACCAACATGAGCTTTCTGTCGCTCAATACGTGCTACACAACAGTATATTTCCGAGCGTGATAGATGCCCGCGAATACACGCAAAGTGCCTCGAGCGGCCAATCGCGCTGCACTTTGCCTGTACTCGCCGGGCTTTTTTCACGCTTGGAAACATACTGTTATGTAGCACGTATTGAGCGACAGAAAGCTGTATCGGGAGTTTCTCATGTTGGTCTACAATTTTATCATTGACACTTTCAATGTAAATATTACAACTGAGAAGCTGAATAATTAATTAAGACTAATTATCTAATTAGGCTGAATGCAATGAATAATCTGAGTATCTCCAAGTGGCAGCAAACAAGATTACCTTGGTTCTGTCCCGCTGCGTAGCATTTGCATATTTTTAACGTTTGACCCAACTTAACCTAAACACCCTGTATATACACACATTCTTATATCCAGACGAGCCGATTACATCTGGAGGACCTTCAGAGTTTACACCACAGCGTTGAGCTCCTTCAACGCCCTCACTTCGATATCACTCACTGCTTGGGACCAACAAGATAGTGAGCGGGAATACGTAAGGACAAAAATAATCGGTTCAAATGCAGGTCACACGGCGGTTAGCGTCAAAGTGCGCTTTGCACAATTATATTTAGCGACACGATACTTTCTGCAACATTGTCTACTAAATTGTACAAAAGTAGACGTCACTGAGGACCGTTCGCACAAACTGTGCAGCGAAGAAAAAGCTGCCGCGCAAGTTTTTCGAGCAACGACCGTCGCAAGCAAACACGAGCCGAAAGTGTACGTGATTTTTCTCAGCGGACTACATGTCGAGGCTCGCACACCTGTTTCAGAGGGTACGTCCCCTAAGATTGTTTCTAAAGAGCAACAGTGGCTTTCTAGACCCATGAAATATTTTTTTTCAATTATTTTTGCACATTTATTTGACAAGCGAAGGTAGCTTAAATTGATAAAAAGAAAGGGCTAGCTTATCTTTCTCTGTTTCAAAGTTAATGTTCTAATCGAACCAACTGTACATCCCAACTTGATGTTAGACATGTCAAAGTGTTTCTGCATTAGCGCTGCTCTTGAGCGAAAAAATCTTCTCAAAGCTTTCTGCTTTTGAGTTCTCATTAAGAACTCAAATAATACTCCTTAGTCGATAAAAAGTTCAACTAATACCTAGTAGACGCTGTCGAAATCGCTGACGTCATGGGAACCTGGTTTTGGTATGCAACATAGTTTCGCTATCAGTCTTACGTTTTCGCGTCATTTCTGGGTTAGCTAGAGTCGGCTAATGGTAGCATCGACTTTTTCTTTTACTGTTCCGTAGGCGTGATGTACCAATGGCGTATTTGCAACACTCCTCTTGAGCGTCGTTTTACGCATTTCTTTTTAAGAACACCCGCATTGTCTCATGGCAGTAGACAGGAAGCTTCGTGTCACATCATAACTGCGGACACATTTACCATTCGTCCCCAGTGAATATTTCTGTACCCCAACTGCTTTTAGCACAGCTGTACTATACGTAATCGCCGATACCTGCAAAAATCCGTGGCGGCCTCCGCTCGCAGGCGACGCGGTGTCCATACGCCAGGCGTCGTTCAGCTGGCACAGGCAGGAGCGCCTCGTACTGCAGGACGTGGACGTCCGCATCGCTCAGGGCCAGCTGGTGGCCGTCGTCGGTCAGGTGGGCTCCGGCAAGACGTCCTTCCTGTCTGCCATCCTCGGCGAGCTGCGCTGCGTCAAGGGCTCGATCAACAGAAAGGTACGTGCAACTTATTCTACGGTATGTTTCACACGCGCGAGGCATTTCGTCCGCATATTGCTGCAAAACGGCGAACTCTTACGTTTAGCTGGACGGGTCTTTCTGTGAAAGTGGTTTCGTGCTAGCAGCTGAACAAATAAGCAGACTAAGTTTGTTATATGCTGTGAGATTAAGATACTGACGCCTGTTCGGGAAATTCATGAAGTTTCCATTTCAGACGACAAACATTCACTATATTCATATTTGCAGACATAAGTTAATTATGCCATGTCATGCGCTGCAATTTAATTAGGGCGAAAGCCTTCTATGTCTAATCAGTTAACCTTGAGCGAAACCGCGTCGACGACACGAAAGGTACAAAAGAGGTACGAACCGTCAACCTTTGGTGCGAGTCGAACCCACGACCATAGGTGGTAGTCGAAACCATCACCATTGATGGTAATTAAGGTGAAGTTAATTAAGACACTGATAATTAAAATAGAGGTAATTAAGGCATTCGAAACCACGACCATTGGTGGGAGTCGAACCAAAGACCATAGGAGGAAGCGAATTAAGAGGGTTGACCCAACGAAGTATACTAAGCGAATTAAGGGGGATGTGTACGTCATGTGTCCCTCTTTGATGCACCGGCACTTGGGCTTTCGCCTTGACGTCGTCTGAGAGATAACATAAGAGACCCGCTGAACTTTTTAATTGTCTTGTTGGGCAAGATACATTTTTGCGAGTGTTTCCTGATTGTATTCTTTTTCATCTCCATCTCCTCCCCCCCCCCCTCCTTTTTTCGATGGGTTAAAAAGAGTGAATTCTGTGAAAAGGGAACAAAATTCGCACCAGATTTTGTACCAAAGTTGAAACCTTTTGGCAGGGACCAATGTATTTAACATTTCACTTTGAGGTTTAGTTGTTGAGAAATGAAGTGTGCGAAGGAAAGTGAAGATAGGAGTCATATTGGTTGAACATCGAACCCGTTCGCGAGAAGCATCAATGTATATTTACGTGTCCTAAAAATGTAATTCACCAGGCTCTGTTATTGACTAAAATACGATCAGTATCCGATACTTACTCGAAGTTAATGAAACCTCTTTCAATAGCAGTGACGAAAAAGAAAACACGAATTCGAAAACAGTCATGCTGATTGTTCCATACGTGAGAACATTTCTTGAAATAACACTTTGCAACAAGAAACAACACTTTTCGGCAAAGTATTCTGTGCTACTTCTTGCATAAGACTGATGGTCAACTAGGCTACATCAGACCCTCCTTCATTCCTGAATTTAAAACGTGCTCAGTATCACCACTTTCCGTACCCTAACACTACCACCACCACTAACAACAACAAAATCATCAGCGGATCTCTGTCGCTCTATAAATTGAGACTTGCAGGAAGTTTTGCGACAGAACCGCACTGTGGGATGCGTAAAGTCAGAACTTTTCGTATGGCGGCGACGTTTTTTTCTCTTTAGCTGATTGCGAACAGTGATTTATTTTTATTGACTGGATGACTCGGAACATCCGAATTATGCGATGTCGGTGATGCAGCAGAACGATGTAATGTGTAATTATGGCTTCCTTTTTACCTGGAGAAGTATTTTACGACAGTAATTTGGTATTTGTATCTCATTTTAGCCTCAGTGTCACGTGTTATTTTGGTTTTCGGCGCACTTTTATGAAGAAAAGTAAACCAGAAGTACCTCTCCACGGATGATAGCCATTATTCTGAGAAAGACAAGCCCTCTCGCGCATACATGCTTTTACAATGTTAAGGATGGACCATGGCTCGCATAGAATTCTTTCTTGTCGTTTTTGCTAAGCCTTCACGATTTTTGCACAAGGTTTCTTTGCCCGATATATTGTCGCACTGATGTCCCCAAATTCGTAATGCTTGCTAGTAGAAACGACCTAAGTTCAAGCAAATGCAGTACTATTACACGTCTCTACCTGCACGTCGTTGTCCACACATGCACCGTCGCGCAGGGCAAAGTGGCGTACGTCGCCCAGCAGGCGTGGATCCAGAACGCTACGGTGCGCCAGAACATCCTTCTCAAGCGGCAACACCACGCGTGTTTCTACGATCGCGTGGTACTGGCCTGCCAGCTGCAGACCGACCTCGCCGAGCTGCCCGCCGGAGACCAGACCGAACTGGGCATGCGCGGAGTTAACCTCAGCGGCGGACAGAAGCAGCGCATCAACCTCGCCAGGTGACGATGGTAGTTGAGGATGTCCACGGTCCTCGTAGTTAAGGACGTGCGTTGGGGACTCCCCCCTTAAAGAACCCCAAATTAATCCACACACCTCCACTGCGGCATTCTTAACAGCCCGCTGCGAAGCTTAGGGGAATCAATCCTAAAGTAAATATTTGCCAACCATCTGGGTTTGTCAGCTGATGAACTGCATTTCACTCACAGGGCAGTGTACCAGAACGCGGATCTGTACATAATGGATGATCCGCTGAGTGCCGTCGACGCTCAGGTGGGCTCAGCGCTTTTTCACGGCGTCATCGGCCCCCGAGGACTGCTCAGAAAGAAGGTACTACACGAACAGAAGCTACCAGCTAAATGTGTTGCCAGAGGTTGTAGCACAATCGGCAGTACATTTGCCTAAAGGGCATGCGAACGGAGTTATGTGGGCTGCGTGGGCGACGTCTTGGTATAACGCCTGATTCGAGCGATACTACATTTGTCGCTGCACCGTCACGCAAGATGGCAATGCTTTCATCGTTTCCGCCTAGCCGGTCATCGCGGCTTACTCGACTTCAATCGCCTGTGATCCCCAGCGAAGACGTCACAGAGCCGTGTAACAAAAGTGGAAATTACGCGTCTCGGTGCGCGCTGCCCTGAAAGTGTTGCGTGTTACGCACGTTCCGTTGAGCTTGTCAGTAAACATTACATCCCAACGAAACGTTCATACTCATCCCAGCCTTCACGCCGCAGAAATTATTTGATCGTGTCGTTTAATGACAACCGCCTACAACATTTATAAGATTGAGCCTTTAGCGAACGTGGCGCGTCATCAAGCTCCCGGTCGCAAGAAAAGCCCCGCAGGAAAATGGTTTGGCAGTATGGTGAGACGAAAGCTGCTGCGTCTGAGCTGCTACACGGAAAAATTTTAGTCGCGTATGCCAAAAGTTATTTTTCGTTTTCTTCCATGGCCTTCCAACACATCCCCGGTGGTCGCAAGTTATTGCTGCTGCACCGTCCCAAATGAAAATTTATTTTTCACAAGAACGGTCTCAAACCTCCCGTAACTTCAGTGTAAACTGGCACAATGGACTGGCATAATGAAGGTGCTTAGGGAGTTATGCAGGCGTGCAGTCTTTGTAACGTTGTGTCTGTACTGTTTCTTCACGTTGACATGCGTGATTCGCTTTGATAATCTAAGCATTGTTGTCTTCTGGACGTTCTGAAAAGCAGCAAATGGTAGAAATTAAAGGCAGGAACTCGGCAAATTCTTGATCAAAAGCGAGTTACAAGATGGTCTCGCACAATATTTATACGAAGCAATTCCACCCCCCCCCCCAAAAAAAAAAAAAAAAAAAAAACGCGTACTGCTCAGCATTCTGATGCTGAACTGCCATACAAGATGCATGCGCACCTGAACATTGTCGCACCCTGATAGTGTACTGAACCAATCGGAGAGCACATAGCTACCCTGTGAGCCAGTCAGATTTGGAAAAAGGTGAATCTAACAATACTGCTGATTTTCACGGTGTCTATCATCAAAGACACAAAATTACGAGGAATCATCAAGTCGGCTGGCTATTCTCTGTAGAGCAACGTTCTTTGATATCACCTCTCCCCCCTACCCCCTCCTCTTATCTCCTTTTGTGACCCAGATCTTCGCGTTGACTCTTGGAAAACAGGCCTTACCAGATATCCGGAACTTACAAGGCATTTTTGTGGGAGCTGTTAGTGACGCCCTTCTCACAATCGACACTCCCCACCCAGTTCTCACCCACTCTGTGGCCCACTCTTTCCATACTCTGCGCATGCTATGTTATAAATTACGGAATGCCCATCGTGTGTCGAGGGCGTGTTTCCCTCAAGCCTCTCCTGAATATATTTTGAAGGGCGCACTTCGCAATTGTCCCGTGACGATCCTTCCTAGTTTTTAAGCTTCCTCCGTGGTGTTCAGTATAGCAACCAGCAGCCTTTGCAATGGAGTGTCAATGTTCCTGAATACCTCAACGCTTCGGCCTCCAATGGTTGTCTCATTCTCTTACGCCACCTCGTGTGGACAGACTCGCGTGCTGGCCACCAACACGCTGTCGCTGCTGCCCCTGACCGACATGGTGATAGTGCTGCACGAAGGACGCGTCAAGGAGGTGCACCGCGCACCGTTTAACCAGCGGCTGTTCGACAAAGGCCTGGCACTCAACGCGCTCATTTCTTCGCCACCAGCGTCGCAGCAGCACCCGCAGCAGCATCACGGCGCCATCGACAGCGGCGTCGCCAGGGCTCCGGTCAAGGTTCTGCATGACGAGAAGTGAGTGAGCCTCCGATCGATCGCCTCCAAAATCAGCTATCAGACAGTGACATCCGGGATCTGTATGCCAGCCCATGCGCGCTGTGTAATCCAGGAGGCCGCGCAGATAGCTGTAAACATTTCGTAACCTGGCGAACACGAGCTAAAACAGGGCTTCTTGTTCCTTGTGTCAGAAGTTCATCCACCGCAATAAAACACGAAGGAGAATACGCCACACGTCTTGCGCTTGATGAGCAACAGGGGTGTAGCGGACGCTAAGTGTGCTTGAGCCACAAAACTAAACTTCGGATCATGAATAATAGGCCGCGGCTATTGGGGCGTAGACACGGAAACTGGCCTCCATAGCAGGTGACAACCTTAGAATAAAAGGTTATGCGTACGCTCACTCAGGCACAATTTGCGTATATGCCCCAGCAAATTAGGTTTGCTTATCAGCGTGACATCGAGCGGGTTTGCGTGTTTGAAACAGGCTGTCTTTTTGTATAAATATGTCCTTGTGTCACTGGATTCAGGGTGAAACCTGACCATGTTGGTAAGTTTTCTGGGTGATCCTGATATGAGTTATCAGCCAAAGGTAATGTTCAGTCTGAAACAACGAACTTTGATTTTCCAATTAGCCTAACATTTACATTAGCACATCTATGTCATTAAACTGTGAGCAGAGTCCAGCAGGATCACTTCTCTTTCAAAGGTGAAGGGCACTGCAGGCGCTGTGTTTTTGTAGGTGGAGCTTGTACTGAGTTCTTAGGTTGCCCCCACCTTTAGTTCACCTTCTCATGTTCGCGCTTCATTCCGACGCGACACTACGGGATAGTAAATGCGTACCGTGAATAGCGATCTGTGCCATACCACCTACGTTTCTACTGTTAATAAAAATGCGACTTTAATAGGGGCAGCTGACAATCCTCTCGTGTAAACCATGGCGCCTGCGTGACATGGCCGCTTAGAAGTAACTCCCCACACTTTGCGTCATGAGCTGTTCCTTCAAATGTTTGTTGTATGCTTTGCCGCCCCATCCTGCTCCTGAACCAAAAGTGCAGATATACAGCAGATAGCTGTTATAGGGTCACTCCAATAGCCGTTGCGGTTCGCGATGGTGCGCGCCGCCGCCTCTGCCGTTGGGGACCGTAACCAATATCGCTGGAAGTGTAAAAAAGTACCCGGTTCTCGCCGGGATCGAACCCGCGCCGGCTGCGTGGGAGCCAGATACTCTACCACTGAGCCACGCAAGTGCTTGCTATCGAGCAGCGGAAAAATGCCCTATAAACGATCCCTACGACAGGCGCTCAGGCGCAGACGACGCGAGCCTCCGCTAGTATGGTGGCGCCATCTAGGTAAGGCGCCTGCAAACGCAGCGTGCGCAGGCGCACACGACGAGATGCTATTCAGACGAGACGCGCAATCAACGCGATCTCGAGCTGCCTGAGCATCCGCCAGTATGGTGGCGCCATCTAGTTAAGGTCCTGCAAATGCAGTGTGCCAGACATGTAAGTTGCAGTTGTAAGGCTAGATCGGGCTCAGCAGACTGCTGTGCAGAGAGCATTACAAGCTGCAGCTCGCCGTCGACGCCGGGCGGACAGTTCAGATGGTTCTCATCAAAACGAGGCGAACAGACTGCCGCGAAGACCCTGTTGTACGCGGTGACCAAATTGGAGCTCCTCATGAGCCGCTCCACCAGCTTACGCTTTGACTGTGTTGCGCGTGCTGCGCAGGCCCGTGCTTTTTTTAAAGATCCTTTTTTTTCTACTCATCAGAGCAGCCTCGGACACTTCAATTAGCTTTACCGAGCGCCTCTTCCACCTTTCCTTTCACCTATTACACCTCAATCAAGGGGCCTTCGCATCCTTAAGATTACTATAGGCGTCTTCCCCCATAGATTACTAGAAGAAAGCCTCCCCCCCCCCCGTTCTTGGCAGGAATTGGTGGAAGAGCACATCACACCTTCTTTTGTCGCTCTGTGTCGTTAATTGTGTAGAGTTTTGGCGTGACAGTTGACAGTATTTCCTCAGTTCACTGCATAAATTACATTCACAGAATTCTATCTCAGCGAGAGGGTTTTATGAAAAATGGGTAACCTAGCCGACATCTATAGTTCAAAACGCACAGCATAACTTAGCGCCGCAGCTACTTTACGATATAATATTATTGTGCACGCGTGCAGGTCATATGACGTCACGTCCGGAGACATGTCCTCGCTGTCTGTCACGATGGCCAAGAGACCGAATCCCCAAAGCACCCGTTCGGGTTACGCCAAGCCCGGTCAGCTGGTCGAGGACGAAGCGTTCCATGTGGGCAAGGTCGGTCATATGAGACGACTGAGTCACCTGTATTTATTGGCAGGCTAGGTGTGGCTTAGCATCCTTTCGGCTGCAGCGAACAACTGACGGGAACACTATAGCATAAAAATACCCACTCCACATGAGCTGTCCGTACCGTGTTTTTGCATTCTTGTGCTGTGCAGCATCCCAGAGATTTCACAACAAACTACACCAGGAACTAGTGCTATGCCTGTTCATATAGCTAGTACTTCTGGCATACAATGTTGCGATGAGGACAAACTAAATGTCACCACAAGATTTCTTTCATTTGGTAAGTGCTAACTACTAACTACAAGCAGAACTTTTTGTTGGGCTAGTTGGTGCATGTTACTGAAGTAATAAAGCGCCAAACAGACGACACAAGAAGTGACATGGACCAGTGCTTATTAACAAGTGATATTTTATTGAGAGAAACACACAATATATAGGCATATCTGGCTGCGTATCTCACACGTTGTCGAAATTCACATGGTAACCAGGCAAAAGGTGATAAAAAGATTGTAAACGATGATGAAACTCGAATAAAAGATGACGTTCGCGACAACGACACGTGGTGTATAGAGCCACAAGACCATAAAAGATAATGGTTAACGATACACAAAACAGCGCTGTAACCCCATTAGAAAGCTAACGACTAAGATTTTTACCAAGCGCATGCAGGCGGCGCATCAACGTGCTAACTTCTAACCAAGGGCTTCTAAAAAGGACAGTTCACTTGTATACAATATTTTTGACGGTTCGCTGACGCATTCCAGGCCCTTCATTTTAATGTGGAAGGCTTCCTTCAGCTCACGGGTAACGCTGTCTCGACTTCTCTCCAGAACAATGCTATCTCTTAGGCGAGGCTTGCACCCGCACTCTTTGCAATGGATGGCCATATTGTATCCAGTCCCTTTCTTTAGTGAGCGTTCATGTTCTTTTAGTCGTTCATTCAAACATCACCCCGTTTGGCCAATGTAAACCTTTTGGCATGAGAGTGGAATTTGATAAACCACCCCTTCCTTGCAACTGACAAGTGGATCGGTATGCTGGATTCCGCAGGTCGTGCGTTCTCGCCTAAGAGATAGCATTGTTCTTGTCGCCGTTATAACGCTTGTCGCCGTTATAAAGCACTGACACGGGATGCGAGCGATGCTCTCAAGTTTTCGGTAAAAGAATTGGGAGCAAGTACGGCTACAGCGCGCCTTTATTGTACTGACTGTTTGCAGGTCGGCTAACAATTACGTTGCGTAATTGGCTGCAGTAAGTAAAGATGATCACTCAATGAACCAACACATTAAACACTATTCACAGTAGTACTACCGTGCTGCTTTTAACACAACATCACCACGATAGACGATGAATGACATCACAGCAAAGTGCTCACGCACTGTTTGCCAACAACGCTACTTCGCGCATAAAGAGCTAATGGAAGCGTGAACATGCCCTAGCCAGGTCAGCACAGCAGAGTACTATTATTTGCCCTTTAGTATGCCACCCACAACAAAGACATATCATGGAGTCAACAGTAACTGCACTATAATGATATGCACGTGCTACGAACACAAAAAAGTCAGAAGTTTAAACTATCCGTAAACATTTATATTGGCCGAAAAACGTTTAGATTTCCAGCCATCGTTCATTCTGACGAAAGCGTCTTGCTTTGAAGAGGTCAGCGTAATTGCCGTTCGTGTTCTGTACTTTGGTACACGCTCCTTGGCAGGTTTTCTTGCCGTGCTCATTCATACTCTAGCGAAGGGGTGTATCTCGAATGAATACATTTAAGAGAATTCCAAATATGTGTCGATGGTCGCGCCCAGCGCCGTGGCTGCTCGCCCAAAAGCCTGACAGCCCTAAGACACTAAAGGAACGCCGCTCCGCTCACTCCCGCTTTTGTATGTCACCTACACAGCAGACGAGTTAGAGCTCATGCCAAGCACCGTCTTGCACTTCTTGAAAAACAAATTGAGATATCCGGTATCCTCGGTATTTTATGTATTGAAACGTTTTGTAGAATTCATTCATTCTCGGGCAGCGCGCAAACAAACGAAGCACATTTCGTGATTCGTCTGTTCTTGCGCTGCCCTAAAATGGTTAGGTTCCAACTCGCCCGCTTTTCAATCCCTTCTCCTGAAAGTTCAATGGCTTTTCACATGGACCACGTTATTTGAACGAGTATCTAACTATTCCATGACAGATTGCTCGCGTGTCTCTTTCGCCGCGTGAGTGAAAAAGTAGCAAATGATTGACGCTATAGTCAGTACAACATTTTTTTTATTAAGAACACGCAAACAACGGCATTAAATCAACCTTATACTGCAATTAAAGCGCCAATAAAGCCACCCGGAGAAAGAAAGTGAGCGAATTAGCACCATGATATATCAGGTTTTTACGAAAAGCTACGGAGAGACTATTCAACGAAGTTTTAAATAACTCGAGGACATAACTTTGCAGGAAGAGGGTTTTTAAATGTTTGTACTCACCTGTTGTCTTTGGAACGGAATAAACCATGTAGTAGCACATGTGAAGCCCTGGGCATGCCATCTTGTCATCCAGTGCAACGCCTCCTGTTCTTTTTGCTGCCGCCTGGAACCTTCTTATGTTTGTTAGCTTCGCATTTATCGCAACTTCATGCATTGCCTTCGCCGGGCCCACGATTTCGGAATAAATTTCCTGTTACTTACGAATACAAAATAACCAACAGCTATTTGCATTTTAGTTCCTTCATACACTCCTATTGACCCCAGCAACCACCAGGATCACGTTGCACACTGAAGCCCGAACTAGACCTCGCTTCCTGTCCTGTGCCGATACACGATAATCTTTTACTCAGCAAGCGCTCTTGATTTTGTCTCCCGTCGCCAGTTTTCTACGCAGCCCGTTTTGGACTAAGCTTTACTTCGGACGGCAAGCTCGGTGACGACACAGCTGACGACAAAGCCACGGCGATGGAACACTGGTGGGAAGGATGCGATAAGAACAGGCTGAGCGTATCGTGGTTGTTCTTTCACTCTTTCCGCCAGTTCCCGCAATCTTCGACAAAATATGGCTGACACCTACACAAGCGCTACAATTTCTTGTCTCTACCTGTTGAAGACGTGACGAAGTTCTCTCCCGGCAGCCATCT
Source organism: Dermacentor silvarum (assembly GCF_013339745.2). NCBI lineage: Eukaryota > Metazoa > Arthropoda > Arachnida > Ixodida > Ixodidae > Dermacentor > Dermacentor silvarum. The sequence goes on along the minus strand of NC_051164.1, from coordinate 39,999,426 downwards.
ACAGAAAAGCGTCCATGCAGTTGTATTCTGGGGTTCTACTTGCCAAAATCACGATTTCATTATGAGCCACGTTGTAGTGGGGGACTCAAGAATAATTTCGACCAGAAGGGGATCTTTAACGTACCCCTAATGCACGGGACACGGGCGTTTTTAAGGTGAAAGCCTTCAATGGCTCATACTCGCGGCGTCCGACCGTCCGTCCGTCTGTCCGTGCCCTGGAACGGTGCCAGCTGTGGCCTCTCCTCCTCACACTCCCTGCTTAAATATGTGTTGCTATGCGCCGCACAGCGGCGCATAGCAAAACTTGCGCTGCCACAGCTGTGACCTCTCCCCATTACATCGTCTCAGCAATCACGTGATGGCACAGTGGCGCGCGCGGCAACGCTCCTTTGTCAGACGTCTCGTTGCAGCAGTCGAGTAATACACACACGGGCAAAAGTAAAGTCCTTTGCAGGGAAACCCCTTTGTTACTCCGAAGGACCCTTTGCAGAAAGGAGTTGCGCCGATGACACAAGGCAGCGCACTAACTTCTTTAGGTGGTTCCTTAAATGAACGCTGCAAAAAAAAAAGAAAAAAAAAGCGCTGCTTGTTAAAGCAGCAAGAGAGAAAACATTTACAAGAAGCTGCGCACGTAGATTACATTTAGTGATTGTAGAACCTAAAATAAATTTTCCCATTTTTGATGGCTTATAATGCGTATATTTGGAATTTAACATGGCGGCGCTAGCGACGTGGTGCGGGCGTTTGAGAGTATAGCTAGAGTAAATCTTCACTGTTCGACGAATCGCATTACCGCTAAAATCTAAAACATTTTCCACGGTAAAACAAATACTTACGGGGCACCGTAGTTATGTAGCAGGTTTTCTTCTGGTGATGGGTTGTGCACGCTGTATGCGAGAGTACACCTTTCCGCTTGAAAAGTAGATGCCCGATGTTCTTTCCCGCAAAGGAACTTTGCCGGGAGGGAGATACTCTATTGTCGTGTGTCACTGCACTTGAATGCCTTTCCAGTAGATGCCCCCTTACATAAAGGACTTTGGAGTGCCCGTGTGTCAGGGGTATTAGTCTGATGGATCCCAAGCGGCCCGGAAATGATTTCACGGCAAGCGGTTCACAGAAGCACCCCAAAAATGTGGATTCCCCCTATACCAAACGCCAGAAGAAGAATGAGCGAATGCGCATGCGGCGGTAGTCAGTCGAATGGGCACAGGCTTTCGCCGAGCACACTTTGGAATTCACAAAGTGTCCTTCAATTTTTGCACTTCGCCCCTATCGGAATGGGGCCACCGCGGCCGAGATTTGATCGCGCGACCTCATGCTTAGCAGCGGAACACCTACCCGATAAGCCAGCGTGGCGGGTGCGTCCATGCAGTCGCAGACACGTTCAGTAAATGTTTTGCATTCAAATTAACCATGGTACAGACCCATAGAACTGGTCAAAAATCACATCCTTGTGCTGTGGTCGACAAAATTTTTTCGATCGCGCTCACAGAGAAAACGCTGAATTTCGCTGTGGTGTATGCATGCAACATCCAATACAGGAGGGTCAAGTGAATTTACTCTCGTAGTGCCTAACTACGTTCCTGGTTGTGCAGCCTGTGTTCGAACAAATTGCATGTTTTCCGTGTGGACAAATTTTGTCCCAGACTGCACGTCTGTATTAAAAACGTTTGCCCTCATATAAGACTCTCTTAAGGATTTCATTCGCGTTCATTCCAATCTTTCGGCTGTCGACAAAAAATCAGTCGCCCGGATGCTGCCCCACCCTGTTCCTTTCTCTCTCTCTCTCTCTTTCGCTCAAGCTGTCCCTGTGTAATGATGCCGGTGTAATCATTTGTGCAGGTGGAGTACGAGATTTACCGCGACTACGTGCAACGCTTCGGTCCCGTCATGTTCGCACTGGTTCTTTTGAGCTACGCCGCTTGCCGGACGTTTGACGTAAGTCAGACTATTTCCGCGTTGCAGCGAGTGCATTTTTTGGTTACGGCCCACACGAAATAGTTGATTCATGGCAACGTTACGGGGCTGTGTCTAATTCGATTACATTCTTTATGGTTGATGAATAAGAGCTCACAATGCATTTAGTACGAAACGGTTCTTGAAACAAGACAGCTGGGGTGCTACGAATGCAGATTCCTGTATCGTTGACTTACTAAACTATTCCTGTGCTGTGACATCGTTTCAAAGAGACAGCAAGCAAATCCTGGATTTGTGGAGAATATTGGTACGTGGTATTGTCTTTGAAGAAGAAACGTGTCGATCTCCGTGAAGCGGAATTGTATTCTAACAATGTGAATATTTTGATAGTTGCATTCTTATTTTATTGCGGTAGTTTGTCACCCAATTTTAATGTGCGTGCGTGAATTTGATCGTTTTCTGCATGTGCTCGCGGGCAGCCGCTATTAACTGTAGTATCTTAAAGGAAATATCTCTTATAAGTAGTAATGCAGCAATAGTTTGTTCTATCCTTGTCTCCGCGTTTACTCAGAAAGAATTCGCTTTTCGAAAGTAGCAGCGCCATCTTCTTCTGTGCGTTTTGTGCAGCAACACAGAGGTATGATTATTGACATTCGTCTAAGAAGGAGCCCATTCAAATAGAGTTGCTCTCAGCAGCCGCGTATTTCGAGTGGCGATTAGCGACTGTGATCTGCCACGATCAGCATCGCCCACATGTGTAGGTTAGGCTAGAGCTCTCAATTTCGCCCGACCAAAATGTCGGCTTTCAGACTTAATTTTCTTTTCTGCCGAGCTACGTAACTCAAAGAGCCCCAAACAGTATAGTTGTTGCATTGCGGAGTGCTGCATGCAATCACTCTTCCGTCTTCCAGGTCCTTTCGTCGGTGTGGATCAGCAGTTGGAGTCAGGAGGTCCTCCAGGTGGGCGGAAACGTGTCCCTTCCGGACAGCGGTTGGAGGCTGTCCATTTATGGACTGCTGGGTGTGTGCCAGGGTACGTCGACATCTGCGCTATATGAGCGTTAGTTAGAAGTTATAGAGGTTGTAGTACTGGGTGGCCATCCGCTGAGTGGTTTCTTTGTGTTTAGCACGCCTTCTCCATCTTCCAAGGTGCCATTTCTTGCTCGAGTGCTATATAGCCACAACACACCAATACGACAGGTTAAGGCGTGTTGTGTCGTAAGGAATACAGCACTAATTCAGCGACAGGCAAAACGTTATAAGCCCACCACGGTTACCTGCACTAGCTTTATCTCCCTTTTGGCGTTTTCAGAGTATATATATATATATATATATATATATATATATATATATATATATATATACTCTTCTCGCTGTGATCCCATTTTGCTGTGGCAAACGTATCCGTAGCTTGAAGCCAAGACTGCAAAGTGCAAAATAAGCACTTACACAGCATTCGTGCGGATACCCGCAATAACTACGGAAATGCCGCAAGATAGAGGTGTTTGCGGGGCGCCCTTCGGATGAGTATGTGGACACGTCATGCACTGAAATATGCAATAAGTTCGATGTACTGCTCCCAAACCGACGCACCCAAGTGGTAACTGCCACTTTCTATTAGCTTCAAGCGGAGGAAAGACAATAGGCAGAAGGTGCGAAACTTGTTTAAATTTGCAGGAAACGGCCCATATTGCAGAGGCATGACCTGGGAAATCTTGTTTTCAGCGAATCACGTCTATTACTCCATCCGAACCTTCCCAACCAAACCATGCCTCCCCAGTTTATCGCTGTCCTTCGAAAATTAACGAACTGCACATTTAAAACCATTCTTTCTTTTTTTCATCGGGCAGATGCTCACGAGTTCACGCATCGCTACAAAATACCGGCCCAGGCTCGCGACCTAAAACTGCTTACTTGCTAGTCCACGGTCGTGCAATGATGCAGTGTAGCAAATGTTAAACTCCTCTGGAAAAAGAAAAACAAGAAAACGTTTAAAATCGGAATATTTTCATGTACATACATTTTTGTACATTTTCATGTACATCCATCCTGTTCATGTACATGCATTTTAGCGATAGGTTGCAAGAGTATTATTTTTGTAAATTACCTCAGTCCAGTTATAACAAGTATTCCGCTTGAGGCTACGTTGAAGAGTTTTCGGGGTCGAATTTATTCCGGGAGCTCTCCGCGATGCACATTTCGGAGAGTAGACTTCATAAGCTGCTTTCGTAGTCTGTGTTTCCTCTAATATTTAGGTGCTAGTATTCCGAGCACACCACGGTATGCGGGTGTTTATCGTCTCATGCATTATAACGGTGCGGTTAGCAACAACGTCACAAAAAGTGGTCGGCACGAGCAGCTATGACGGATGCCGCGCGCGTGCAGGCTTGGCCATCCTTTTGGGAACCTTAATCCTGGGACTGTGCGCTCTCATAGCGTCCGGCAGCCTTCACGACGAGGCACTCAGCCGCCTGGTTCGAGCTCCAATGTCCTTCTTCGACACCACACCGTTGGGACGCATGCTAAACAGGTTCATGATACAACACTTTAAAGTCAGCGTCTCAAGTGTGCACCACGTTCTCGCCAACTTTGTTGGATTGCGTGTTTGTATTATAATGTCCTCGTCGTCGTTCAGAAAAATCAAATATTTGCTTGTAGGAACATAACCAATAGCCACGCGTTATAAATCTTACCTTGGCATCGCTTGCAACCGAATGCTGTTAATCAATTAGGTTGAAAGTCATTGTTAATGAATTAGATAATATTGAGTGGTGGAGGTACCAAGGTGATTACAAGGCTGTTCTGATCCTTGAGTGACAGCAGCGTCAAGTGTCCACCTTGGTGCGTTTTAATTAACGAATACACCCTTGTCGTTAGGTATTCGTTAGAAACTTGCTTCGAAGGTAGGCTGGAAATATAGATCCAGTCAAGGCCGCCAGCAAGAGAGAGAAGTGGCCTCGCAACAACACGTCGGAGAAATTTTCACAAAAGGAATTAGCTGCAAAATTATTCAATCTATAACATGGAATGCTTCTCCATGCAATCAAGTAAAGGTGCCGTCTTGCATCGTGTAATTATGTGTGTGCAGCCATGGAAAAAGAGCAGAGTAAGGAGGAAGCGTCCCGGCGACAATTTTAAGTCTGGTCTTTAAAGATATGAAGTAATTAGGGCTAACAGGAAATCGCCCATGAGCGCACAATAGGCAGGCGGTAATATCTAGCAGCGACGCAACTGGCGAAGAGTGCCAGAGATAGAATGAAGGGTACAGCGTGCAGGAGACTGCAGTGAGCATCGGTCCTGCTGTGGGCATCAGTGAAAGCAACCACGAACATAAGAATAGCCTAAAGTATACGGCAGTCATATGCAATCTTATTTTCTGGTAGTTAATGGGCCGACGGTTCACTATGGGCAAGGAAGGGGCGGCATCGGAGCAGGATGCCTTTGCCAAGCTCTATAGCTGCCTGACGTCATTGCTCCCTCCTGCAGCCTTATACCTTGACCCTTGTGTGTAGCACGCACGGCATTTGTGTGTTGTGCGCCTGGTATGAACGTCACTCATTAGTAAAACTGCCATCAAATTACATGGTTGTCCCATCTGTGGTATTACCAGTGTCACCTGGTGTTTTACGTCAATACTAAAAGGCTATATCATAAAGCGATCATGGCTACGCGCTTGTACGCAGGTTCAGCAAGGATTTGGACCAGGCCGATATACAGATCAGCCTTGTAGTGGACTGCGTCTTGGAGCAGCTGAGCGACGTGCTGGGCATCCTGCTGCTAATCACGTTGTACATCCCGGCTTTCCTGCCAGCCGTGGCGCCGTGCGCGCTTGTTTACTTCGTCGTGCAGGTATGGTCCCAGCCACTGTTTTTCGCCAAAAGCGAAGCGCCGATGCCTACGAACTTTAACATCGCGAGGTCATGGGCTATAGGAGCCAACGTTGCTTGACCGCAGAGCCACTTATTCCAGCAGAAAGCCGTGTAGTAGCAGCGTAGATTAGTGAATGATATATTAATGCATGTAATGCGCTTGTTTAAGGATAGCGGCAAGCAGAACACGACATTGCATGCGAGGCGTATAGTGCAGGTAACATGGGTGTTGCTGTTCTAAGAAAGTGGACACGAATGTGCTACAAATTTGGAATCTGCGGTTAGTCGCACGAAGAAATGACATCCGAGAATTCCCTGCTTGGTCCATCTGCCACAGCAGGGCGATTATTCCTGATTGTTGAATATGCCTTTCCCTCTTGAAGAAATTACTGCGTCTACGAAGCACCAGCCATGATAATGAAAATGTTAAAATGACCTGCATGTCAGACATAATGAAGGCACCTGGTTTTTGCACTCTTATGACAACGCATGGGGGTTTGTAAAGGAAGCAAGGAAAATATGTGCATTTATTTGTGTGGGTGTGCAACGTGTTTGATAAGTCTGGTAAGATCATGAATGTACAACTGATGCAGCTTTATAGACAACTTACTCGGAAGTACGTCGCCATTTTTTGTGTGTTGAGACCATGTCCACTGCGCTGCATCAGCTTCTTTATCAGCAATGAGTCAACTGGCCCAGATTAAGCTGCTTCTCCCAAACGACTGATACCCGAGCTGAGGTCGTTAGAGTGCGACGCTAAAGAAGACATGTTGCTTCCAGATTCTGTATTAAAATGCTCTCCCTCCTGGCTTTTGAGAAATCTTGACGATATGCCAAAAGGGGACGATAAACGAACGATGCTAACTAAGTCAATGACCTGAGCGAGGTGTTTCAACAGAAACCCTCACATATTAGAAAAAATAAAGGCTCCAGTGCAGCAGTTTATCATTTACTCCTAGGCCTAACTGGATGCTCTGGTTCTGCACTCAATGTAACACACCCTCCTTCTCACGGCTCGTGCAGAAGCTGTTCGTACGCACGTTCCGGCAGCTGCAGCGGCTCGAGTCCGTCTCCCGGTCGCCGGTGTTCAACTGCATCGCCGAGACGGTGCCCGGCGTGCAGACCATCCGGGCGTACGCCGTGCAGCGCGGATTCGTGGCCATCTCCGACTCCCTGCTCGAGCGCTGGATCTCCTGCGCCTTCCACCTGATGGCAGCCGAGCGGTGGCTAACGGTGCGCCTGAACTTCCTGGGCAACGCCGTGTCGCTGGTCACCGCCTGCCTGCTCGTGCACGGACGAGACACCTTCGGACCAGCGGTCATCGGCCTCACGCTACTCTACTCGCTCAGGGTGAGCAGCCGTGCTGCAACTGGCTGTGCCGTAACTTACATTCCGGTTTACGGTAGCGGCTACCTAACTATACCAGGCCGAAGATTCTAAATTTTGCCGTTGCCACAACGAGTGAAACTGTTAGTTTAAGTATTAAATGAATTCTGCAGCTGACGCACTTGTCAGTTAGCCTTATCCGGTCGACGGCTACTGGCCTCTAACGACGCTCTGCTGCGTGGCATTTACTCTGGTTAGGCATGGTATGCCATCTTATATACGTTCCGTCACCATCAGTAGCTACCCATAACATTAGTAGAGGGCAAAATTGCAAAAATTGACTACGCCGGTGTTGGCTACCTAGACAGCAAGCCTAACGCTTCATCAATATCAATTAACTGCTAACAAAATTACAAAAAAATAACCAGAACTAAAAATATGGATTTGGAGGTCGGTTCATGAACCATATGGAACTGCTGGTAAAAGACAGAGAGAAAAGAAATAATGTGCTCACAAGTTTTTTTTTTTTTTTTTTTTGGAGGGGAGATCACGCTATATACATTATGGAAACATTAGATCTCGTACAATGCAAGCAAACAGATTCTACACAGTGATCCAAACAAGCATCAATTAGCAATAACAATATTATTCCGCAAACAAATATGGCACAGAAAAAAAAATATATATATATATATATATATATATATATATAACTTGAGTTCCTGAAGTCCAAAAACTTATGGCACATACAAATGTGGTTAGTTTGCCAAAGTTGCTTTCTGCCTTTGGCAATAACCCTGGATTTTGTTTGAACGTCATGATTATTTTTCTTTCTTTCTGCGTGTTCCCAGCTGACCGATGCCCTGAACTTTCTCGTGCGCTTCACGGCCGAGCTGGAGAACTCGCTGATTGCCGTGGAACGTCTCCACGAATACACCAAGACACCGACCGAGGTTGGTGCATGCTCAGAAAGGTAGTTCTCACGAGCCCGTGTACAATCACAAGTTTGAATTGATGCCGTTGTCTCAACATTACAGGTCAGAAGAAAACGCGCATGAAATGAGCTATCAAAACGCTGCGCATGCGATTTATGAGCGAATGAAGACTATCACTAAGTATTTGAATACGTATCTTAATCATATACTTGTCGTAGGTGTAAACAACATAATTTAGGTATAAGAAGATAATGGTAGGCGTGAAAACATGACATGATGTTCCAGATAGTTATCGCTGAGCCTAAATGGCTAGGTTTCGAAATCGGCAATGATGTGGCATCATGAATCAGTAAGTACACGAGGATTACCAATAATCATGCAGCGACTGAGACGTTTCTCATTGCATCTATTTGTTCATTTCGGGCTAATTTCCTTCAATCGCAGGCCATTGTGTGGTAGCGGTGCCCCGTAAGACATTATTCATAAGTACACCGATGACTTCCGGTGAATGACGTCAGCGAGATCATTTACCGGTAGGAAATAGCAATGTTGACGTCACCGGTGGCGCGAAACTTGCGCAGGCGCCGTGGCGTGTAACCCCAGCGCCGAGCCCCGATTGGCCGCAGGAGGGTGCCGTGCAGTTCGTGAACTTTAGCACGCGCTACCGGAAAGACCTGGACCTCGTGCTACGACACATCAACCTGGAAATGCGGCCTTCGGAAAAGGTTTGTGGGCTGGTCACGCACGGCGGACGCAATTCAGCCTTCGGACGTAGGAAGAGGAACAGACATCTCGGCCGTTCATTCGCACCTGAGAGCTCATATACGGATAGAACACGGCCTTAAACAGACAGGTCACAAATTATCATGTCATTTTTCTCCTTGTCGTATATATTGTTGTGGTTTGTTGATTTACAATTACTTATGTTTGTATCCAAATCCTCACTCAGTATCGCAATAGCACTAGAACGTATGTGCTTGAAAACCGCCTTCGTTCCAAATCATGGATTAGATGCGATCAAGTGTTCGCATGGCTGTTTTCTAAATTGCCTTCTTTTTCGCGGTGCACTTCATTTAAATCCAGAGGGCAATCAGAGAGCTTCAACTTGCGTTCGTGCTTATAAACATCCCGCAAGTTGAATATTAACCACTTTAAATATTGACCCCTTGCACTAAATTTGTACTCTTTTTTCCCATTTTAAAATCATTCTGCTTTTACTATTCTTTTTTTCGTATGTTTACCCTGTCTACATCCCATTCTATACGTGCGCCTTGCTTCTTCCTCCACATTTTTATCTAATACCTCTCTCGAGGATTTTGAGAGTTAACTAAATAGGTGATGACGATGATGGACACATTGCTAGTTGGAGTTGCTTTTAGTGCAGTGTAACACGATTTCGTTACATTTTGTTGAAATACTTTCCTTACTAGGTCGGCGTCGTCGGTCGCACGGGATCGGGCAAGTCGTCCCTGACTCTGTCCATGTTCCGCATCTTGGAACCGGCGGAAGGGGACATCATCATCGACGGCGTCGCCATATCACGCATCGGACTGCATGACCTGCGCTCGAAGATCACAATCATACCGCAGGTAAAGGAACGGACTGAAACGTAGGCTTTTTATTTGTTTTTTTTTATTTCGTCGTTCATAATTGACTATGCATTCTTACGCTGCCAAAATTACCAACGGTCTGCTGATATATTACCAATTACCAACGGACTGCCCGGCCCATATCAACCGCGCGCACAAAGGGTTTCAACTGCGCATTCTCTCCTTGTATCGTGAAAGGGTTTTCCTAGCTTCACATGGAATTTTTCGACCAACACGCTCTACAACGCTACCCATTAAATTACTAGGCGCAACCATCTGAGGTTTCAGTACCAGTACGAAATAAGCCATACGATCACGCACAATACCTGGAAAATTGGTGTATGCACAATTTTGCCTGCTTGTAAAAGATGTGCCGTGGCGTCTTTTCATCTCGCAAGACAATCTTAAGCGATCCAGTTGCATGTTCTCCGCGTTTATTGAGATGTCCTTCATTGTATAGCTATCAACTCTCCTTTGGGAGAAGCGCTTCTTCCTTGATTAAAACAGGTGAAATGGTGCTGTATCCTCGTACTGGTCCCTGGTCTATATGCATTTCTAGTATCTCTATTTATGGCTCTCCACAGGAGCCAGTCCTGTTCTGCGGATCACTTCGCCTTAACCTGGATCCCAAGGGTGAACACACGGACGATCAGGTCTGGGCAGCTCTTAACAAGGCGCATCTAAGCGCATTCTTCCAGAACAAGGCCGAGAAGCTCGACTTCGTCATCGAGGAAGACGGGCAGAACCTCAGGTAAGTGTCAATGGCCGGCTTTTCGATGCTGTGTGTACAAAAATGTTCATGAAATACAACGTGGTCCAACAAAAAAACCGGAGGGGCCCTATCGTGATAAACAGATAAACAGGCATATCATGATCAACAGACATTTGAACCAACTGTATTTGAGAGATTTCTGAAAACATCAGTAGAAATCTTCGACGTTTCTGTCAACGGCGTTTTTTTCAGAACTGTTGGCTAGATTCGTCCTCGTACGGCGTTGTATTCCAATATTATCAAGCCTATATTGAAAATTGAAATCAGAAAGTTAGACCTAGCAACATCAAATGACTAATTGAAACGAGCGTTATCTTTCCAGAAGCACTCGCAAATGCAATAGCATTGCTTCATTATGCTGGTAAATCGAATTAGTTCCCAAATCCGCAAGTGTGCGATTGCGGCGCTATTGTTCTTACATTGGTTTAAGATGGGTTATATTAGGTTGTTTGGCTGGTTTCGATTAGGTTATTTTAAGTAACGATAGCTGTCTTAGGTAAGACAGCTCGTGTAGATAACGCAAGCAGTCACAAGAGCTCTGAACATGCGAATACGACTTCAAGCTCTCTGTAAGTATCTTGCCGCATTATGTGCAGAAACATTCACCGTCTTCTTAAGCACTAGGCCCAACATACACAAAAACAGAGACATCACAAAAAAGAAAAAGGGAGAGGAGATTTCTTAAAAGGTGCGAACTTCAAGGGTCTCCATGCCCCGTACAATATATAGGCTACACTCGACTGGCTCAGAAATCGTCATCTTATCAAGGTGCTCCACATTTTCACAATGCTGTTGTCAGTTTCTTTCAATATGCACGCCCAGCGATGTCAATGGGTCTCACAGCAACGTGACACGCTATCTCTCTATGTTCTTCGTTGCTTTAAACTGCAGTGTTTATTGCAGCCTTCTTTGTCGACTTCGTGTCATTCTTTCCTTTGACATTATGTGGCTTTTCCGTTTTTGTACACAGCATCGGCCAGCACCAGCTTATCTGTCTGGCCCGCGCCCTGCTGCGCAATACCAGGCTGCTCATCCTGGATGAGGCCACAGCGTCTGTGGACCCGGACACGGATGTCCTCGTCCAACAGACCATCCGCCGGGACTTCGCCCACTGCACCGTGCTCACCGTGGCGCACCGGCTTCAGACTATCCTGGACGCCGACAGGCGAGCACGGACTTTTCTTACCTGATTGGCTGTTGCCTAAACTTTTTTTAGTCTGTGTTTAGTTTTTCGCGTCACAAATGTATTTTTTGCGCATCTGTACCAAGACGGGAAAAATTACAAAAAAGAAAGACATCTGGTGTAGATTTTTGTAATAAGACGACGCCTCCTATATTCAACTTTCAGCATATTATAGGCAGATCGTGCCCTCTCATGTCACCGTAAGTGGGTCAAATGCGGTCACAGATTATTTCAAAGCTGTTCACATGCGCACAACATCCACGCAGCCGGCCTCAGGTGGTAGGATAGACGTGTGGTACAGAGGCCCAATCTCCCTGTGTGCCTCGACGCCTGGACTATTCATGCAATGTCTTAGGAAAATCTAACGATCTGCGACACCATGCCACCGTAAATTGGGCAGTCCGCGCTACTGGATCGGTCATTTCTCGTATTAGGTATTTACTGCTGCTTTTCTCAATGTCGCATGTACCGCATGAGCAGTGTGACTCCTTCAGGAATCATTGGACCTGAAAGGGTGAAATGCTGTTTAAGGTGCACGTTACCAAATCACTTTTGATGACGTACAATTTAGAGCGCCTGCTGTAGAGCGATCCTTCTTGGCCCGTGTCATGCCCCGAGTCTGACCTGTTTAGCGAGGCCCCCATTGGCCTCGTAATAAGGAAGCATTTGCTCCCCGTGGACTCGAGAGCGCGAAAGCTTCCTATTCGAGAACAAGAGCATACTTCCACCAAAGTGAATGAAAAGTGGCTCTTAAAAGCCCTAGCGTTTCACGAAAAGCAAGTTCCTTCTCTTCTAAGACTGATTTTTTTTCGGCTGTGCTCTTGGTATTAGAAGTTGAAATGCTTCACACTTCACCGGAACTAGTGAGTTTTAGCATGTCCGGTATTTTGGTATACGCAAGCGCATTGGCCGGATTTCCGGGTGAGTAAAAGCGTAAACGTGAGTGGCTGGATTGGTGGCGTCACCTGGTGACACGGAACATTGTAGTAACCAAGTGTACTCTACTTGGCTGCTAGTGTAAATTTTAAGCAGGGGCGTAATCGTGAACACTAATACTCCGCTGCGGAAGATTTACGCCAGCCGCGAAGTAGAGTACTACACGTTTACGCCTCTACCCACCCGGCGATTTCCCCACTCCACCCGCGTGTACCGGAAAACTACATAAGAATGGATAGTTGGGCACACCAAAACTGGACACACCAAAACCCTCTACTAGCAAATTCACGTTCGCCCTAGCTTCAAGGAAGTTGCAACGCCGCATACACTTTAGTTTGTAGGAATCGCAAAATTTCCACACAAACAATTCAGCCACTCACACGATCGCCACACTAAGCTCTAATCAGACGCGCCTGCACACAACCAAGCGAGACTGCACCCTCCCCCTGCTTCCATACAAACACACACAAACGAAATAAAAGCTACGAAAGTGGTCTCCCTATCATGGGTTCGATGCCAGTCGTGGTGGCCAAATTCTGACGGGCGCGACAATAAAATCAGAACAAAAGAACGCTCGTGTAGCCAGATATGGCTGCTCGTTGAAGAACCCCGGGTGGTCAAAATTTATAGTCCACCAATGCGGCGTGCCTCAGAATCAAATCATAGTTTCCGTACGTAAAACGTCACAGTTGTGACGCACGAGAAACCTCACTATAACCTCGCAAAAGTCATCAGTATTTCCGCGGTCACTGCACTAAACATAAATGGAACCCCGTGTGCTGTGTTAAATACAAGGAACTCCGTGTCTTCTGCTGTCCACAGGATTGTCGTGATGGATTCCGGCGAGATACGAGAAGTCGGTGTCCCCGGTGACCTGTTGCGGAATCGCAAGTCCGCATTCTTCGCCATGGCCCGCGAAGCCGGCTTAGGCAGTGACGACCGGAGTTCCGGCTTCGAGCACCGGTCGTCGAAGCAGTCTTCATCTGGGCGCTGAAGACAACGTGTGCCAGACCTGCCCGACAATATAACCTGAAATGCCATTCTCGTTTACTGTGGAATATGTAGTAGCCTCGCCGCTTCTGCAATATAATCTCGTTTTCCTAAACAGATTTATCTAGTTACGGAGATGCTAAATGGAGTGTAGCGAGCGATGTGGTTAATATTGTACCTCTTGCTTACGCATATTAGACATCAAGTACATTCTGTTATAATTTGTGGGAACTAAATCATGCATGTGCGGTTTAATTGGCCATTCATACCAATTTCATGCATGTGCCTAATAAGAAATGCAAAATTTCGCTCCTTTTGTAATCACTGGGCGCGGCATCGAATTAAATCAAGTTTTATTTTCTAGTAAAACACTCAACGGTCATTTTGGCTTAAAAGCTACACAAGTAGTTTCACTGTGGCCCGAAAGATCTTCAAAGGCAGTAGCCCCATGGAACTACTTACACAATTCATGTAAACACTAAGTATACATACTGTCAGCATTCTCATGTTAAATCTCCTGGGCTTCGCGTTGATAGTAGTGTGTTAAGCCTGCTAATACAAAGCAAAATGCCTCGAGCGTCCAGTTGCCCAGCAACTTTGCGTGTGTCCGCGGGCTTTTTTTCCGCTCGGAAAAATACTTTTATGTAGCACGTATTGAGCCTCAGCAAGCTGTATCGGGAGTTTTTCATGTTGCTCTACAATTTTATCTTTGACACTTTCCATCTAGTTATAATATTTGAGGACCGCACAAAAAGCGATGGAACGAAAAATGCTAGGTCTAACGTGGAGAGACAGGAAGAGAGCGGTGTGTATCGGAGAGCAAATGAGGATAGCCCATATTCTAATTTACATTAAGAGAAAAAAAATGAAGCTGGGTAGGCCATGTAATGCGTATGATGGATAACCGGTGCACCATTAGAGTTACTGAATGGATACCAAGAGACGGGGAGCGCAGTCAAGGACGGCAGAAAACTAGGTGGGTGATGAAGTTAGGAAATTTGTAGGCGCAAGTTGGGATCAGCTAGCGTGAGACAGAGATAATTGGAGATCGCAGGGAGAGGGAGTGGACATAAATGTAGGCTGATGATTCGGCGGAATGCAACGCATATTCTTAGCATCTCCAAGCGTCAGCACACAACATTCCCTTGGTTCTGTGCAGCTACGTGACATTACATAGTAAGCCTTGGTGCATGATAGTTGTGACACCCTGTGTAATATATATATATATATATATATATATATATATATATATATATATATATATATATATTCTACTGAGACGTTTTTTTACACGACGTTGCAGCCGGAGAACCGGTCTTTATCAGGAGTGTTTATGCGAGGTTACCTGAGGTCTCTACTCGTACAGTTTTATCTGTGGGCGGAGCCAGCAAGGGGTTCTGGCTCCACCCACAGCCAAGAACTGCATACGTAGAAATACCACGTAACCTCGTATACACACTCTTGATAAAGGCCTGTCTGCCAGCCGAAACGTCGCGTAAAGGAACGTCTCAATCAACCATGCTTTATAAAGCGACAAGAACCGCCGAACCATTTATTAAGTGTGGGACTCGTTCTCTGAAGCTGTACCACAGAAGCCAACACTGGGACGACCTTGTTTCGTCGACGCCGCCTCGTCTCTTTCGCCGGCTTTCTCGTGTCGGACGTTCCAAAAATAGAGCGGCCGCCTCGGGTGCGCTTGTACCCGCCGTCTTTTCAAAACGCGTGTGCAGGGGCGTGGTCGTAGGCATCTCGATTGAACGGTGATTGAAGGGGCACGTTGAGTGCCAAGTGGGCCGCCTGTACGAACCATGAGCGTGGCCCTACCACGACTTCAAAGAGCGCGAGAAGATTCGAGGCAACTAAGCAGCTTCGTGTTAGGTTGGGTAACTACCATATGAAGCCGAGAGACACTCAATTCAGGCAAAAGCTCTATGGAAGAAGGCTGTGTCAGTTACTGATGAAAGCCGGTGATAGCCTCAGGGTTCACTAAGAACTACATGTAGCAACTGCGCCGGTAGTAGCATTTACTGCACAAAGAAGCTTGCACGAAAGCCCAGCAGTGTTACTAACAGTTTACTGAGAACTTCTTGACCACCGGTAATAATGGTACCGGCAGTATCAATTATCACTCCAAGTTGCTACTATATCGGAAATTGACTGCTTTTGTTAAGGATGCGTCAACCACTTACTGAAACCTAGTAACAGCTTGTAACAAAGTTTACCAGTCTTAGTAGCCGTAGGTAGCAACGGCACCGGTAGCACTATTTAATGCCTAAGGAATTTGGTACATCCGAGCAGCACAGGTAACACTTTGATAATGATATACAAACCTTATTTGCAACTGCATCAGTAGTGCTTTCTACCTGTAAGAAAAGTTGGTATAACGAAAATTGACGGCTTTTTGCCAAATGCATAGGTTATTTAGGGTAGGAAGATATTTTTAGTTAATTGCTAGGTACTCTTTTCTTTTTGCTGAACGTGATCGTCGTCATTGTCATCTTAAAAGTCGCGTTGAACGGTTTCCTTAATTGAACAAAGGGTGCTGAGATTGGCAAACGAACCCATGCTGCAAAAGCGCAACATTGACATTTTTATTATGCCAGAAACGTCGGCGATGAGACTTGCTCTTCTGGGTTTGCGGCGGTGATTTCACGATGTCGCTATACTTTGCCGTAAAATAGAACCTGAGGTAATCGTGATTGTATATTTAATCATAAGCGCTAAGCCTATGTTACCACAAGGGGCAGGGCGGAATTCCAGGAGGAGATCTCGCATTAAAGGCAGCCTTCCAGTGCATGAATTCTATTCGGTTTGGAACCAAGGTTTAGCTAGAGCCGAGACATGTGCCACACAGAGTGGGGGATGTTGAATTCTTGTGAAATTTGGCCTTGTTGCTTGCCCCAATAACCGGCATATAGCGAAGTATTTACTCCCGTATAGGCAGACAGCATCACAAAGGACGTGACATCTGGAAGTGAAAGCTTTGACAATTTCACGAGCTTATAACACACTTAGTACTTAGAAATCCTGAACGTTGAATGGGCGATTGCTACCGTGAGGCAGTGGCCTTCCATTTACACACTCTAAATTGCTCAATAAATTTCACGAAAACAAAGATGGTGTGGTTGTCGCCTGAAGCTCGTGGCGCATATCCACAGGGGGGATTGACCATGAATTGGGTGTTTAAATTAAGCAATGGAGGCAAGGCATTTAACAGTTTCAATGCTAAAAGTAAAAAGTTAAAATTAAAAGTTAAAGTTACAAGTAAAGTATATAATAAAACAACGCCACGAATTACAGAGAAATCGATGTATTATTTTGCGGCTGCCATCCCCGTCTTCATCAGCCCATTTTCATATATATATATATATATATATATATATATATATATATATATATAAGCAATATTATGCCCCTACCTTTGGTTTTCTTTGTTCTTACTCTGTTCTCGCGCGTTCTTATAGCGGACCTATAGCCTCCGTCCCCATACAATGGCGACTCGGGCGTGATCTCACTGTTCACTTGAGATAATGTATGCCACGGCCACGGATGGGAAGCCAAACAGCGGAGCGTGCCGAATCTGAATGGTGACTGATGGAGAACACGATTGGCACTAGATTTATTCCACAATTCCGGTGACTAACTTTTATTTCGATAGCAATTATATGGACCCTCCAGTCGAATTCCTGCCATCGCCGTCCATATAATGTTGCGTAAATATTTAAATATATGCAGGCTAAAAGTTTTGCTATGTCGTATATGCAAGTAAGATGCTATATATAACCGCTAAAATTGCTCAATGTATTACCTTCTTGACTGAATTATTCCTGAGAAGTGTGACAGTTGTAGTGCACTAACAAAAATAATTAAATTACAGTCTTAATTTTTCTGAGACCTTTCAAAAGTGCGCTAAACTATTAGGGCTACCAATCCAAAAGTTATCTTTACAGGTAGTGCCGTGGCTCCTGTGGGATGCTACTAAGAGCCCTACACGGTGTGCTAAAGCTTTTAAGGAAGCCAGAAATTTTGGCCCGCCCTCGTATGTCCCACCCGCGAATAGTTCGAACACCGTGCGAGGAGTACAAGCGCACATCTAAATTTTGGTAGCGCTGTCAGCGGTTCGGCCTTCGGGTGGAAGTGACAATTTGTTTAACACCAGTAGACTTTCCTTAGATTTGTGAGCTCCCCACTGAGTTATGCGGTATGCATTCGTGGACGGTACCATAATGAAACTTTTCTTGACCCTTTCTGCGGTATTCTGAGCTTCTCCATACGCTACCAACAGTTCACAGGAAACCATACGTGCATGTTGTTGTTTGCGCCATGCCTAGGATCTTAATTACTTCTTATTGCTGTTTTTCCACCTGCTTTCTTTTTCTTGTAAGGTTACCGTGCGCATTTCGATAGTTTAGATGTCTGCTCATGTAAGGAGACCAAGCAACATTTGTTGTCTGGAGATGCCAAATTAAGGGCAGCCGCCCTATCTAGCAAATCATTGCAGTAACATTTATTATGTACTGCTGTATTATGTACTGTAGCTGCTCCTTTCCTATCCGTAAACATAAAACAAAGGATTAATTGATTATCTGTTTGTTTGATCAATTGATTGATCTTTGTCCACTGTCCACATGAAGTGAAAGTAGTTAAAGATTTCACTTGAACGTCATCATTAGAGGTCATTTTTCGCAAGACAAACTTGATAGCAGTGTGATCACTGTGCATTCCGGCATCACATACCTGAACACTTGCGGTCTGCGAGGAGGTACTTACGGTGTGAAATTGGCAGAAAAAAACAACAACATGACAACGAAAGCGTGAGTTCAAGATACAGGCTTCACCTTATCTACAGAACGCGTAAACGACATGGACGAACAATTCCACAAAAACAAACAGGCTTATCTCTCGGTAGGTAGCGCAAACAGGTGAATATGGACTATGAAAACTTCATATACAACAGCTCAGCAGTACGCACCCATTATTTCACTCACAAGCTGCAATTCCTGTAGGCGTAAAAGAACCACTCAAGAGGCAAAAGGAAAAAAAAAAAGGTGGGGGGTCATCCCTCAGTGCGTTTTTATACATAAGTAGTATATATGCATTTAAATATGAAGCAATGGATGCAGTGAAGGTCGTTCGCAGGAAACGTCTGGTCAGTGTGCGCGTGCTAGTGCAATAGCTGTATTTAAGCGCTGTGGCTCCACCCTAATGTAGTTCACCTGCTTTCGTTCAAATGAATTACAGCTATTGTGTTTCTCCAACTCTCACCTGCTCTGAAGCGTCTTGGTCACGCATTCTTCACAATTTTGAACTTGGAATAAAACTATCATGGTATAGAGCACGGCAGCAAAGCCACAATGGTTGTAATTCAAGACTCAATGGGCACGTCGGAAACGACGCGTCTGACTTTATCAACTACTAACGTTAGTGAAAGCGTTTCCACGGAGCGCATGGAGTTCGATGCAAGGGCGTATCAATGGATCTTGCCACACAACCAAAACGTGGGCCCGCACAACGTGTTTCAGTCGTACGAGCTAGCGACCTCGCGGCTGAATACTTTGCGCAACACTGCTTGGAGGTAGCCGAGTCTGCAGCCTGAAGGGTCAAATTGGAGCGTCGAAATTATGCAGTCTTTGGGCGTGAATGATAAGTGACAGAAAAAAGGACGTTATTTGGTCGTGACAATTCGGAGGAGCATTGCCTATAGCTGTCAAGCAAAAGGAAAGCATGGATGTGAAGCAGACTTTCTTGCTTTGTTAATGACCACTCTTGACTTCAATTTTTATGTTCTGGTAAGAAGCTCTATTCTAGCGTCACAAGTGCCTAAAAGAAGCTGCACACTCAGGGTGTCTCAGTTAGACACGCCATGGTTCACTGTGTTTCATATACTCGTAGTTCATCTCGCAAATGCATTTCGACTTACTAGTATGTATTGAATGTGTACCCGCTTTTGAGGATGTTGACAGTGCACGCATTGTAAATGGACTATTGTTTTCAAACCATGAAAGAACAACGTGAGTAAGGAGCACATCACATGACGCCATGACATAAACGCGGCCACATTTTCTACGTTATTTTGAAAACATACAGCAATGCCTAGTAGCAGAAAGCCTGTTCATAGAAAGCCTGTCCACACAGTTTTTTTTTCTATTTCAAAGCTGTCGCGAAGACGAATCGATGCTGATCGTGAATGTTCGAAGTCCGAAACGCACAACCAACTCTCGCACGGTTTCCGATTGAAAAGTATCCTTTTCTGGCACTCTCTTTTGTTGAATTTTAACGCACTATTTTCGGTGACTGGAAGTGAGAGTAACATGCTCGAGCTTCGCGATGCGACCGAAGAATGATGTCACAAAAAAAGGATTCGAAGACGTGGCAGTTCCAGTTATTTGTTCGCGTTTTCTATTTCTTGCAACATTTGCTTACTTCTCACACTGATATGGTTCCACGAAAGTGCTGTGCGTTTGTGTGCAAGCCGGCCTTCTAATTATTCACTTATCTTCTTGACTCATCCTGACGTGGTGCCGCGAAAACAGCGCGCACCCAATACAGCGGAGAAGTCTAGCAAACTATTGACATAACAGCTAAAATGCATGCTTTGGAACATAACGAACGTTGTGAAATCCACCCCCCAAAAAATCAAGCGTTGTTTCGAAAAAGCAGCACCTTGAAGCGGTATCGATCGCCACTCCTGAATTTGTATCTTATGCTATATCTGCAAATGAGAGGTGTATACAGATTGGCATCCTCGAGATGGCCATCTTCAGCGCGATTCGATCATGACGAGGCTTCCAGGTGGTAACACGTAGACGGTTCCTGGTGGCTGCCTACCCAGGTGCAACACTGGTGCATCGTCAGGGGCCATCACGAGCCGTGGCTCGTCCCTGTAGCCACTCTTCTTGCTGGGCAGGCTATAAACTGGCTCCCTGCGGAAGTAATTGACTGTAATAAGTGCCAGCACAGTGACATACACTACCAAACCATACAGAACATCCTTAAAATGACACAGCAAACGTGAAGAAAAAAAATTCAGGGCTATCCACAAAACTAAATAGAGCTCCCCTATGACAACCGCCCTTCGTTCGATGATTACTAACACCCCAACGAAATGTTCTTCACAAAAGATTAATACGAAGTGGCTCCGCAATTGGAGGGGTGAAGAGCAGGTTTTAATAGATATTAACGCACGGACATAATAGAGCAATGAAACGCCGAAAATTTTCTCCTATTTCTCGATGCGGTAGTGACAATCGGAGAAGATTATTATTATACTTTGAAAAGCGACACTATGTTTAGAAGACTGTCGACCAATATTGAGGGAGAGAAGCTTTCAAATGAAGAGAAAAGCTTCGCGGCAACATTTAGTTGGCGTTAATGTTCATCTACAGAACTTTGTAGAGGGCAAAATAATAGAAGTTCAGCTTTAGGAGAAAACGAAAGTGTTGACAGAAACATGCAGTGGCATCCTCGAGATACTTTTTGAACAACCCTTCGTTAACATATTGCTGATAGTATGTTACAGTCTGCGTTGCATTGTGGATAACTTTCTATGGATCAATTCCGATGTCTCTTCGGGTGAGGTTTTGTACAGGCAGTCTAAGGCCTGAAGCCAAGCAGTCATGGGTATATTATTTTGGTATGGTAATGAAAAATTACAAGCGCTCAACGATCAATTTAAGGCAACCACAATTGTAAAAGTATATCTGAAAGGTTGTACAAAAGAGAAATAATTATATACCCATAGACTGCAACAGCTTTTCTCCGACGTTCTTTAAGATGTAGTCGCTCACGTGACAGGAGCACAGTGTGGTCAATTAGTTGGTGTCTTCAACCGAGTCAGCTTTTTTTCCTTTCTCATATAAGCCATGATCTGAAATCAATTTAGCATCGGCGTGAATGTTCAGTGCAGCAAACATTTACGTTATGCGGTCGCAGGCCACTTTTCTCGAAGAAGTGTCTTAACTTCACCTGCACAACATACATTCGGTTAATGCAGAAGTCCTCTGGTATTTAGATTTATTTGAGCGTTAAAGAATGCGAGGTGCTCGAAATTATTTCGGAGGCGAATCCGAAGGCATGTATTTAGATATGAGCTCCTGTGTATCTTTTCTTTGTCTTTTTAAATACTTGTTGTTGGTATTGGCCCAGGTAAAGGTGGGATTCGCGTCACTTATGTATAAATAAATATACTTCACTAACCTCACAATGCCCGTATGTACTTCCTCACTTATTCGCTACGACATCTGCAGGCATATTGTTATTTGGTTATTAACAGAAACTTCCCGCTTTTTATTTCACCATGAATCAGCTTAGTTGTGATATTTTTGTAAACTATTATTTATTACGTATAACAGTGTGGTCTCCCTGTGCAAGTAAACATATCAATATGTAATTTATATTCTTCTTATGATGAATTATGTTGCGTAAACTGCTTTTCTTTAGGAAATATTAGTTTGCCTTTGTGTTCAAATGGAACGTGGTGCTAGACGCCTACCAGTCGGGTGACTCATGACGTCACCTTTCGCATCAGCACCACGGTCATCATGCACTCGCGTATCGTGAAATAAACGTATAGCCTAGAACAACTATAGGCTGCTCATTGCGACAGCCAACTCGCAGTCACGGCTTACCGCTCCGTAGTGTGGTACCGCGCTGCGGTGAGCATGGGCATGTCGGATTCCCCACGTGGTCTTCGCGGAGGCAGACCGGGCGCGTACTCCTTGCGGCCGTCGGCCTCCTCGTACTCCGGGAGGCACCGCATGCGGCGCGTACGCGACACGAACACCACGCAGCACACGGTGGCCGCCAGGGTCGCCAGCAGTGCGATGACGTCAGCGGACAGGAGCGTTATAAGCAGCACTGCAGCTAGGTTGTCTAGGGTAACCTCAGACGTTTCTGCATGGACCAAATAGAAGGGTTTAACACGATCAAGGTGTCAATTATACAAATGTGCGTGTCACACCTGCGCTATATACACGCGCGGTCGTTGTCTGCTGTGCTCAAACTCAAAAACGCAAGTTGCGAATCATTTTGCCTGATCATTAATGTGCTTCTACGTAGAAGTGTGGTTTTTCACAGGCTCAAGTGAAAAATAAGAGCGAAAAGTGTATTTCAATCCAGGCTTCATCTCTGGAGCCTCAAGAGAAAAGGTTTTCAGATGTTCGGGTGTGCTACTATTGTTTTGTTAAGACGCTATAATACATTAGAAAAAAAAAACCCCGCCCTTTGGAGGCCTGTCTCCAAACAATAATCTTGCATGCATTCGCTTTCATCAGCAACCTGCGCCGCCACTTCGTAGTCATGAACGCTAGGTGACGCTGAAATGGTCATGTGGTTGGTAAACTGCATGTACAGGGCGCACAACATCGACGCAAATTGATTACTGTTCAAGAACAAGATATTTTAGAGCGGAGTTCGGAAGAAAAATGTCTTAATTCTTCAGCGCCATCGCAGACACGGGATACCACAACTGCTTCCCCCTTAAAGCTTCCAACAGGCGGAGCGATCCTGAGCGTCGCATTGGTTGAGCCTTTGATTGATAATAAAGCTATAGCCCCAACTGCCTGCGTTTACACAGACGCAAGTATGCGCCTCCATTTCCGAGTATAGAAATGAGAGCTGTTCTGTTATTGTTTGTCTTTGTCGGAGGCAGCGCTCCTTGCAAGACTGCCGGCGCACGGGAACCCTCCTGTTCGCTAAGCAACTGTGTCTGAAATTCTTTCAACGTTCTCTGGGACCACGTGTTCCCTGAAGTAAACCGTGGAAGGAATGCGGCTTCATTTCCGGGGTACAAAGGGAACATGTGTTTTCTACAGAGCTCAGTTTGTTTTGACAAGCGATCAACGCCCCTCGGCATTCCAGCTACAGAATCTATACATAACATGTCTCGCCAGTAAAACGGCGCCGCCGCTGGCTTCCTGTTGGGCGCCGCGCGGAATCTCTATCAGAATGGAGTTTACGTCCGGCTACAATCCCCGCATGGACTAAGCACTGCACAGTTATTGCCCCTAAATGCCTCAAGCTGAGCACAAGGGAGAAAGCAAGTAATTCTTAAACAGACGTTGTGATAAAGTCTTCCGAAATCTGCATCATGTTATCCTTTAGTAAGCTGTTGCAGCGTTTTTCTTTTTCCTGGCCGTCCTAAACAAAAGATAATACTCGCACATTTTCCCGTGGCTCAAATTCACTTTTGCAGTTTAGTCTGGCACCGCAGCGTACTAAAAAGGCTTTCTGAGAAAGTGATCGTGCAGCGCCAAGCCAATTAGGTGATGGCTGTCCCGAACCTGGCACCACCTTTAGCATTCCTGTGGTCTCAATGCCTTCCACAAACTGAACCCCTCAAAGACAACACATGCTTTAACGCATTTACTTCAGACGATTGGTGATATTTCTGTTATTATAGATATTACGCCTGTCGCACAACTTCAGACGGGAGTCATCGCTACATAGACAAAATGATCACAGTTCACCACATAATGAAGGCTTTTCACGGAGATGTTCAGTTACACTTCCCTGCAATTTTCATGATTTTCTAAAACATCTAATCTTACCATCCACTCCACATTCCCCTCTCCCATAGAGCGGTCTGTCGCTACATAAAAAAAGAAAAAATCACACGGAATGATGCCATATATATATATATATATATATATATATATATATATATATATTATTCATTCACTGGGTTAGCATGCAACACTACGATATGATTATAAAGCAAGCCGTTGTACGGAACTCCAGAATAATTTTGACCACCTGGGGTTTTTCAACATGCACCCAATGCACACCACAAGGGCGCCCCTATGAAAATGTGACGCCGCTGCCGGGTTTCGAACCACCATTGCGATAACGGAGGAATAATTAAATGATAGCCTTCGCTACATCAGCCGGTAAAACTGTATTTTCTGTCATTAGTTTAATCAATCACCATGCCGTGAAAAAAAACAGAGGACAGAAAAACACGAAATGACGAGACTAAATAAACACCATCAAGGAAAGGCCTATCCCTGTCTCTTCCGGCTATTATCCCAGCGATGAAAGCATGCGAGACAACTAAGAGTGAGGTAGAAGGGAGGGATATGTGGCTATTAAAGCATAGAGTAAAGGCGCCGCCACTGTCTCGCGCACTGGCGAACGCTTCTTCTGCTGTGTGATGGAGTAGAGAAACCAGGAAGTACGAGAAGGAACGCTACCAAGCAAGTTGTTATGTAGATGTAGTTTATTCTAGAAATTACTAGAGATAACATTAGCGATTTGAGTGCTAGATGCGAAAGCTAAAGACATAGGGTGGGCATGGTGAGGAAAGCAGACGCAGGTCGCGAACATCGCATTCAATGCATAGAAACAGAGCACTGCTTCAGCGCGTGGCTGCGCCAATGACCTGCTGGTTAGAAGAAGATGAGGTCTTGAGGCGCCGTTTCTCAGCGTTGTCCAGATGTTATTTTACTGCAAGAAGCTTATTTATCTCCTGAAAAACTGTTTTCTTTGCGTAATTTTAGTTCGTTTCACCTAGATCACCCGTCCAGAGGTTGGGGCTCGTTAATTCTGGTCTCAAGCAAGTTTTGCCACAGGGCAAATATATCATTCCCTACCTGATCTCTCCAGAATGTGAAATTTTAGCGGTAGAAATTATTCTGCTTGGCAGTAGGCCTTTATTGTTGGTTAACAGATACTTTCCTACAGGTGCGCAAGATACACGCCCACTTGACTCAGTTCTGCTAAACTGCGGTAAAGAAATTGTAATGACTGGAGACTTCGACTCACATCATGTATCATGTGGATCCAGATCAGACCAGTGTGGAAAGCGTGTTTGGGACTCCACAACAACTAACAATTTTTCATGTCAGAATTCGGGCTCGGCTACGTTATTTGGCGGACAGTTTAGATCTGTGCTGGATGTTACATTTTTGGGTCCAGGTCTTTTCCTATCCTTATGGGATTGCCCCGGGCTCAAACCTAGGGCGGAGCTCGAACTTAATAACACTTCAGACTGGGAGGTAGCGGTGTCCAGCTCGGATCCCGCGGTCCAGCTGTGGACCGTCAATTGGGCTTTGGAGGTCGCCGAAAGTCAAGGGCTTACGGCCACCTCACGCCGCCTAGCAGAAGAAACCCTGTAATTTAAATAACTCTGCATCTGACGAAAATAAAGTTTTCCCTCCTCTTCCTTATGAGGAATGGTAGATGTTGGGACAAATAGTGATCATGTTACAGATGTGTTTGAAGTTATAATTCCGCAGTTCACCCTGGAGGCTAGAATCGGTTCTTTGGTGGATTTCCATAGAATTGAAAAATTCGGAGGACGCTTAAGCTTCGTCTTTAAGACTGGAACGCGATAGCATTCAAAGATCCCTGGCTGCTTATCAGGTTTCTCGGCAACTGCAGATTTTTCGTCCAACTTCTCCTGCGCGGGCGGCTCGATGGTGTTTTTGCTAGGAAGTAACCGCGGCACACCCCTGTATGAATTGAGGAAATGCTGGAAAGGGGGTTTGTATTTGAGTTTCGACGTAAGAGAATGATGTTTTCTGGTATATTCAAATTACAATCCGACTCTATCACGTCTGCATGTTGTGGTTAAGTCATGCTTTACGATTTTTCTAACTGATTTTACTTTGAGAAATTCAATTTTGTTCACTAACGCCTTGTCCCACGCGGAGGGTCTGCGCTATCAGGGTGGTTCGGGATGATTATTTCCGCCAAAAAACGCCGGCGCGCCCGTGCCCACGCGAACACCGACGCCGCCGCCAGAGTTTCTGCGTCACGGGGCAAAAGATGAAGCCGCAAGGACGTCTGAAACCACAACCACGAAGATAAGACAAATCCATGCACCAACTATCATTCACATGTTGGCTGAACGATCGCAGCGCCACCATTTCGTCTAGTTATTTTAGTGAAAACTGGACATACATTTGCTGTAGGAAATTAGCGCAGTGTGCTGCCTCATCTGCCTTCCGCTGTCCGTGTCGTGCGTCCGCGCTAGAACGAATGAGAACCTAACCTGGTGCATCGATGAGCTGCAGGAGCAGGAGAAGCTTGTAGGCGAAGCAGCACGGCTGTCAGGCAAGCGGCCACCACGGCTAGGACGGCGCACGAGCCAACCAGCGCGTGCAGTCTGGACGACCGCTGGCAGTAGGCGGCCAGGCCGCACACGCCAGCCATGGCCAGGAAGAGGCCCTGGAAGCGGCACGCCACCTCCACGCTCCCAAGCTCTGGAACAACCTGCCACACGCGATGCAGGTCACGTTTAACTAGTGTTACTCCGATTGGCTTCTTAAAGGGACACATGAAATCAACAATAAATCAACTTAAACTGATCAAGTATTGTTTCAAAATTGCATTTTCGTTTCAATGGTGGAATCAGCATGTATAATACGCTCGAAATTGATTACCCTTAGTGCAGTGTCTCAAACTGTGTGCCGTAACATCACGAACCGGCACATCAATGCGACTTCAAGGATTTCTACACATAGCATCGTGTTTTATTTATTTATTTGTTGATTTATTTATTTTAGTAGGTTATTTCACATACTATTGCTCTTATTTGAGAGCGTTGCAACTGGGCATTACCGGGTTTCTTGTTATAAATCAGCTCAAGAGCTGTAAGCAAAACACACAAACACAATCAGTCATACGATGGAAAGAAAGCGTTGACACGTTACTGATAGTTTAAGTTTTTTTTGTCGTGAAATGTAAATACTCATTTATTTAAAATGCAATGTAGTGGTTGATTACGAATAAAAGTTGTATTCTAAGGTGAAGGAGGAGGGCCGTGCTAGCTACAGCTTGATTTAGCCTTGCGAAGGCTGCTCTATTCGCGAACAGGTGCTGCGAAGTTTCATAACACCCAAGCGAGCTTGTACGGGAACTACAGGATCACGACACCACTCATCTTTTTTTGTGGCTCACCCAACCTCCTTTCAGGATGACAATGCCTGCTTTACTATAGCATAATTCCAATAAAAAAACGCAGGTTTAGTTTATGTTTATGTTTAGAGCCCCTGTAAGTGTTGGGGGAAGAAGAAATCGCCTGCATGCCACGCAATCAGCCCTCGGCGTTATCAGGTGGGGTCCCTCGCCAATACTGACATAGTTCCGATGATCTGACGAGAAGCGGCGCACTCGGCGTGTCGTCGCGGATCACTGGTGGCTATTTCTTGTATAGTAGTGAAGGCAGTAGCATAGGACAGGCATTACCGAGTCCCGACCAAAAGCTTACCACTATTCGTCAAAAGAAAAGTGTACGATCACTGCACTCTATCGGTACTTACACATTGGGCAGGGCTATCTATCTGTAGGGCTCCAATGTGTCATCACGAACAGCATAAGGTCACCTTTCCTCTAATTTATTCCTGTCTTGATCCTATCACTTCAAGTCTGCTACGCTTCTGCATGCGCAAGCAAGCATGCGTGCATGCGATATTGAAATATTTCTGCAAGGATGCATCGGCGGGTTGTTTACCACAGCAAAATGACATAGTCACATCGTGCAACAAATCGATGTGCAAAACTGTTAGAAAACTGAAGTAGCCGACGGAGATTACGTCCCTGACGTGCATAACCTACAATTCGGCATTTTCAGTTGAAAAGGAGCACTTCGGTTAAGGAATACGCTGTATTGAAAGACTCCCGATTAATACTGAGAACTGGGATTGCCTTCTTTACTAATTGTTTTTCTTTGCATTCTGCATTTCTAGAAGGTGCCAGCCTTAGCGAGAGATAGTTGGAACCCTTGAACAACTTTCTTGCTTCTAGGAAAGTTTACATTGAAATTGTATAGTTAAAATCAATTTGCAACTACTAAAAGAAAGTTGTAAACTCACAGAAGACCAGAATCTGAAGGCGTAAGCCACCCATAGATTGACGGAATGAAGCAGATTTGCTCTGAAGTTCGTCTATGCCTTAAAGGGGGCACGTTGAGCATAAGTGCCAACTGCAAATATTCGTGGTAGAATTTATATTTATGCAGTCGCGTGTGAACATGAAGCTGATACCAGCAATTCCAAAAAAAAAATTAGTGTCACCTACCCATTGGTGCTTTCTTTTCTTGATGGGAAAGCGCGTTTTTTCTATCCCAAGCAGACAATGATACGCGAGTCTCAAGACGATTCGACGAACGAAGCATTGTGATCAAACCGAACAAGACAAATCTCCACAGCTGTTGCACCAAGCAGAGTTGTAGAAGTACCTGCTCTGCGCCAACAGGACATGTAGGTATAGAGGCCATAAAGTAAATAAACTACAAGGGAGAACATTTAGCGCAAGAAAAACAGCAAATGCTGTAAAAGCTTTTCTACAAATTTTGATCGGTGATTTCACGGAGCTTGACATCAAAAAGAAACACAACGGTTGTGAGAGGTGCTGCAGAAAAGCGCTGCGCGTTGATTTCGACAGCCCGGACTGTTTTACAGTGCAGCCATAGTTCAGTGCACAAGCTTTTTTGGGATCAAAGTCCCCTTTATCTCATCGTGATTTGGCCATAGTGACGTGAAATCAAACGCATTAATATGATATTACACTGAGCTGGAATCCGCCATTGTCAAGCCACCTTGGCGGATTCCATACATTTGCATTGGTGACATTTACCTGCCATAGTTGGCCGAGTATTGGGAGGAGAATGACCAGCAGCGCACAGAGCACGAGGACGCAGCAGGCGAAGAAGTTCACAGAGAGGGATTTGCTGGGACTGGCCATTGTTGTAGGCTGTGTGTCAAGGCCTATCGTCAAGGCCTCTCGACGCAAGCCGTATTCCTGAGACCAACCGCTTCGAACCAGCGCACTGTACTTAGCTCTTCCCGAGATTGCAGTTTACACGGTGTTTCTAAATGTCGAGCATCTTAGGAAAAGGCCGCCAGGTGTTCTCCAACTTTCGGTGCACTTTCAGGCAGAACTGCCGCGAGCTCAATCCAGACGCTGCGAAGGTTCAAGTCTTGGAAGTCAGAACCTGGTCACTATAAGCGGATCAAACGTGGCGTTATACAGTGCACGAGAACCTCGTCCACCACGTTAGAGAAGCCTGTTGCCCTCAAGGACACGCGATCTTGAAAACAAACTTGAGGGACACGTTTAGAAAACACGCACAAATCACTCCCAACCGCGCGCACCACGCCCTCGTTTCGACACGACGGGGACGCCAAAAGTGGAAACCTCTAGAAACGAAAACGATGAGGTTTTCTTCTTCCCACGAAGATCACTGGGTCACAGGCGCAGCGCCCACAAGGACTGCGACGAATCGTTCACTCGGGCGATCCGGAAACGAGGGTTCGGCGAGCCACGAGTCTACGTGGCTTTGGCGGCCCGGTCAGTGGGCTCACGATGAGGAACGGTGTCGAGTTCGGCAAACTTCGGCTGGTTCGTCGGACGGCCGCCCTGGCGTGGCACGTAGCCCACATCGGAGCCCGGGCTCCCCGCGAACCCTTCTCTCGGAATCGCCACCGGGGGCCGTGCGCCAGCGCTGCGCCGGCAACGCTGGCTCCCTTCCGGATGAGTCGCCAAGGCCTCGCCGCTATTTAAAGCCGCCACTACTCCCTCCACCGGCTGACCCGACTCCGGCTGTTGGCGTGCCTGCCTGTGTTGTGTTTGTGCGTTTGTGCGTGCGTTTCGGTGTGCGCTTTAAAGGGGGCACGGGGGGGGGGGGGGGGGAGGCAGCTACGTGGTTGCGTGTGCGAGCATTCGGTCTCTTGTTCTTTCGGTTTATGTCACTCACGGCCGGGTTGGAGCTCACCGCCTAACACCCCCAGGCCCCTTCATTCAGTACAAAAGCGTGCAGCACTGGTGACAGATGAATCGTGCTCCGGCTTCACAATGACTGCTTGTCAACCTCGATTCACTCGAATAAAATATATTATTGACGATCAGTTGTATTCGACCAAGGCATTGTATTCTTTTTAAAATTATGGTTGGTCCAGGCCGTGTGCTCCAAACATTCGAATGAAGCCCCGCCATTTCGTTCCCCAACACGCGGACACAACCTTTATGGCTTCTCGAACACTGCACAGTTTTGCTGACGGAGTGTGCGGTTGCATTCCTGCGGTTCGTTCAAGACTGCGAGCAGGTCGCCACGGTGGTGGTTCGTCCGTCTCAGTATTTATGTGTCTACGCGTTCTTTCTTTTTTTTTCTTTTAGCCGATGTAAGAGATTGTTTGTGTATTCGGGCTGGATAGGACATGCTGCCGGGACCATCAGAAGGGGGCCTTTCTTTTGTATGTGCGAGCTTGTTCAAACTGATGTTTACGTGCGTGACTGGTAGGCTGCGAGTTTTCGAACGCAGTGAGCAATCTTGAGCTGTTTTATTGTTCCCGGCTGCTTGGCGCTGCACGTGTTTGAGCTCAAGTTTCGTATTTTCTTATTTTTTTCTGCTGGTGCATTTTTTCTTTCCTTGCGCCTATAGAGCTCGTTTCGGTGGAAGAACACGAGAACGGCTGAAGATGAACAAGATGGAATGTTGGTAATCTTTAAAGGCTTTGGGCTTTGGGCTTATGCTCTGGCGATGAGAGAGCGAGGAAACAATATGGAGCGGTTCCTTGTAACTTGCTGAAATGGCTTTTAGGAAAAGAAAGCAGTACTTCTGCGGTTTGTAAAAATAAGCCGAGCTGTTCTTGAATGCATTATTGCGTGCGAGCTGTGTGAGGGTTGTATGGTTATCGCTAGTGCTGTGTCGTTAAGCGTTTGGATGGATTGTAAATAACTCTGACAGCTGATGAGGCCGGAGTTTTCTTAGGAGGCCCGTGACAATGATGCAGTGCCTGGACTGCTCTGTGTTATTTAACGAGTGAGTGTGTTGTGAATCTGCAGGTGGGGTATATGCATAGCTGAAGCCCGTTTATATACAATGATAGTGCGCATAGCCAGTGTCGAAGGTACGATACCGGGTTGCAGAGATCGCACACAAATCGATGAAAATGAAATGCCGACGCCCATTTCTGGGTACCAATTAGCATGCAAGTTAAAAGAGGCCTTATGTCAGCCCGGAGTTTTGACTTACTTGAAGGTAGATAGTTTTCACTTTTGTTTTTGTACATTCAGCTGTCGAATACCGTTAACAACGCAGAGAGAGGAAGAATGAGTTTGCGCGCCTTGTATTTAAATGCAATTGAAACCTAAAAATGCTCTCACTAGCTGCGCAATGGGTTGCTTGTTGAAGAAAATGGAAAATTGTACTGACTGGTTGCTTGTATTCTTTTTTTCTGTCATGAAATGTCTCATCTTGGAAACAAAAAGCATTTCCGAACTGTTGAAGCATGGAAGTTTAAAAGTAACTTTGCATGAGGCATTGTTCTGATGTAAACTGCGTTACCGAGTGAATTCGGCAACCAAAACTTACGTGCATATGCGTGTGCGTGCATTTATAAAAAAATAACGCTGCTTTGTTATTAAAACCAAACGAAATATTCCCCGCAACGCACATACTACGTCACAGAATATGTACATTGGCAAGTTCATGCTGACCGCGCTTTAAACACTTTGTCTACGGCGCTTTACAAAATTTCAATGTCCGCTTGTGTTTCCTAGTTGTGTGCTAAAGCTCACCCATGGGCTTTTCTCAGGATATGTAGCCACTAAATTATTTATTTTGTTTTAAAGAAACTTGGAAGCCTACTTCAAAAAACTGCTCGGAGCAGTACCTATAAATTTGGCTTCTAACGGCAGCAGCAGGCTACGTCCCATTGTTAAAGGGAACATCAAATTAATATTTTGGGCCAAACTTGAACGCCCCACCAATTGTTTTTTTTTAACGATTAGCATCACAACAAGCATTTTTTTTCTCGTGAAGTTGATAGCACGTTCAAGTTATGTTTCGATTACAATTACGGAGCACTTATTTTGTGGAAATATGCAAGCGGGAAAATTATTCGTGCTAAGGAAAGTATGTACACCTGACAGTAGCACAATTAACGCTATACATAGGAAGCCCATACATGTCATTTTCTGTAGTTGAGAGGAAATTCGCCCTGATGCGGAGTTCGAACCCAAGAATAGCGCTTTTTCATCGTTTTGTGAAGACCAGTTGGTTGTTCTCTTTAAGAGTGGACCGTGCTGTACTAGTTGTGATCTGCTCAATTATGAAATCTGCGTTGTTGTTCATTCGGCTGCCAGCCTAAAAGTCCTTTTCGTCCTTTTCGCTCTTTTTTTTTTCGTCTGAGAGGATCGCATCGAGAAAAGCTTTTAACCCAAAAAATGCATAGTTCTGATTCGCTCCATCGCAAAAGCTTTGGTGAGGTTAGTTGGTTCGCTAGCCTAACGTCTATCCTGGGTTCTTTTTTTTTCGTCTAAGATAGCATCAAGAGGCTTAACTCAAAAAGGAATAATAGTAATAAATATATCCCTGGAAAGCTTGAACATTCTTCCAGATCAAACAAAATTAAAATAACTTGTACACATTTATTTTAGCCATGGGGAGTACATTAGTACTGAAAACAGAAAGAAATGTTATTTGGATTAAACCTCATTACTTGTATTATAGCAATTAATTTCGGTTGGCTGAACAGTCCACAACTGAAACTCAAATCAAGCGCATATGAAATGGATTTGTATTTGCGGGTTTCAAGCTCGGCGCATCAAAAATGGTTCGTCTTTGCGGCATAATATATCATTAATCGCCAATCGATCCCCTACCGTGTGCGCGAGCCATGTCTAGATAAGTGAAGAAGAAGAACGTAGGGGCACAGCTTGTCGCGGATAGAAGAAGGTGTCTTGTATTTAACACGCCCAAACACGGCTATGCATCTTTCTCCGTCTGCAATTCATGTGGTGAGTGCTTCTCAATGAACAAGCCCGTGTGCACGTCAAGCGGTTTTTCGAATGAAGGGAAGTGACGCCTCTGCTCATACGTTTTATCATCCCCTTCACGCACTAATAATTGTGGCTATTTAAAATTGAACATCAACACCTCTTCTTTCTCATCTTTGCATCACGAAACGCGTAGAGCAGCAGAACGAAATATGAACTTCGAATTATTTGGTGAGTTCTGTGAAGTTTACAGAATTTAGACACTACGCTAGCACTCTCTATAGGAAGGAAAGATATGAGAACAACTATTTCATCTGTTGTGACTGCATTTGTCCAAGAACAAAGGACAAAGCCAAGAACAAAGGACAAAATATATTCAAATAAATAAGTGAACGTTCTTTTCAGGGAGCTGGGTATCAGTACGAAGATGCGCTCTGGAGCGGGAAGAAGGGCTCACGGCACGAGCGCTTCTCCAACGAGCTAATGTGCCTGCTGGTGCTGGTGCTGCTGTGTCTGTCCGTGGTCTGCTCGCTGGTGGTGGTGTTCTCGCCCAAGCAGGTGATCGCCATCATCGCGCCAGGGGACGCCAACGAAGCCGTCCTGCAGTTGGAACCCGCGTCGCCGTTCGGGGACCGCGGTTCCGAGAGCGGCTACATAAACATCAAGGTGACCCAGGCTGACGACACAGCCTCCAACAGCTAACGACACTCAAAGCAGCATGCAAAACAGCATATAGAATAGCGAATATTACCTCAAGATAACTCCGTAGGAGAAAGCCTTATGGGGGAACAAGGAACGCTTTAGACGAAGAACAGACAAGGAGGCGGCTGGTGCGATTTCCCTTTTCTTTCCATTTCTCTTTTTCGTTTCGTTTTTTGCTGGCACCGTTATTTTCATGTACAGGGGAGCTACAGCACTACAGCGCTGTACCGCCTCTGCAAAAACGGCTCACACTACTGAAACAGCACCTAGCTACAGCCGCAAATCCAACTATAGTGGCAATCAAATGTTTTGTTAATGCATATACATTCTGTGCATTTGAATACACATACACGCACACGCACATATTTATACGTAAATCAGAGGAGGCAAGCAAATGCTATATTACCACACAAACGAGTCCATTTATTGTTTACAAAGCAAACTTTCGTCACCTTATTTTATAGAAATATGTAGATTTTTCTATGGTTGCGTTAAAATGCGCTCCTTAAACTCGCCTGCGTAAACACTTGCAGCCCATGCCTGCCGTCCCCGAAGCACCGGCCGAAGCGAAACAATTCGAGTCGGATCCCGAATCAGCCGTGGAAGTGGTTTCCTTCGGAGTAACAGACCATGGCCACGACGGGCGTCAGTACGGTAGAGATAACCGCCCATCCCTCCGCCACGGCCGCAGGCTGTGGAAAGCTATTCGCCACCGGGCCACTTTTGCGTCCCGGGCACACGTCAAAGACATGGACGGCAAGAATCGGCGACTGCCCCACGTCCTCAGTATTGAAGAAGTGCCCGGAGGGCATGTCCCTTCGTCGGCGGCCAGGTAAATGATCTATAAACAAGCGCTCCGACGTCACTATTATTTTTCATCTTTTCTGTTAAAACGGCAGCTTCTTTGCAAACTTCAGACACTTTCCATGGTCGTTGGTATCGATAATGGCGTTGCTAAACGAAAATCAGCTGATTGGCTGATACCCGTGGCGTTGGTGAGAAGGAGAAAGACAGACCGTGGGTGTGTTTCTCATCAAGTAGACGACGGAATGGTCGCTGTGCCGACATATCAGCTTATATATCCTCCTGAGACCCCTTGAACAACGCGCGTCGCTTTCAACCCTTCTCAAAACTAACTGGCAAGCGAACGTGACATGTTGACCGCGGATATGATGATGTCAGGTGCGTGCGGAACTGTCTGAACGTGGTTTAATCATATTCTTGTCGTAAGCGTTCAAAACAGCTGACACTTTTTTGATGTAGATCGCTGTGCCATGACAGACGGCGAAAAGCACCAAAGCACCAATAAAGCGTGTTTCGAATACCGCGACGTGACATCGAAATCGGTCATGCTGCATCAACATACCAACCTGCCTCGCGATGTAGTATGTTCATCTCCGCGTTTGTAAAAGAAACGCACTTTTATTGCGATAGCAATTATATGGACACTCAAAAGCAGATTTCTGCCGTCGCCGTCGCCGTGAGGTTCCGTATGACGTCAATGGAGATGAAATCGTCGCCGCGCGCCGCCGAACGCTGTATGTGCGAGTGAATGGGCGCGAGGGGCGCGCGCTTTCACGGGGAGTGAACGCACGGCGGAGAACAAACGCGCGTTCTGCGCCGTGCTTGCTTAAGGGCTGCAGAAGTAGGCGTCTCTTTCCTCCTTTACAATCACCATATATGTAGAGCAAACGCGCCTAATTCCGACGCGCGAGAGGCCGTGGGGGAGGGGCGGGAGGGGGAGGAAAGGGAGGCGACGTTTAGCTGCGGCACCAAGTGCCTATTTATATCAGAGGCTCCGGCAACAGTCACCAACGCCGCACGCATTTTGAGCGAACGCGGGCAAAACGCCGACGGCGTCGACAACAGTTCTGCGTGTTGCCGGTGCTGCTGCATGTCCAAGTTTATACAGCTGATAAAGCTAATATCATTTACTCCGTATAGCTCTCTACAAATTTGCTATCGCAATTGATGCTTCGCCTTTCAGGTGAAACTGCGACAACTTTTTACCAAATCGAAGATGAGGAGACGCTTACTTTGCCCACGTACGTGGACGGTGCTGTTTCCAGCATCTAACCGTGACATTTTAAAACGGACGTTTTACAGCAAAGCTGTTAGCGTCTAATTGCTCGGAATTTTTCGCGAGCTCATTCCGTGCCCCCCAAAAACAGTGGCGCCACCTAGCTGCCACGCCCACTCAGACACACTTAAAACGGCACCTGGAAAAGGCCTTTGTCTTCGAGTTTCCGCGTAACAGAATTATGTTTTCTCGCACACTGGAATTACAATCCCAAGCTATCATATCTACAGCTTGTGTGTAAGTCGTACTTTACGAATTTTCTGACGCAATTTACTGTGAAAAATTAAATTCGTTGAATTCGGCACTTGCGCTTGGTGGAGGGCCTAGAAGAATGATGATGTATGCTGCACTTTCCGCAACAGTGTTGCCAGAGTGGGTTATTTGTAGCCAAATTGGGCTACTTAAAGTTTTCGTTTTTGGCTGTGTTCTAGATGAGTTATCTATGTGGCTATTTTTGGGCTAAATGTTTTATGCTGATCAGGAATCGTAAAGTGTGTTTCAAGATTCGCAGTACGTTCGACTAGCTGTTGGCGCAACTTTTTTTCTGTTTGTTTCCACATCTGCGTCCATGATGTGGCGCTATGCACCGGATTTCGTCCTAGAACCTAATTTCTACGTCCGCCCGCTATGAAAGGAAGATCACCATACGATCATCATCATCATCATCATGTTAGCTAGAAACACTGCATTTTAGAGCTTCAGATAATCCTACGCCTTTGGCACTGGGAAACCATGGCGAATGACTTGTATTGAATATTGTTTCTTCGTGTGATTTACGTCTTGTGGTCAACCGCTTTGCTTAGGCGTGTGCTTGATGCTTGCATATGGGATATTTTTACTTTCTCCGTTGTGTGCTAGTCTATTCAAATACCTGGTTTGGCCGTGTATTTGATTCTTTTAGTTAGCGCCATTACTGTAAATGAGAAAAAAAAAAACGTTACTAGGTTGTTTCCTCGACTCATTTTTTTTTTACCATTTTACGCTAGCAGAAACGATGGCTACATCTCGGCTACAAGCTACCGAGATCCGACTGCATGGTTGGCTACTTTTGGACTATAATATCCGTCTGTTTGGCTATGTCACTCTGCGCCATCTGGCAACACTGTACCGCCCACGTGCGTGTGCTCGCGACGTACGTCGTTTGTGGTGGTGGTGCTTGACTAATGTCGGAAACAGCTTAGCTGTGCATCCATTTTCACAGGGTGCAATGGAGGCGGATTTTTTTGTGTGCTCTTTGCGCGCATTCGGATGATACACCAGTGGGACAGGAACTTACACGAAAAGCGACGATGTCCGTC
Source organism: Dermacentor silvarum (assembly GCF_013339745.2). Classification (NCBI taxonomy): domain Eukaryota; kingdom Metazoa; phylum Arthropoda; class Arachnida; order Ixodida; family Ixodidae; genus Dermacentor; species Dermacentor silvarum. Next base: position 39,962,111 of record NC_051164.1, on the reverse strand, counting down.
ACCTATGTATTCGGGTTTCAACGGGATATCTGCACAGAACCCTACACGTGTATGGGCCACCGGCTTTCTTCTCTGTGCAATTGCTCAATGAAACTACAAGCAGCATACTTAGTCTCCACATCAACTACGACGGAACTCGAGCGAGGGAAATACACGGAAATACTACACGTTACAGCTGGGATGCGAAATCAACGATCAGCAGTTGTCCCGCGTACACTTTTCTTTCACTGGTTTTCGTCTTAGTAAAACTTGTACCAACTCGCTCAGCACATAGCCTGGTCGCTGGAGTCCTCATCATAACGAGTATCCGCCTAGAAGCGCGCGATTCTTTATCAAAGCGATGCCTATACATTGTGTTCCTCCTCTGGGGTTTGGAGTGGATGCTTGGTTGGTTTTTCATTGAGAAAAATGAACCCATTCCGAGGACAGCGTAAAAGTAAACTGTAGTTGGTGACAACCTGACAATTACGAGGTTATATCTACAGTGTCCAACTACAGCACAATTTGCCTTGATCACAAGAAAAGTTATTCACCCGTATAGGCACGCGTAAAACTGTGGCATGAACATTGCGTACAATCTAACGTATCGCATATGCAATACATCCTTATTGGAATAAACTATACAAAGGAGCAAACGAAACAGTAAATGGCGTCTAGGGTAAATTTTATGAGTGGCCTTGATATCAATGCTTAGCAATAGCCAACATTTGAGGTTAAAATAACTAATTACCACCATTTACATTAGTAGAGCAAAGTAATTAAGAGGAAGCTTTAGCTTGGGGCCTCCTATCTAAATACATAGGAAAGGAGAAATAGCTTTTCTCGGCAACCAATGCACCAAGTTTGATGAGGTTTGATGCATCTACAGGAAAACGTTAAATTGTAGAGACTGTTGGTCGCGAATTTTTATTTAGGATGTGAATTGTTTCAAAAAATGACAAAAATCTTACATTTTTATAAAACGTAACTATCAAGTTTACAACTCTGTAACTGAGCAATTCACCACATTCCTCAGTAGTTGCGTGGGCTCACTAAAAAATACAAAATCGATCATCATATGACAGTGACTTTCTTTCAGATGAAGTCGGTTGCGCTTAGAAATTTATACATACCACTTTGACGGCACTAATTTCCAGTCCATCGCTATTCGCGACTATGCGCAATTGAGTTCTGCGCGAATCAGACCTAAGGCTTTATGGGCCCATGCTATTTTTTCCCCTCCAATCAAGAGTTTTGGAAAGGAAAAAAATTGTCATCCAACATGTAACATGAAGCTACAAAGGAGCTCAAACCGGCTTCGCAGAAAGAAGGCTTGGGAGTCGGAGCTTCGTGCTCCTCCATGATGCATATATATGGATGTGACGTCACACAAAAAAGGTACAGAGAGAGAACGAGGGAGAAATTTTGAGAGAGAAGACAGAAATATGAACCAGCGTAACTGGGCAGTTGGCTGCTCTGCACTGATGGAAAATGAAAAGGGTACAAAAGGTGATAAGGGCCGAGAAGTTAGGAAGAAAATGAGTCTGAAACAGCAAGATGCAGGCACCTGATGTAGACTGCTGTCTATATCAGCAGCAGTCTTTAATATAGACTGCTGTCTATATAGACTGCTGTCTATATAGACTGCTGTCTTGCATATAGACTGCTGTCTATCAGCGGCAGTCTATGCAGCGGCAGTCTTTCATATGGTCCCAACGGCTTTAAAAAACACTAACACTAGTGCATTCAGAGCAAATCACACTGAAGAATTTCGCGAGAAATCACACTGAAGGGTGTGAGAATTTTGTTTTTTGTAACCAGACGCTTGTCAAGTTGTCGATTGTGCTGCAGAACGCCGTGCTTTTTGCACTGACAAGGAGAGTCGTACAGAAGGCGGGAAATCGTCTCTGTGCCTCCATACTTTAGATTAGAGACTTGTGGCCATTACATTGGGGAAAATTTAAGCATTCGAGAATACGAAAGGCAGAATTCTCTTCATACATAGCTCACACAGCGTTCTCGCGTAGAGCTCGTTTAGAAATACGTGGTTCTCGGGATCTTTGATATAGAGTTCTCATATTGAGCTGGTCATATAGAGTTATGATATAGTGCTCACGAAGAATTCGCAGAGTCGGTTGCACCTTCGAATACAATTATGTCACATCTATTTCCACTCCGTGATAGTTTGTGGCTAAGGTAAATGAGTTCTGTGGTCGCAAAGTGCGACCACAGAACTCATTCCACTAGGGTTTCCTTTGTAGTTTCGCGCTGGGATATAGGATTAATTGAGTACATTGTTTTTTTTTCTTGTCATGTTTCGTATTTGAAGCGGAAAAGCTTGTATGGGCCCATTAATCTGCTGGTCTGGACGGCCAATGACGGCATTCAGAGAGCACGCCATCGCTGCTTGTTGCCAACTATACAGAACTCGTACATTGCAACGACATCGTTCGGACATTGTGCTTCGTGTGACCTCAACGCCGTACGAAGGACGCCGCAGCGGCATCCAGCGTTTATCTGGGTGCTATTTGGTGATTTACAAGACAGCTCTTGAGGCTGGACCTCTAAAATACCGGCAATGACAGCGTCCAACGTCGTTCCGAAGTAAATCTGTGGCGTGAAATGCCCGCACACTATTTTCTTTAAAAAAATAAGAATATTTGAGAATATCCGTTTCTGAGACAGTTTTCCTTTGTGAAAATAGGACATCAGATATGCGTAATGCTGCTTAGTCATCTTTTGTCCTTGCGCCAGATTATTCCTTATATCATCATCAGCGGCGGCAGCACTTGCTGCTGTGCTGTTTAATTTTGTTCGTTATTCGCACTATTTTGTTATGTGCCGTTATGAATGCGTTCTACACTACTTGACCTCACGCGCAAAAAGTGGCAACATCACAAGACAGCATTAAACCTGTGCAGCATTGAAGTTTTACATATCTGGCGCTTTGCAAGACCGAGAAAAGAGAAGGACTATTAAAATGCGGCGCGTGACAGCATCCAACACCCTCTCGAAGTTAAATATGGTTCGGTATATCCGCTGTTATGGAAGTTTCGTTTCATTAAGACTAGGCAGCAGGTATACATCACTGAAATATTGATTGAAAAGGTATATCACTGACTTCTCTATATAACCGTTATTTGACATATCCCGTTTTTGCCAGAGCGAGTTTCAGCTCTACATGTGTTTACGACTAAGACGCAGCAGCACACTGAGCATCTACAGGGTGCACAACTATCATGCAGCAAGATTTTAAAATATGCAAATGCCACGTAGCTGAACAGAATCAAGGTAATGTTTGTCGTCGCTTGAAGATACTCAGATTATATTTTTGTATTCCGCCTAATTACATATTTAGTCTTAATTGAATAATGACTTTTCAAGTATTATAACTACATTAAAAGTGTTAATGAGGAAATTGTAGAGCGACATGAAAAACTCGCGATACAGCTTTCTGTTGCTCAATACGTGCTACATAAAAGTGTTTTTCGAGGCTTGAAAAAAAAAAGCCCGTAAATACAAGCAAAATGCCTCGAGCGGCCAGTCGCGCGGCAACTTTTCCTGTATTCGCGCGTTTCCTTCAAGCTCGGAAAAGCACGCATTGAGCAACAGAAAGCTGTATCGGGGGTTTTTCGTGTAGCTCTACAATTTCCTCATTGTCACTCTTCATCTAATTATATTTTTGGGAAGTTGATTAATTAAATAACGCTAAATATGTAATTAAGCGGAATGCAAAAAAGTAATCCATCACCAAGCGACGACAAACAGCATTACTTTGTTTCGGTCCAGCTACGTGGCATTTCCATATTTTTAAATCTTGGTACGTCATAGTTGGGACACCCTGTTTATATAACTCCAGACTGTAAGAAAGGGGATCTGGACATGGGCCACCCTTTTCGCGAGCAATAAAATCAAAGGTGCTCCTCTCTTCAAAGGTCCCAAGAGGCCACGGCAGAGTTCTCCCCCTTCCACGGCGCACCGAAGCCAATAAATGCAAGTGAAGCGGAACGGTTCACGGTTTCTGATGGCGACTTCACCGGGAAGCACAGCCCGTCATGGAACGACACCACAGGCTTGGAATTTGGCCACCCAACTGACTCGTAAATATTTAGACATTGTGCCAGCACCACTGTTCATGCAAAGCCGTTCGACGATTCTATATTTGCGGATTTAGATCTTATTAACATTCTTGTGCATTTATTATTTCATGTGTGGGCCGTCAGGTAAATCGAAGTAGGAACAAAGCCTCGATGCCGTTGATCTTGTGTGTTTTAGAGTTTGTGTATCTGTGTATGTATGTGCCATCATTTTGAGCCCAACATTCCCTCGGCTTGACTAACAAGATAAATTGAGAGTGTCACTGACTAATCCTGAGAGAGAGAAAGAGATAAACATTTATTTCTATGCAGGTGGGGTATTTTCCTTGTAGGGTGAAGCCCTCAGTTCAGTGCCTCATTGGCTCGCATCACACCACATGCCCACTCATTCAGCCGTCCTGTAGGGGAATATAAGGTATCCAGGTGAAAGTGGTACTAAGCGATCAAATTAAGTTTGCTATGTCGAGCCTTTGAAATATTTTGGATCACTGATAATTACTGAAGAGAAATTTTCGCAGAGATTCATTTTCTATCATTGATTCACATTATGGAGACACTGTCACCTATACGCAGTTTTTTTTGCTTCATTGTCACCAGTTGCATTTTGATGAGGTGAACTGGTTGGTCGACCTTAAAGAGACACTCAGCTGAAACACTAAATCTCACAAAGTAGTCTTTCGAGAATGATAAGGTATGAGGTTCTTGCCTACCTGGGCTTTGCTTAACCGAGCAGTTGAGTATTAAGACTACACCAAAGAAGTTGAAAAAAAACTTTTTCAACCTCCCTGGACTACGCAGAGATGGCAATGCACTTGTTAACTCGTATGTGGCAGAGCCTCCGGTGTCATCTACTAAGCCAACACTGAACTTGCAGTGTCGAGACACTGCAACGGGCAGCTTCGCCATGGGACACCGATCTGCTTTAAACCCACAGAGAAACGCGCTTACTGTAGTGATAGGTGATATCCAGAACATGGCGTATATGACCCCTTTCCGGCTCCGCAATGCTTTCCGGCGCATACAGCTTGGAAAAGCCACGCCTTCAAGCTCGGTTTCTTTTTTTCAGGAGCAACCGTAGCTACGACGTGGATGTGGACACCGCTATCTATTTGAATAGTTCTGGGTGTTTGAGCAAAACTTTGATCGGTTATTTCCCTGTTGCTCTGTGTGTGGCGGGCGAAAGGATGGCAAATAAAGCTTCGTTTACGATGTAGCGGTGCCCCACGAGGAATACAACTCCGGACACTTAGACTGCCTAAGATTCCACCTCTGACATATTCCGCCGATGCTGCAGCGAAGAATACTGCACCTGCAGAACAATATCCATGGGCTCTTGATCCCTGCTAAACTAATGGCTGACGCCATGGTCTGTTACTGAAACACAAACAGACTCCGTGATGCAAGAATATTAACGAAGCCAGCGGTAAGAAGCAAACGGCAGGATGGGAAAGACGAGAAAGAAAAAGCTTTACTTCATTTGCACACTTAGAATAAAAATTTCTCTATTTCTCTTGGGCTACCTCACCCTCTCCCTGCCCTAGGGCAGGGCTTCTCAGTACCTATTTAATAAAGTTCTTTGTCTGTCTGTCTGTCTGTCTTGGGTTACCTCCCGCCACATAATTCTTGGCTTATCCACTTTAGTGGGTACGAGCCATAAATGCCGATTATCAGAATCATCATCATTATAATTATCATCAGCCATCCCAGGGCAGCGCCACCTCCACAAACGAAGACGAATGGAAATATAGACAACACTGTATAAAGTATTTTATTTCTCGGAAGGAGAATGTTCGCATACACCCTAAAAATGTGAACTCGCTCCCGTTGCATATTCTAATGGGCTTGTGCAAAATCGTCCTAACGGAATTCCGTCTTGTGTTGCGGTTCCCATCGTTCCATACCGTTTATGGAAATGGCCGTAACTGGAGTTTTATATTGCGATTAGCATAGTTAGGGTATTTCATACACTTTTCTGGGGCTGTCTGTCTGTCGGCTAATGTTTCTAGCCATTTTCCTGCCAAATTGGTTCCGTGGGTAGTTAAGGTCCAATAGTTAGAGCTTCGCGGCTGTGTTGAGGGAACCGGGTTCGACACCAATCGTTGGGACAAACAGAGTCATGTGACCCGTTTCACACCAACCTGTTTTACTGGGTGCATGCCATTACTTATGTGTCGCTCTTCAATGAAACTCGATCACCTCAACTCGGATAACTGGGTAAGTGAAACTAGGTAAGCGGCACACTTTAATGGGCCTCATGGATGTCAATTTGGCTTACTGGGTATGTGCGGCTCTTCAATGAACCTCTTTACGCCAAAGTTGGCTCAGTAACGGCTGATCCCGAGTTCCCAGAACGAAGCCCAAGCTGAAGGTACTCCGGAATGAGGACACCTCTCCAAAGCTACACTGACATAATAAAGATGTTTAGTCTCTCTCTCTCACTGGGAATGTGCCACTTCGTATGTGCCACTCCTGAATGCCAAAAATCACACAATTTTCTCCAATGCTCGGCGGAGACAAACCACCGTCATAAATATTTAGGCAATGTTGTGTGGATTTGTATAATTATGTATTCGCACACGCGCCAAGGCGGGCACTTCTCTGCGGCGGCGCTAGATAGAGCAGCGTCTGCTGAGGGAAGCGCGAAAGAGCATCCCGGTTCCGTACATACCTGATGTACGGTGCGTTTCGGCGGCTGCAATACGGTGTGTCGATTCGTCGCTTCAATGCTGATCGCAGTAAAGGTCTACTTTCATGGTGAGATGGGTCATGCCAGTATTTCTTCTAAGCTTGATTGGACTTCTGCCTTTCTTTTACTCGTGACTATACACAAATTTATAAACTAATCTATTCATTATTGCCTTGGCCTCGAAAAATCGCGGTCCATAGCTTGTTATTGCAATCAATATGACCGACTCTTCCTCAATTCGTGCGTGCTTAGCCTGTGCTAAGACGTCTGCACTACCCCGCCTTTTTAACAGCGGCGCTATTTAATGCGGCCGTAAGTTGTGCCGCGAGCCGTAAAACATCGCCGAGCGAAGAGTCACCTGGGTTGCCTAGCAACCACCTCGCGGAGTGGCGTGTGCTTTGCCTCCTCTTCGTGCCGTGCACATGTTGCCTTGACCCAACACCCCCTAGACTGGACGACAGCGCGCACAAATTTGTACATATACTTGCGGGCAACTTTCTGTGGCAATGAAGGAAAAGCTACGGGCGCGTGGATGCTGCACATGGGGTTACAGCGCCAAGTAGTCCGGCAGCGTTTGACAGTGCTTGTGGTTGCTCGGAACAGACGCTGAATTGATGCAGCTTCTACGTGCGGATGGTTTCGCATTTGCCCAGACGCGGAAGGGAAAAGCCGCAGAATAATTGCTATCGCAATAATAAGCGCACTTTTACACTCAGTGCATGGTGTGTTCTGCCTCACTAAACTGTTGCTAATAAGCAGTTTGTGTTTTCTCTTCTCCAGCCTAAACCAACGTAGATTAAAACGCGGGACTTTGCCGAAGCGCTCTCACTTGTTCGCGCTTTGCCTCCGTAGCTTTCCCTTCATCGCCACAGAAAGTTGTCCGCGAGTATAGTTACGCAAGAACTACAAGCATATTATGGGCTTCTAAGACATGTACTGCTTATTAAGCTGAAGGGTTGAAGATTGAGCTGTGCCGTTCATTCGGAGAGGCGCTAGGCGACTAGACGGTACTGCGCCTACGTTTTGTGTTTTGTTGCCCCGTCGCCCAATGCCTCTCTAAATTAACAGTGCTTATTATTGCGATAGCAATTATATGGACACTCAAAAGCAGATTTCTGCCGTCGGCGTCGCCGTCGCCGTGAGGTTCCGTATGACGTCATTTGGAGAAAAATCGTCGCCGCGCGCCGAACGCTGTATGTGCGAGTGAAAGGGCGCGAGGGGCGCGTCTTTCACGGGGAGTGCACGCACGGCGGAGAACGAACGCGCGTTCTGCGCCGTGCTCGCTTAAGGGCTGCAGAAGTAGGCGTCTCTTTTATTGCGATAGCAATTATATGGACACTCAAAAGCAGATTTCTGCCGTCGGCGTCGCCGTCGCCGTCGCCGTGAGGTTCCGTATGACGTCATTTGGAGATGAAATCGTCGCCGCGCGCCGAACGCTGTATGTGCGAGTGAAAGGGCGCGAGGGGCGCGTCTTTCACGGGGAGTGAACGCACGGCGGAGAACAAACGCGTGTTCTGCGCCGTGCTCGCTTAAGGGCTGCAGAAGTAGGCGTCTCTTTTCTCCTTTACAATCACCATATATGTAGAGCAAACGCGCCTTCTTCGGACGCGCGAGAGGCCGTGGGGGAGGGGGAGGGAAGGGAGGCGACGTTTAGCTGCGGCACCAAGTGCCTATTTATATCAGAGGCTCCAGCAACAGTCACCAACGCCGCACGCATTTTGAGCTAACGCGGGCAAAACGCCGATGGCGTCGACAACAGTTCTGCGTGTTGTTGCTACCAAAGCCGCTCACCTTACTTCGTATGACATTGCTGTGTTGCTATCGCATTCATTGCTTCGCCCTTAGGGCGAAACTGTGACATTTTTCTCCTTTACAATCACCATATATGTAGAGCAAACGCGCCTTCTTCCGACGCGCGAGAGGCCGTGGGGCAGGGGGAGGGAAGGGAGGAGACGTTTAGCTGCGGCACCAAGTGCCTATTTATATCAGAAGCTCCGGCAACAGTCACCAACGCCGCACGCATTTTGAGCGAACGCGGGCAAAACGCCGATGGCGTCGACAACAGTTCTGCGTGTTGCCGATGCTGCTGCATGTCCAAGTTTATACAGCTGGTAAAGCTAATATCATTACTCCGTATAGCTCTCTACAAGTTTGCTATCGCAATTGATGCTTCACCTTTCAGGTGAAACTGCGACAACTTTTAAGTTTGATCTGTCTGAGGGGAAGCTTGTATACTTTTCTTTTATTTGATCGCCGATGCTTACATGCTGGTGCTAATATATGACGCAAAATACCCTTGTAGAGCAATCCAAACATGAAACTTTATTCGTTTGTAATCAAAAAAGGCTTTAATGTGGATTTCATCCAGTATCAGTGTCACAGTGCCCTGGTAGTCATCCAAGTCGGAAATCCTTGTAGCCATGTATTCCAGGAACGCCGAATTCTCATGCTCTAGATGACGGTTCATGCCGTATGATGAGCATATTGAACTAATGGTCATGGGGTGTGGCAAAATGACATTCCCGTAGCTGAGCACGTACTTGTAGGCATGGGGAGAAATTGTGAAGAAATGGCAACAGAACACCATAAATTCAGCTGAATAACGCCTCCGAACCTTGCTCATTGGCAGCAACTTCAACGGCTCACGAATGAATTGGCGGGTGCAAACTCTTTCCTCTGATGTGTCGCTAAGCTTATCGAGCAGGAAAGAAAGGGCTTTGAGGATTTCTTCCGATTTCTCAGTAGTCGATTCAAGCTGGCTATCCCATTTTCGGACGCCATCGAGAAATTCGTCTAGTTCCCTCTTGCTCTTTGCCGTATAGGTGGAACGCGTAAGACAGACCCAAGCTTCGTGGTCAAGCATTTCATGAAGTGAAACGTAACAACTAAGTCCACTTTATGGTCACAGCATACTTAATCCATGGAGCCTCGTCTTCAACTATGTGCAGGAGAATAATCCGCTCATTGCTCGGAATAGTGTGCCTGAAGGTGGATTTCTGTAGTCTCAAGTGAGCAACTATGTCCTTAATTCGCACAATTTTATCAGCTTCTTCCTATTGATGAAATGTCTATTGACGGATCCGCTTGGCATCAATGCTGTCCCGTGTGGCGTTCTCAGTCGACAAATACGACGGAAAGTCTGGAAATCTCGATGGCACTGCGTTTGTTCGAAGTCGAGGATATGGCAAAGGAGCCTAGGCTGTTTTCCCTGAAGCAGCATCCAAGTACGTTTCCCTCAGGATGTTCTCTGGGGAGAAATGTGCTCCGCATACCTGAGGAAAAATATCACCCACGCATGAGTAAATTCCCTCTCTCTAATGCACCATACACGGGAATTAACCAAGTGAACTCTTTTTTAAACCACGCTTTTCTTAACTCTTTCCTCATCGCCGGCAAGAAGTTGGTTTGGGGCCATGAGCTAAATACAATACAACGATATAGCTATAAAACCCAAAGATAAATGAACCTAAAGTTTTCGTTATTCGCGGCATATAAAAATGAATTCCCTTCCTCTGTGTAGAAAGGAAGGATATAAGGCCGTCGCTTAATGGACATATATATTGTTCTAATACCTATCATAATCGTAAAGGACAGTGTTTGACGTAATTTTTCAGCGGAAACTCACTAGGTGGAGAGAAGTAATTAAAATGGAAAATGAGACATCCATCCAATCGTAGCAATTGCTACACAGGAAACCCATGCGGGTTCCTCGAAAGGAAAGCCTCGCAGTTGAAGAAAAATTCGTCTTCCATGTAATTTTCCATTTAATTACTTCTCTCCACCTAGCAGGTTTCCGCTGAACTATTACGCCTGAACATATATTCATACACGCGCCACGCAGGGACTTAAAGGCGGCGCTAGATGAAGCAGCGTGTCCGGAATGATAAACGACAGAGAAACCCGACTGCGTACGCGCTTGATGCACAACACGTTTCGGCAGCGGCATTACAACGAGTCGCTACACTGGTTCAATGTTAATCGCCTTAATGTCGACATTCATGGTGAACTGCGTTTTGCCGAAGTTTTTAATTTGGCCTTCCACAGCAGCAACAAGGCAAGAGGCATTACGTTGGTGGAATTCTGGTCACATTACACTGCCTGTAGCGCACCTTTTGTCCCCGAAAAATAGTACCGTTTCTTTTTCATCCGCCAGAGTGGGTCCTCGAACGTGCTACCCAGTGCTAGGCTGCAGAAAAACGGAGGCATAGCGTCGAAGCCAGAGTGCTTCATTTTGAATGGTACAAGTCGTTACACTGTTATTTCTTCGAACTTTATTACTTGTCTTTCAGTAAGTTTAAGTATTTATATGTTGGCTTTTCTACCGGAGACGGTGTCTCGGCAGAATCCATCGTAGTGGGCAGGAGCCACCATCTGTCACAACTGACCCTAGCAAAGACCGAATGCATTGCACGTGAACCTCGAGGCCAAACGTGACACGAGACTGCCCCGACCAGCGGTTCATTTCCGCTCGTCGGTCTGCGAAGACGAGCGGACGTCGCTCTTCGTCGCTGCTCCGATCTCTCCACTCCGGCACGACCGAGCCGTTGGCTGTCTCTGTGACCTTCATCGCCCCTGACCCCATCTTTTGTCCTTGACCAGGCACCGAGAACCTTTCACCGCTCCGGGCGAACAAGGTTAGATTCAATTTAGTTGAAAGTGCTCCCCAGCGACTGTCGTTTCAGGTGGGAGCGAGATAGAACCGCAGGCACCCGCCTCCCGTAAGCTGTAACGTAGGCTTCGAAAATTGAACGCTAGGGCCGCGAAAAAAAAAATAAAGATGGGCACTCGAGTATGGGCACTTAGGTAAAACACGCGATCTGTACCTTCAGCAATCTCACTGACAGTTATTTTGATTCTTGTCCATTTACACCTCGTGCCAACGTCACTCTTAATCGTTTTACATGTAACTTCAAGCTAGTAACTTTCTGAAAAACAAAAATAAATGTTTTTTACGCTAACGCAACACACAGCACTGGACTTCGTTCGACCTTTAAACATTTACTGTAATGACTAGTAAGAATCATGGCGATAACAGAGAGAGTACTGTCGTGAAATGGCGAGGTTTGATTGTCAGGTTCGCGCTGTTTTCCCTTGAGCGTACGTAAATAGTTTTTTTTTTGTATGCCCATGTTATTTACGCCACGGAGTGGCCTTTCAATTGCTAGTGTTCAGTACTCAGCGAGTGAAATGTTGTACTCAGAGTGCGTGGTTGCCGGAATTCTCGCGCCAATGAAGCGCTGTGGTCACCGAGCCTTAAAGCCGATGGAAGCATTAAGCAGTCGATAGGAGCAAGAAACTTTTATAGTTCGCAAGAAAAAAAAGACAAGAGATTGATAGGACCGGATTAGCCAGATATAGGTAACTGTACGATGTAGTCAGAAATGTTTTAAGTATATGAGGGGGAAAAATTAGGAGAGGTAGATAAAATTGCAGACTGAGAAATATATAGATTACTTGAGCAACTCAAGTAGGCTACTAGACTATTTGTCGCCGCCCCACATGGGTGATACCAAGAATTCATCATCATCATGATCATAGTGCATTTTTATTGTACTCCGTGAAAGCGAGAGGCTTTTTGATCCACTGCGACTTCATTCGGGCACTTAGCCATGACCCCGCGCTCACCGGTTGCGCAAAAAAAAAAAAAAAGTTTACAGTGACGTTTCACTTTGTGAACGTGGGTGACGTGCAGGCGTATGGGTGCGGTAGCGCACACGAATCTATCGGCCTTCCGTGCGCCTACACGCCTGCACTTTCCACATCGCAGATCGTATTCAAGACAGCTAGGGCTCGCGTGGGCGCGCCATACGCAACAGCCACCTGAATAGAACTAGAAATAAAGTCCTTGAGCTGGTCTGCTCGAAGAGGTGCGCACGAGATTGAAATGCATAATCGACTAAGTAACAAAAATCACTAATTAAGGTTTATCTAATCACCGCACGGCAAATGTTGCAATTTATGAATTGTAGCCGCTGAGCGTGCAAGGAATATCCAGATGAAACAAAATTATGTGAATTACATTTTTGTAGATATGCGCCATGAAACTTGCAACAAAATTGCACTGTAATTCCACTTACGTTTAAAAAAAAAACACAGTTCTATGCATTGGAAAGCGAAACTAATCGAACCGCAAGTGTATTTATTCGCAAAAATTGGGATTCAATATATCGAAATTAGTGTCATCCAACGAATTAGTTAAACTGAAGCCACCTTGCAATTTCGAGGGCTACAATTTGTAAATTGCATTGTTTGCCGTATGGTAATTAGTTGGAACCTAATCAATGAATTTTCGCTAATTGGTCGATTGTGCGCATTGACATTCCTTTGAAAATAATGCCCACCTGTTCGACCAATGTAGCCCAATGATTACAATCCTGCTCTCTGCCAAACTAGATTTTCTCTTTAATTGCAGAAACAATCTAACGGTGACTGTCGGCAGTAATGCGTTCAGAATTGAACCACTATAGCGGCATAGCATACTGCCACCATCGAAACGAATTACATATGCAGCGTGCACTGTAGCGGGACTCCTTTTTCGCGCTGCCGTAAAAACACTCAGCGCCATCTAGCATCACCGCCACGAAGCCTGCGTGTAGTGTCCGAAATGCATGGCGCGCCGGTACAGTGGCTAGAATGGGGTAGGCGCCGGTGCAGGCGAACGAACGCGTCATGCGGCAACCGAGCTCCTATCTGGCGCTCCTTTTTGGACACGCTACGCCATCTGGTGGCACCACCGGGAAGCCCACGCATGGCCTTTGGGACGTGAAGCCGGGCGCGCCGGTGCCTGCGAACGCTTAGAATTGTTTTCCTCTTTCGCCGCGCACTCAGTGGCACGTAATTAGTGATTCAAGATGGCGAGACGTGCATTGAAGAGCGGCCCGCACCCATTACACTTGTGGTACAGCCTGCGCTAATGTGTCGGCTCACAGTCCTTGAGGAATCTTTGTGACATTGGTTCAATTCCACTTTTGATCAGATTTATTTAGGAATCTTTTTAGTCACAGTGGAGTGGCACGTTCCCTGCGGCTGATACCTAGTATCCCAAGTTTGCGTCTAAGGCTCCATTGAAAAGTGACACCAATGCACACATTGCTACAAACCAAGTGACACGAGTTAGTACGATTGCTGGTCTTGAATCCTGCTCCCTCAGCACGGTAGCTGAGGTAACAGGAATCGAAACCAACCATCGTACCGACGACGGGCTACTCAGTGACCCAGCTGTAGGGTCAAATAGTTAAATACGTAGAAATATGCATATATATAGACATAGCTACCGGAGACTGCGTGAATTATACTAAGAGTGGTAACGCAATAAATCGTAGTATTGGCATAAACACCCGGTATACTCACCCGCCACTGTATATGACTTGTAGTTTGTGGCGGCTGCATCCGTCTGCATACCTGTGCAGTGCAGTGCAACTAAGTCGTTTCTTGTCACAAAACATGCGCTGTGGCATTTCTGCAAGGGTGCTTTATCAGTTTACGTTGGTTTATTATTTGCCTTTACTATCCCATTAATGTGTCGTTTCGCCTTCTGCCTGCTTAGTAATCCAACGAAATTCGCGCATATATGCACTCTGACGCGGAAGCAGACATCACAGAGAAATTTGCGATCGTCCGCTCAATGTGTTCATGTTTTGTTGCGTTGATCGCGCAGAACATGGAGGACGCTTATTAAGCTTCGCCTTTAAGAATAGAACGCGATAGCGTTGTCGGGCGCCGTTCACGCCGACACCAACACCGGTTTTTGTGCGACATGGGGCCCGACAGACAACAATGTTGGGTCAATTCCGGCCGTCATGCAGAGCAGCGGAATGGGTCATAATCCCGTAAGCAAGGAAAGATGGGTCTGTGTTTCAGTTTCCGTGTAGCAGAATTATGTTTTCACGTATATTCAAATTATTTTCTCGTATATTCAAATTACATTCCGACACTAACTTGTCCGTAGGTTGCGTGTAAGTTGGACCTTACGAATTTTGTTTGCGCATTTTACTTTGAGAAATTCCATTAGTTCAGTAATGCCTCTGTGCCACATGTAGGGACTGCGTGGTTGTGGTTCGGTATGATTTTTCTCACTGAAGACAGTGATTCGCAGCGGACGCCGACAACGGATTTTCTGCGACATGAGGTCCTTAAAGCTGTCGCGTTATTATGTTAGCGGGCAAATGATTGTTGAGCGAGCTTGTGATTGCTCATAGCATGGCTCGCGCGAGAAACACACTGAGAAGGAAGAAAGGGGTGAACGACACAAGACATCTGTCGTTCGTGCATTCCTTTCTTATCCGTGCTTTGCTGCGCAGCCCACAGTATGAACTGTCCAGCAGGTTGGCGCGCTCATCCTAACCGCCTAGTTGGAGGACGAACACATTCGCCTCTCGAACAGTGATTCCACCCTGGTTGGCTTCGTGGACGTATAAAACACAACTTTGGAAGCGAGGCTCACAGCTCCTCACCAGCAGAGGTGAAGCCAGCGCTTGGACATAAATCACCTGTCAAACAGGGGCTTTTAGGCTGAAGTCGGGTCACAGATCAAGTGCATTTTACTCCGTTAATGCAAGTGCGAGGCTAATTAAAAAAGTAGTATCTGATGGTTCCAGGCGAAGGCAGTCCGTTTGGCTAAGTATTCATTACGTTATGTCCAACAAAGTTTGCCAAGACATTCAGGGTTCGTTCTTAAATCAGTAACAGAGATATCGACCAGTATCATTACGGCAATATTACGCTTGGTAAAGTCGTGGTAGGTGCGGGAAAAGCGGACATTTTTATTCTCTCTAAGCTTATTTTTTTACCGCGCCTCTACTAACATGCCGGCAGTCACGATTCATTTTCAAAACATCATTTCCACTCCAGAATAAAAAAAAAATGTTTATACCTTCTTCGGTGGTTCTGCCGTGGTTCGGGCACATATGCCATTAGTGTTCGCACCGCGTCTCTGCGACATCAAAGTAGGCTGACCATGTCAGTGTTGGCTGTGACTGCGATGTACTAATGTCATCCTAGCCGCTATTTTATGCTATTTTGAAGGAACAGCAGGGGGAGGAGCTGCGCCAGTGACGTCACGCAAACGCTATCGGACCGCATTTTTGCACACGCGCACGAAAAATGCACGGAAGCCTAGCCTTATAAACAGCTTCACTATAAAACCAAGATTATTAGAAGCCGCGCCCATGACGTCACGCCCACGCTATGTAATAATCTCGGTTTTATAGCGAAGCTGTTTAAGGCTATAGTTTCCATGCATTTTTCTTGTGCGTGTGCGAAAATGTGGGCCGATCCTGATGATTGTGCAGAAAGGGTCCAAGCGCAATAGCACATACACCTCTTGAGTCCGGGTGGTAGGATCCGTGACCTGTAACACGCCCTTGAACTACCCTTGTCACACCTGGGACCCAAAGAGGTCCCATGAACAAGGGTAACTACAGATACTACTGAAGCAGTGTATTGGTCTGGGCTGGTTGGTACGTTATTGAGACGGGAACAAACAGCGCTAGGACGGCACAGAGTGAGTAGACAGGCAAGGCGCTGAACTAACAACCACTGGTTTATTGCTAGGAAAGCAATATATACAATACACTGGTTCAAATACTACGATCGGATCTTAGCGCAAAAGGCCGACCCACGTCGGCCATGTCTAAGTTCGCACCGCCCTCTCTTTGTCGGCGTTCCAACCGCTTGCGTGCCTAGTTTGCTGCCGCTCTCCTGGGGCGGCGGCATATTCGCGCGTGTGTATAAGACAAGGTGCCGTTCTCCATTTTTAATGTCACTTCCCTCGTCCTAATGGGGAGGCCGCGTGTAGTGCGAACTCCCGGCGACGATTGCACTCTCGTGTCTGTTCCGGCCGTCGCTCTTCGAAGGCGAGTTGCTCCTCGGGAGCCCGGACTATATGCCGCTTCCCCATTCTGTGTCACCTCTGTGTCGTGTGCTAAACAGCTTCTCTGGTCATCCACCTTCACAGGGTGGAATGGCTGACGATTTCTGTTTCTTATTCTTCTTTTGTTGTTGATGATTTTCTTTCAATTCTTTCCGCGAGCACAGAGTGCGATTCTTTCGAGGCCGCCTGCCGGTGCCCCCTGACCTTCCGCCGGTTTCGAGTGATTAATACTGCCTTGCCATGTGTAAGTCCTCGTAGCCACTATCAGTTCCGGAATTTGATCGTCGATGAACAAGCTTTACCTCGTCTAATTCTTAATTTTTTCTTTCTTCAGCTGAATTTTCCAACCAGTCTACATTCAAGAGTAAGTGCGGGCATCGCATGTGTGGCTCTTTTGGAAACGTCAATGTGTCGTCCATATTTCCGGTGCAGTATGGCAGCGTGCGCGTTCACGCCAGGCAGCGCCAACACTACGGACTAACCATGACAGTCTTCTACACCAGGCCATCATTTCGACATTAAAACTTAATAGGCGTCGTGTAACTGCAGAACTCCATGTCCTGTTATTTGTTATTTCTTTCTCCCAACGGTCAAAATGTTACGCTCATAGACGTCAGATATAGAGGCATTTTAGCATGCATGTGGCTGCTGTGTTCGGGATCCCAGCTTCGGAGGTTGAAAACCCACACAAGACACTGTGGTGCCTGCTGCTACCTTTTTATTCAATCAGTGTAATTTTTGGCATTTATGAAATGATACCAAAAAAAGAAAAACAGCGTAGCAATCACCTTTGCCGACATGGCAAAGCGACATGGCCATTGATTTTAAAAGAACTTCTAGCATCGAATTCAGCCCAAATACTTGGGTTCTAGCACAACCATTGAAATGCAGATGTGCGGTTCGATTTGAATAAACCGCTGTATCTATGCGAATGAAATTTACTGCATTTAGAAATGAATGTTAAGCCCTACCCATTCCAATTCTACTCTCTCAATAGAGAAAAAAATTATTTGTTTGTTTGCAACTTAGACAAAAGCGTCGACATCCTTGCATCACTTATAAAACTTTATTCTCTATTTTTGAGCATTATATTAGGCATCAAGTTCATTGACACGAAGTCAGTGATAGACACGCGATAAAGGAAAAGATCGAAAACTGTGCGTAAATACCTTCCTACATAGTAGTAGTACAGGCTTTTGCACCCTCGTATTTGATTTAACATTTTGTTTATATCGCCATTATCATCGTGATTCCTTTTTCGCATCCATATCACTATAATACTCGAAAACTGACCAAGTAGTGGTGATGCTGGACCAGGCATGGTGAAACGCAAGTTGATAAATTACTCATATTGACGACAAATGCACATTTAATTGACAAGGTATTAATTTTTTGCCATTTTTTTTTCACGCTTCCAGGCGGTCTTTCCCAATTTGAGTCGACAGGTAAGAAATTTATCTAAAGCTAGAAACTCGAATACGTTATGTTAGATTAGTAAGCACACAGCGACAGCACATCGTGTACGCATGCACAGGAGGTGCTTGATTATCTTCAAATTGTACGCGTGCATTCAACAGACGGGTGGCCGAGACGTATTAATGGAGAGTGGAAAAAAAGGAGTCCCCTAATTATGTCCTACGCATTCGTGTTGCGATGTTGCAGGGTGATTCCCTATTATTTCGATGACTAACATGTTAACTTGATTGTACCGCTTTGTGGTATTTGTATGAATGTTATACTCAAAAACCAAGCGTAACTAGTTTTGCCAGCGAATGCGTGATGGGGCAAGAAATCCAGAAATTAGAGAGATTGTGAGTAAGCACGCACTCCCTTAATGCCTTAATTTCTCACGAGGTCTTTTTCACGTTTGCAGGTGGACTCTCCCAAACTGGCTCGTGTAAGAAATCCTGTTGGTCCGGGTCCATGGGGTTCCATGGGGATGTAATTTACCGAAGCGGCATGCTTTCGAGTGCGAAATAAACTAGCTGTCTTTGCACTGTAATGGATGGTTTCTCGCAGGACTGTTTCAGTTTGTTTGAATTAGGCGAAAGTCAATATGACCGCAGCCGGAATAACCGGAGCCCACTGCAGAGACAATGTCATTGTACTTCAACTGTGGCAGGGCAGTATTTCCCTCGGGTAATTTAGCCAGAAAACGATATGCCGATAAATGCAATCAGACGGACGAAGAAGCAATACGTTTAAATAGAAATTGATAAGCAGTAACTAAGACGGTCTGTATTTATTTATTTATTTTTTTGTCTGAAATGAAAGATACGGCTCGGATGATGCTCTCGTCTATTAAGAAAAAGCTTTAGCTCTGGTCCAACTCTGATAACTCCTATGGGAATGCATGTAAAAAGCAGGAACGCTTTTCTGAGATAACCACTTCGCCGACTTTACTGAAATGTGATGCATTTGAGAGCTTAAGTTAAATTCTAGTGACTCTTGGAAGCAGAATTTTTATTCAAGGCTTGAATATTTAAAATCAATTTTCAAAAACTGGTAAGTTAAAGCTTTCTACTAAAGGGATGTATCGAACCTACGCCAACATATTGAGGGAGAGAGGCAGGCGTACAGACGTAAGCAGGCGTACCTTTGCATCAGATAGGCAGACTTCATGATTTCTAGGTAAGGGTCTTCCTTCTCTTTAATAAACCACATTTTGCCGCTTGTTTCTGGCTTATATATATTCTTTAATTAAAAGAGTACCTTTTTTGTACGATATACGACTATGCTTGTTGTAAGTATGGCGATGTTATCGGTAACAAATCTTTCTCCTTCAAGATCATATTTTCCCATATACGTTTCTAGATGTATTCGAGTTACACAATTTACATCGATCTTTCACACAGTTTCATTATCTCATTGAAGTAGTATGCCAGTGTGTGCCTCGAATTCTTTTGTATGCGGCTGCTCAACCGCAGTGTGGCCATTGCATTACCCGGGATGTTGACCAGGAAGATGGAACTGAAAAAATTTATTTAGCATCACAATGTACTTGCCATGTGCCCTTGTGCAGTGTGTGTGGCTGTGCAGGCCGCTGCTGCAATGCACGTGCGCGCCGCCGGGCACAATACCTTCTGCCTGACGATTGGCAGGCAGGCAAGAGTGCGGTGCCTACGCAAAAGAACTAAAAGAGAGCACTGTTCTGATGAAATCTGTGTTATGTTTTCGGTATTGCAGCCATCGATGCCAGCGGGATATCGTGTAAGTGTCCACATGGTGTTTCTTTATCACATACACTTCCTTAGGGGCGTAACAAGACAAATATTTCAAGGACATGACGTCACGTATTTCAAAGTGGTTAATTGCTCGTATATACGGGGTCATTGAGGCACCGGAAGAAATTTGTACACTTGCACCGTTCAGTTTTTTGGCTCCTATATGACGCAATGCGGTGTAAAAATTGTAAAGAGTGAAGTCTCATTTCGGAGGAAACGTTTCGAATAGATGAATTGGTTATCTTAGGCCAACTTCTTTCACACAGCTGGGTCTATTACCTCCCTCTATCCAAGGAGGATGTGAAGTATCACAGTGAGAAGCGTGGGGCGGAAAAGAGCGTTGGCAATGCTGAACATGAGGGATCAGTTTTGATACTGAAATAAAGAGAGGAGGTAAAAGAACTTCAGTATATATATATTCTGTGAGTGATGGTAGTAGGTATTTCCTAAATCTTCGGCCTTTATGAAACTGCGAATGTTGGGAAGGGGCAAGGAGAGATCGAAAAAAAAAAAACAAGTTATGCGTAATCGCAGGTAGTAAACCTGGCTTTCCTGGTTTCGCCATAAAACAGGAAGTGGAAACAGGCTTCAATTAGTAATGTCAATTCGTAAGGGAAACAATGGAAGCGAACACATCTACCGAGTGTCAAGAGAGAAAACATGACGAAACAATGTTATAGGATACCCAGGTGAGATGCCTCCGGATAGATTGCCACGAAAAAACCAGCGTAATAACGCCACAAGAAAACAATAACGGACCAAGTGATGACTACCAACGGTCATGTTTATTGACTCGAATGTAATAGCGTCCAGCATAAAGCAGCAAAACATGTTAAAGCACGAATGAAACAAAATTTGCCGATCTAACGCACACTTTGGAATATCTATCGGAAGCGTTAAAGGCTAGACAATCTATTCGTACGATCTTCTTTATTTTTATCCTACGCAACGTGTAATCTAGTGACATGTTTACGTTACACTGTTTTTACACAACTTGATCTTTACATACATGACCCGAAGTTACGTATTTCAACCCGTTTTCTAGTATAGAAGACGTTCAGGCGCTCGAAATGTTTTGCGGAAGCATTCAGCCTGGGAGCCTCTGCAATGCAGTGTAGCTCACCGTTAGCGACATGAGTATTATTTAGGTCCAATCAGACGTCGTGAATGTCCGTGACGTCACGGTTTGCTGGTGCATGAACTTGAAGGCGATGTCGCTACCTGTCTTTCTGTATTGCGTGTTTTCCGGCTTACCAAGCTTCCTTTCGTGCTAAGAGCGGCCTTTTCGGTATTGAAGGGTACTTTCATCACACATCTCAAAATATTTGTGTCTTTAGTGAAACGACTACAGCGCACAATCGGGCAGACTAATAACCAGATTGACGCAGCCGCTTGCGTGTGTCTTATTTGTTCTTTGTCTGTTTCTGTGTTGTGGTCACCTTAAAATTTTAAATGGTTAAGGCGCTCAACGCCTAGTACTTTGTAGACTATTGCACGGAAGCGTTTAGGTGCCGCCACCTTGTGCTGTTAACGCTGCTGTTTTCTGTCTTTAACAAAAACGTGTACGTTACAACAGTCTGTTTGCAAGCAGGAAAATAGTTGTATAAATGCGTTCAGCGTTTCACGACCGTGTTATGTGATGCGACTTCTCATAAAACTTAGAAATTGTTTGTGTAACAGTCCAAGATGGTGGCGCCCATGCATCCAATAAGAAATCCTCTACAGGCACTTCAGGCTAGAGCACTGTACGGGCTCGGGCTTACCCGAAAGCCCGAACCACGCCCGGCCCGTGGGCCGGGCCAGGCCGGGTAGAGCAGTTTTTTCACGGGCTCGGGCCGGGCTCGGGCACGGCGTGTGCTTTTTGACCCGGGACGGGCTGGGCTCGGGCTTTCTGGTGGTGTGCATGTAACCTGCAGCGAGTTATTCTCGGGCGTCTCAACTCTGAAAAACCTGTATTTTTCGGTCTCGGGCCGGGTTCGGGCCGGGTTCGGGCCGAGTTCGGGCCGAGTTCGGGCCTAAGGTAAAGGGGTGGCGGGCCAGGCCGGGCGGGTCACGTAGAATATTTCCGGGCCTGGGCCGGGCCCGGGTCTCGCCATAAAAGTTTTGATCGGGCTCGGGCGGGCAGCCGAACGTAAAAACGGGCCCGGGCCGGGCCCAGGCTGAAAAAATCGACCCGTGCAGTGCTCTACTTCAGGCACTCAGCGCCTAGGTATGACTCTGGTGCCGCTCGTAGACACGCTTGTAGCTCGAGGCAGCGTGTGGACAGACTCATAAGTGTGATCTTCAGGCACCGATGGCGCAGACGCGTTCCCCATACCCCCTCTTCCCTTACTAGATCTGCAGTACGGTGGAGAGATCGCACATCGACGTGGAATGCTACCCAGGACGGCAGGCACAATGCACTTTTTTGGCGGTCTTGTAGGCAATGGCAAAGTGGTTCTTGTTGAAGGAGCGGATGCAGCGTTTGCCATTTTAGAGTCTCGTTCTATTTTCTGCCTGATTGAGCAAGGCAGATCATTCAGCAACAGTGGGATCTGAGGCCCGATATCTGGCAGGAACGAGTGTAGGAGGACCTTATACTTCGGTTGAGAAAGTAATGGCGCAGTGTGGGGCTCAACTCCAGAGCCCAGGAAATATATTTAAAAAGCCCTAAATCGTCTTGCGGTCTAACTGGCTTCGCGCAACAAAAGACATAAGCAGCAGAAGCACTTGTGTTTTTTTCCCCTTCAATTGCGTGTGTCTTTAGTCGCGCTAGCCCCTCTCATAAGCTACCCAGTGCACAACTACTATTCGCGTCTCAATCACTCCACGAAGCCAGAAGAACGGTATTCAGGCGACCACACTGTCAAGTTGTAGTGATGGTGAACAACCAGAGGTGCGCGACGCAAGTCGCAATACCAACTGTTTATTGGGCCCAGCAAAACATGCGCCCAACAAAACGAGTAACACTCAGCACAGTGATACTGCTGATCACTCTCGCGACGATCGTCGAAATGTGATCTACGGGTCAAGTGCGTCGGCTTTCACGACTCGTCGAAGGTTTCAATGTAATCGTTGGTGTCTGAGTGCCTTCCAGAAAGTAGTAAGCAATTCTTGTCGTGCATAAAATATTATACACAAGGTGACAACCGACAGCAGATAGAACCAGCGATAACATTCGAGACACTTTAGATAGAAAAAGGCGCAGCTTGCACTGAGCGATAGCCTTTATCATTTGTGAGCAGGCGAAACGCGGTCACAGGTAAAATATAAATATGTAAGAGTGTAAACAGAGTTTGCCTATGTCCGTGAAGTAAAATCTGTGCCGTCCGTGACCAGCTCGCCGGAGGATCACTAGATCAGGAGACGTTGGACCCATCTCCATGATGGCGCACCATGATATAGTTCCAGCTGACGTGTGCACAGATGCCGCCATCAAACGAACGAGCAGATCTGGTTGGCTCCTAAGTTTACTGACGCACTGACACCAGGCATATCACTTTGTTATTACGCAGCTTATGGCAGTAAAAAAAAAAAAAAAAAAACTTTTCGCAGGACGGTTCAGGGCGTGGCGACGCAACTTGAATCGTTATGCGAAAGCCTCGACGTCACTGGCAGCAGAATTGACGAGCCGTCTCTAATACCACAAAGCCCAGTCGTTGCCGGTTACGTAGCTCTTATGCATGGGCAGATGCGCGATTGACCACGCAGGTCCGCATCAACCGCTAGGGTTCGATAACACCGAGAGCACGTCGTACCTCCAGATTCTCGGGATTTCGCCTTCATTTCCTTCGGCCCCGGCACTCACGATGCCTGCGAAACCCGAGCCGTACAGCTTCTTAGAATGCGCCTGTACGTTCAGTACCAGACGAAAACCAGCTGCGTGCACCAGGGATGCTGTGTTTTCTTACCGCACGCTTGGAAACCAACCCGCGCATTGACTCCGACGAGCAGGGACAATCCGCCCGTCGCGAGGTACGCAGCTCCGTCCAGGCCTCCATAATTAGTGACGCGAGCTGGCATGGCACAGTCCAGAACTCATCGAGTCAATGCGACACAGCCAAAGACGTCACAAAGCCTAACAAACAGTACCCCCACACACGTGCTCGCACTTGTTTTAAAGGTGTGCTACGTGCTCGCTTCAGGCGTTGGGCGGCGTCCGACCACATTCAGCTGGTACGGACACGGTGACGCACGCACGCACGCACGCACGCACGCACGCACGCACGCACGCACGCACGCACGCACGAGCCTATGTGCACACTTTAAGTATCCTAATATGGAGGAAGGAGCTTCATAATTAGCAAACGGTTAAGCAATGACAGATCCTCAAATATATCGTACGAAAACCACTAACACACACGACTCACACTTCACTATACGCATTATATTGAAATGGACCCAGGCTCCCTTATTAGCATACAGTGCGGTGCTTATCCATAAATACACCCTGGAGTAGTTGCCTGCAAACTCCATCTACAGAAAGGCAATATTTTTTCAACTACCACCAGTGAAGCACGTCAAGAACGTGCTTTGCCAGGAGGCATGAGCTTAGCAGGAGGTCCGGACTAGCAGGAGATCGTTTGGGACTAACAAATGTTATTTCTCTCTCTCTCTCTCTCTCTCTCACACACACACACATATATAATAGGCGTGATTTTAGAGTGAGCGGGAGGGGGGAGAGCTTAGTGTTTTGAAGCATGGTTCAGGCGCTCAATGCTGATAAAGTGTTAACAAGGAGCGGGCCTGATAAACCTAGCTACTTAGAGTACTTCACAGTACCTATCAGTTGCCTATTAAAAGCAGCGCTTAACAACTAGTGTGTTTAATTCAATTGCGCAACCTTCTACATCCAATATTCGAAGCCACGTAGCGGATAACGGCCGCAGCATGAATCACGATTGTTCGAATGGTGCAGCCTTGTTCTGCTGATATATTCGGGAGTATAACATGATTCACTGCAAATAATATTCGCAATAGGTCAGTTAAGTGTGACTTTGCAGTGGTCGTCCTTGTGATCACGTTATGCAATTGAGTTATCTCCAAATTTTTGCGCTTTATTACTCACTCAGTACGCATTCGGTACACATGGCTGCAATGCAATTTATGCAGTAATAAACAATGCTTACGTAATCATTACTTAGTAATTGCACTACTGCAATTACTACTACTACTGCTGCCTGATACCGAGAATTAAGGTTTTTGCATTGTTGTTTCCAGCTTCTGACACGTAAGTCAATATGTCGCCAATTTGGGCCTCCTTCAGTCCACATATTTTCTTCGGTTTATAAAGGAGCTCTAGCGCACGGAAACAAGCATACGGTGTTTTGAACGCTGCCAAATGCTCCCTATATTTCGACATAATACCCGTTCTAATGTAAACACAGCACCTTATTTGTATATAAGTCTTCATTTTACCACAGCTCGCACATCCAAATTTACTTTTAAGGCATTCAGTGAACTTCTTTTTTTTTTAAGTGGACTTGAAAGCCTAGACCAAACATTCAGTAATATGCTGAGAAATAACGTAATGGCACCGCGAATATAATTTCAGTTCTTTCAATGCTGGAGTAATTTCTGTCTTTCAGACGGATCGTCTCGTTAACTTCTTTATACCGGTTGCATAAAAAGAATTTGGGTGGTACGGTAGTCTTCATATCAGAGAACCTTACGTGTAAGAATTGAAAAGGATGTGCATGCTTGCGCGTGTGCCTGAATAATTCATTTACACTCGACTGAATGAACTCTGGATCATCATGGTCATCATGGTCTAATCTCAGGGTAATCTTAGGGTAATCTTCGAGGTAATCTTCGAGGTAATCTTCGGCGGGCGCAAAGTTTGGCCTGGCGAGATCGCAGTGGCTGCATATACACCTTCTAGCACACGTAAAGCTGGAGGCCGGGTTACCTTTATTTGCGACGGCGTGTGCAAGCGAGAGTGAGACGCGGCGTTCGCTACCCTCTGTATGCGCTTAATTATCACGCCTGCGCTGGGACAGCGAGTGTTCGTGCTCATCAAATAAGGTCTGTTCATGTTCGCCTGTGCGCGCGCGACACCGTGTTTCGTAAGTGAGTTAATGAGCGAATGTTCACTGCAATTAATTCGACGCATAAAACCACGAATCTTACTACGTGTGTTGTACGATACTGTGCTATCGCTATCTATGCTTCGCCTTCCAAACTGAAGGTTAGCAGAAGTTTGCAATGTCACCCATGGCATGCATCACATATATTCATTGAGCTGGATTCCGCAAAGAGGCGGCAATTGTACACTCAAAACAAAATTCACACCTGACAAATAAAGAAAAATGTCACTCAGAGTTACAATTACTTTAGCTCACATATTGCAGTAGACAAATTGAAGCCAGTGATTTTAAGGCATATTCTCCCTTGGTTACGAATTTTCAAACTAGCTGCAGCTTTGAGATAAGCGCTGTCAATTTCGGGCTCAAGAAGCACTGCTGTTCCATTTACTTTTTAACAAAACGCCTTTTTAGAGCGCAGCTCCCAGGCGACCGTTCCTGTTATCGTCGGCGGTTGGCGTCGTCACTCGTAACCGAGTGAACGAGCGCAGCGAAGGATAAAAGAGCGAACGCGGAGCGCCGCGGAGGATGAAGGAAACGAGGCGGAAAGTGGAGGAGGGTATGGCGAACGCGTGAGAAGAAAAGCGTAGTGCGGCGACGTAGGCTACGAGATAACGCGAGAGTAGCGCGCGTCGTCTTGGAGGTCTGTCGGCGGCTGCTGCCGGGAATCGCGCCCATGCGCCACTTACGCTTAGCCCCTCGCGCTGGCTCTCGCAATCTCCAGATCAGCGAGGCAGTCGCGCCATACTTCGCTCCGTTTGCAACGAGCCGCACGAGACAGATTGTCCGCGCCAGCCAATATATCGCGAAATCAGAACACGTATAGAGCTGCGCTCAAATTTCCCATTATGGTGTATCGTAATCATCGGTGAATTCAAAAATTCAAGAGAGTCGGTGAAGCTAAAAAAATTACTGCAACGAGAATGCATTTCACCCCAAGCTTTTGGAACACACATATACAAGCTGATGTCATTCTCAGAATTCATCCCAAGTGGATATTACTTTCGAAATCACCGGCTACAATTCGTGAATTGCCGTATGTGCCGCAAAGTAATTAGTTTAAAGTGAATGCGTGAAACGTTGTTATTAGATATTCGTTTTGATTTCCCGGGAAAACATTGCCTCGCAGTAACGGACCTCAAGAATTCGAATTGGGCCACAATGGCAAAGTTGATTTGTAAAAATTCTATTATTGCTAACAAACAAGAAAATAAATACACCTTCTAAGCTACGTCTAAACATGGGGGCCATGACGTGTTTCCGGTTCCGTAATCATTTCCGGCGCATAGAGCCTGCAACGACATAGCCTTCTAGATCTATTTCTGTTGCACAAAAGCAACCACAGCCGGAGCATCAGTTTGGAGACCACCTAGGCCATTTCGTCGCCCTCCGGTTCGCGCAAGAATCTTATTTGGTATAATTACGGTGGGCTTCCGCTTTCCTAATTTTCAATGCACGATTGCAAAACTTCACTGTAAAGGAGTGAGACCGACACGTACAGTTGTCATGCAAGAACTGAAATTATTTGCCCGCGCACCGGAAGTGCTCTAGCGCGTTGCCAGACTGGCTGGCGTACATTGCCTTGTTTAAGCGGTTACCGCACATAGTTATTTTTTCCTCTTTTTTATGGTGGTACTTTGACTCTAAGCTTGATGCGGCTTATTCAATCAGTTTAGGAACATAAAAATAATGTAGTATTTCCGTTCAATATACCTGCGGCTTTGTTATATGTAATTCAACATTTCCGGTAATCACAATAAATATTTGCAAGATTCTTTTTTTCAGCTATAACAGCCAGTTGGCTAATATGCTTAAAATACACACGCACACAAATATTTTCTGGCATTAAACCATGCGGCTATGACTTGTACGCTAAAAAAACTTAGTGACACATGGGCGACGAATGAACGGATGTTATTATCAACATTTCAGTTCATATTAAGGGGGGAGTTGACATCTAGGATAATAAAAGTAATATTGAAGGAGGGTTGATAATGAAAGGACGGGGAGGGGAGAGAGTCAATATTGAGGAGAGCAAATGGGTTTATCCGATAATGGCTATTTTTGCTGAGCTAAAGGAGAACCAATGAAACGCTTCGCAAGCCGTTCAATGCATAGAACATATAAACTGCGGTTTAATACACTGTAAAAAAAAGTTTACAACCTTTGGGCCGTATCTTGACCCCAAACAATAATCGGCATCTGCCCCCTCCACATTTCCTTTCTTTAACGCTGCGAGCCCGGTACTTCCGAGTCACTAAAGGCTTGCGCGTTATCAGCGTGACACAGCATTCTCGGTAGGAAAGTAGCGAGCGCTGAGTTTTCAAGAAAGGCAACGCAAGCAAGGCAGATTGACGATTACTGTTTGCGGGGATAAGATACGACCCAAAGGGTGTAACTTTTTTTAGAGTGTAAAGAAGCAGCAAAGAAGAGAAATGCTGCGGTGGACCGCTGAGAACTGCGCGGTGTGATAACACTGAAGGCTCAGGATGGAGTCGACTGACACAAGGCGCAGACATAGTACTGAAGAGATTACTCTGAGTGGCCTTCGTCTCACAGTATGCACAGTGTATAGCTACTCGATCGCCTATTCGACTACGTCTACGGTTATCGCCTGAAAAGTCTTAGTGACATTGTTGCCCACGCCAATGCTGATTATGAATGCGAACAATACCATCCAAACTTCCAGCGGTAATTCCGAGGGAACGCGGACCATCTTCGCTGCCCTCTTCATGTGCGCCTTCGTCGCTATCGCTGTCTTCGTCGGCTACCTGAATCTGGGATCATCGGATAGTAAGTGAAAAAGAAATTCCTTCACGCAATCGAAGTCTAATGGCAGGCAGCCATGTATGTCCTTCATCATCGATGTCAATTGCGAAAGCCTCGAATGATTTCCGTCGAATGGAGTAAACTGATTTAATTTGATTTGACAAAGAAGAAAAAAAAATACACTGTCTAAGCTACGTCTAAAACATGTGTGAGAGGCAGCTTCAGTGCCATTGTCGAATATATACATATTTTATATAAATCGAGGCTTGGCACGTCTGCCGAATAATGTAAGACTTGTTTTGTCGACAGAATTCCTCCCCCTTCCCCTCCACTGTCGACGTGCGACGCCTGCAACGCCACTGGCGTAGCTGTTCATCGCGCCAGCGTTTTGTGAGACGTTTCGTAGCTGACATGGCGCTTTTACAGCTATCCAGCAGCTGCTGCTTGAAGTGGTGCGTCGTGCCAAGATGTACCAACCGCGTATACATTGAACACCGTTCGAGCAGTCTAAGCACAATACTGAACGTACTATCGCTATCAATACTTCGCCCTTCGAGCGAAGCTGCTAGTTTTGAATAAACGAGTCAACAAACTTGTCCAAAAGCCGCATTCAAAAAGAGCACTTCTAGCAGAGAGGCCCGATATTTAAGCCACTACGCCACAGATGCTCTAGTTTCCTAAGTGATAGCTTCCGCATGTAGATCTCCGTCAATAATTTAAAACAACTGCACGTCATCATACATTCAAATGTGGACCGATCCCGAAAATAGTACTGTCTAAAAACGTAATCCCGATCCCGAACATGTTAAACACTGAAAATGCGTGCCAATCCCGGTGATATAAGAGCAAAATATGTAAGCTGTCCTACACAACTACTATTCTCCTCAGTCAAGCGGTGACGCGATAGAGTGCCGTGCGCAGTGACTCCGCCCATATTTCACCCTCAGCTCGCTACGGAAGACTGCCTTTCATCGACTTCAACGTGGAGGTTGAATTGCTTTCCAACTTTTTATTTAGGCTGTCACTCGTCACAAGAAAATTTATCGAAAATTTCTAGCTTTCAGAAAATTCCCTAATAATGATTAAAACTATCACTAGGTGACAAAAAAGTCGCGTCACACTTTCTTATACTCCGCCAAATAATACATTTAGAACCTAAAAATTTGATATATTATGTAGCGTTGTGAAATGTGCCAATAACTCGTGATTAGTACCTTTGCGAAACCATCGTGAACATTGTAACGATCTTCCGTAATCTGTAAATTCATACCAATTTTTTCCGCTTTACATAACAGATCCAGCGTACAAAACCGCAATATCTGTTTCTGATGCCAATTGCGTAATTGATGAGTCAACATAATTTAGCTTTCACTCTCGTTTGCATCAAATTTGATTGAAATCGGTCGAGCGGTTGTCTCGAAAAACCAGTTATGCGTTTTACTTGTATTTGAATGAGAAAATCGGCGTTGGCTACGAGCCAAAGCTCCTTTTCAATGAACATAGGAGTTGATGGCCACATCATCAGGTAAATACGTTCATCCTCCGCAATCATATTTAAAACTGCGCATATAGGGCGAAAGACGTGGGAAAAAAGCGTATTCAGGACAAGAGATTGTCCCGTGCATTTGTCCCTCGTCTTTCGAGGACAAGTACTTGTTACCGTGTCTTTCGTCCCGTGTGCGCTGTTTCAAGTATATGCGTTGCACAACTCGCCCAACTGTCCACTTGCGGCTCGTCCCATCTGCCTTAGACTAAAAGAAAACTGAAGCGTCTTCGATGGTCTTCCTTCCGTACAGGTCATAGCGTTACACGTAACGCGGACTCGACTAACATAACCGCAATACCGACGAAGATAGGTGCCGCACCGTTCGTTGCCTTCACATTCTCCCTGTGTGTGCAGTTGACGAAGCGGGCGACTCGGACGTCTTTGGTGATGGCGGTGGTGGCGGTGGTGGCAGTGGTGGCGGTGGTGGCGGTGGTGGCGGTGGCAGTGGAGGTGGTGGCGGTGGCAGTGGAGGTGGTGGCGGCTCGCTACCACCAAACGTGCCCTTGCCACCATACCTCGCTCGAACCCCCGGTGAGTGTTCGTCGCCTTGCATTTTAATTTTGTTCATCCTTTTTAATTTGACGAAAAAAAAACAGGCAAAAGTATTTAGACGCCTGTCCAATGCCCGGTAGGGATCTAAATACACGTAACTTGCATTAGTGAAGGGAACCTAGCAACCTGATTGACAAGACAAATAGTCGCAGAAATAAAAATGTAAAATAGAGTTATTAGATAATTAGCATAGCTCGATTAAAAAAAACAAAGATTTCACCTTTGCAGAAGCAGCAAAACACAGCGCTACCGCGCGTAAATTTTAATACGCGAAATGTATAAAGGAGTTGTTTTACATAGAAATGATGCTGAAAATGACTTTCACGTTCTTTGTGACAACGCGGTTCAATGCACCCTGGCACAAGCGTTTGAAAAATCAATTTTCTAACGAAATTGTAAAAATAAGGCAGCTTAACTGCTCGCGTCAACGGTGGTTAATGCAGCGATTTAAATTAAACATCAAAGCGTAGCTAAAAGTTGTTAAAAAACAAAGCTAAGTAGCAGTGTCCCCAGTCAAAACAAGTGAGACCAGCTGGGAACACCCGAGTTTTGATGGCTTCCCGTCTACCGCAGGTAGTTCAGGTGTCCGTCTTGAGAGAGGTAGCAGAACGTTCTGCTTAGTTCATTCAACAATTAATAAGCACCATGCAACAGTATCTCGTGTCGAGGACATAAGGCGCTTGAATACTGACACACATACTTCCTTATCCGGTGGCCGCATTTAGAACGGTTTGCGCTTCTACAACTTCACGCTCATCTGGTGTATAGAGTTAATATCAGCAATACTTCATCTTTCGCGCTTCGCATCAATCCCAGCCTCCATACACCTATCTCCCAGAAAGAAAAGAATTGTAGGCGGAATACATAAAGCCCATCATTCGTAGGTGGCCTTGCGCAGGCCACATTAGCTCGTGATAAGTCCAGTGTCAGGACCAGCTGGAACCATTATAAACCACGTGTTGAAGAAAGCCCGCGAAATATAAACCACGTGATTTCGCGCCAGCGCACAGCTACGACAACGCTTTGTATACCCCTGTTACACGGGCACTTGCAACGGCCGTTAACGCAAACGGCAGTTGAACGCAGTAATGGCCGGAGAAAGGGAACGGTGGTGGCTGCACTCATACGGCACTTTCCATGTTCAGTCGGTTCCCTTCGGTTTTGACGATTTATCACGTGACTCTTAAAATGTTTACTTCGCCAGCTCGAAAAAAAATGTTTCTCTAATTATTTTCTGCGCTACATGCTGTACAGTGTGTTCTCTTTAACTATTTGTAAGAGCTGTTTGGAGAGGTAGCGGAGTTTGCAAAAGTTGCTTGCAAAAGTAACTGCTGGGGGCTGCCATCTTGCCTATTTCACGACGGAACGGACGGAAACGGCGGCGGAACGGAGACCGGCGAGCTCCGTTGGTGTCGATCGCCGTTGGGTTTCCAACGGCGCTCACGCTGTCGTGTAACTACGCCTGACGGCCGTTAAGGCCAACTGCCGTTTTCCCTAACGGCCGTTAAAGTAACAAGGGTATTAAACTGCTGAGTGGGAACGCAAACATCTTGCCTCTAGCGCTTCACCAAGCACAGCGCGTCGCGTTTGGCCTGGTTCTCAAACGGGCGGCGCGCGCCAATGACAAGGAAATAAAGAAACAATAAAAACTTCAAGAGAGTTATGTTCTTATCGACTTTAGTTTTATTATCGGGGCCTTGATCACAGATGGACGTTTTACCCGTTATTTTATTCTTGTGCCTGTAATCGTTTCAATTTGTATAGTGAAAGAAAAACAATCGTGCAGATCCGAAGCACGGTGGGAATCGATGTTGTGCCAAGCCTTTTGCTGGTGCCTGGTTATATAGCATTGTTTCGGGTTCCGCCAAGCGGTACCAGGTGGACCAACAAAGTTTCTGTAAGCAGAGTATGGGTGGGTGGTGAGCATACGTGTCTCTGAGGACAGCAGCAGGACGATGACCACGTTGACGACGATCGTAAGGCGGCAACAGCATGCTTTCTACGCAGGCTGTTCTATGTGACCTTACCGCGTGGTAATTGTCGGCTTCAACATAAGTAGTGGACTAGCGTAAACGAGAGAAAAACCGATTGCGCCGTCACCGGCGAGCGCGTGCTATACAACCGTTACGTATCTATGGCTATGTCAAGTAGCGTATGTAAAACGACGATGACATTTGTACTCCGGCGAACAAATGTTAACGAATGATTAACTTGGGCGATTATGAAGTCTGTACAATACCGCACAATATCTCCGTAGCGGGCTACGGGCACCGCACTGAGGAAAGTGAATTAGTCGCGTAGATAGCGTAGTTCAACTCGGCGCCTCAATACGCGGGCTGGCGCCAGAAAAGTAGGCGACAACGGGGCACGCCGTGCACGCGCCGAGAGTTTCAAAGAGCTGGCAGCCTTTCTTTCGAACGAGAGAAGTATGCGTGCGATTGAGGCCTAACTATATAACCAGGGTCCGCAATAAACACTGTCACAATACTTGTGCCGAATATTCCGCTTGAAAATTAGGAAGAACCTTGGGGTATCTTTTGTAGCGCATTTACCAAATATATTAGGAATGCAACACAAAACAGTTTAATCAATCTCTGTGCCCTTCACCTTATCAGTGCATTTAAACCTCCTGGGTACGATTGCATCAACGCCCGGAAGGTATCCACAGGAGAATTGTTCTGTGTGCTCGCTCCAAAGGTGCTTTAAGGGCCACGACGCTGGTCTGGGGCCTTGTTTTCAAGAATAGCCCAAACGCAGAAGTACATTGTGCTTACATTAAAGTTGCTTGCTGGACACTTTCCAGCTGGAATAAATTCGGACATGTGAACGCCGACACCAGTGCTGTAGCGTTGATTTACTGATTTACTCTTTGATTCTTGTGTCTACACGCCATCCTATTGCAACGGCCAAAACTACTTGCCGAAGTGGAACCAGGCATGAGCGCCAGCAAATGACATACTACAGTATCTTTATAGCAAGTGTGACTGTCGATCATCTTTGCACCTTTTGTCATGAAAACAAGAAAAATACGGCCTGAGGCCGCTACCTCTGCTCAGGCCACGACAAACACCACATGCGAATTTCAAGAAAAACTGTCCAACTGGCCGTAACCGCAGGGTCTAATAAGCACACGGGTGTTCCGAGTGTAGTCACAGGCCTTTAACGTCTTGAAAGTTTTCTCATCAGTGAAGACAGTTGCCAAGTGTTCCCCATTCGCGGGGGCCCGCACCAACAGCATGCGGCATTTATCCAATCTTCCCTTTGTGTGCACCTCCGTCAGTCCATGGCTTCTCTGGAACTTGTAGCAAAGCACCTTGAGATCCATTGACACGGCAATTCTCATTGGTGTCGCCAGCACATTCAGCTACAGGGACAGACGTTTGATGATTCTCCGTGGTTCGCATTGAATTCCCTTCCTCGCAATTTTATTAAGGTAAGACGTGGCCGCAGAGACAAGACGAGCACTGCAGGTTACGTCCTTAGGAGTGTCACGAATGAGAGCCCAGTAGCAAATCTTACGGTGAATTTTTTTAATTTTGTCGACATCGGAAGGAGTGTAGTGTCCGGCCTCGCTCAATGACGAGATGGCGGGTTGATGTGAACTAGGGCGTGCCATTCTAAAAAAAAAATACACCGCATATCCACGAAGTGAATGATTATGCGTGGGCGAAGCACCGGGGGATCATTCGAGCAAAACGCCGGAAGCGTTAGCTGGAAGCCGGCTTCCGAAAGCCGGAGCTTCGCGCACGTGTACTATATATATATATATAGTGAAACGTCGGTCGATGCGATGCCTTTATTTCCGAGCAGCCGCCCGAGTCAGAGACGAAGCACCGCACGAGACAAAAGATGATGATGAGTCGTATGTACAAATGACGACGACGATATGCCCAAATAGTGCTCACATAAGATGATGAGTCGTATGTACAGATGACAACGACGATATGCCCAAAATGCGCTCACAACATATACATACTGTACATGTCTACCGTATCTACAGCGCTTATATAGCCCTTGTCCACCGCAGCGCCCCTAGCGGTCTCCATGCAAACCAGAGCTACGGACTACGAGGGACAAGGCTCGGCCCTAAGGTGCTTCGCCCCTAAAATAAACAAACCAGCATGAAACACGGTCGAAATACGGACGATTTAAGAAATGTTTAACGAAACGATGTGGAGATGTGTTAAAAAATCACACGCGCAATTATCGATCAAAGTGTGCGACAGTAATTGTGGCGCACGCTGTATACCGCCGACACACACTACTAGGAAAAGAACTAGCCTGTGTAACTTGCTTCATTCGATGAAGAATAGGGGTGTAGCCAGAATACGTTTTCGGTAGACGTACCCAATCAGGGACGGGCAGGAAGGGGGGGGGGAGGATTGCAAGGGCGCATACGTATACAGAAATTTCGGAGTGGGGGGAAGGGGGGCGTTATGTGCCCGGTCTACCACCCCCCGGCTACGCCCCTGGTGAAGAATGCGGGGTTGGGACTAACACATTTGGTTTGAGAGAGACTATTAATTAGTAGGTTACTTTCTTACGCTACCAAAGTGACGCATCTCTGCGTACTATTATTAAAGTGAGATTAAGTTACTCTTTGCTTGAGTGGGCGGTTCCCTCTAGAAACAAGCGGACACCACCAATTGGTTTTAGAGCGCAACTGTTAGGCGCCCGTATCCTGCGGCGAACGTCGGCGTCGGCGTAACCGAGCGAACGAGTACAGCGGAAGATGAAAGAGCGAACGCGGAGCATTGGGGAGGATGAAAGACGCGAGGAGTGAAGCCGAGGAGGAGGGTGCAGCTGAACCATGAGGCGGAAAGTGGACGAGAAGGGTATGGCGTAAGCGTAAGGATAAAAGCCTAGTACCACACGTGTACGCATCGCTATGTCTTGCGAGATGTCTGACCCAATTGTATACCTTAATGCATTACCAATATGTCTTACAAAGAAGTCTAATCTCGATTGTATAACTTCATGTATTACCAAATGTGCAGCAGGCTTTCGCCTTCTTTGTTACAAGGGTGCAACACCTGCGGAACATCTTTTTTAAAAACTTAGTGCATGATAGCTGGGAGATCCTGTGTATATTACATCTTTTTTCTTAATTGCACAGACTTCTACATTATTGCCTGTCTGAGAGCAACTCCGTCTGTTGAAGTTGATTATCTGAAGAGGCAGTCGTTACTCGCGGGAGAAATCCCAATATCCTCAGGTGCCTAAATGAAAATATTCACCGAGTACCTTTTAATAACTCAATTTATGGGCATCCGTAGCAATTGTGAAATCTAACCCTAACAGTACCGAAGACAGCGTAATGCGTCTCTTCTTTGTTGCCCGAAAGGTTTAAAATAAATAGTATTTTCTTCAGGAACAACGCCTGTTGGTCGACAAACACCTGCGGTAGCTACTGGAGCCCCACCAATTATTGGCCCACCCGCCGTACTTAGGCCTATGCCAAACCCAACCCCAAGGCCTTCGCCAGCTGCTGTAGCTCCACCAGCTATAGGCCCACCCGCAGTACTTAGGCCTACGCCAAGCCCAACCCCAAGTCCTTCGCCTGCTACTGCAGCTCCACCAGTTATTGGCCCACCTGGGGTACTGAGGCCTACTCCAACGCCTACACCAAGACGGACAGCCCAACCTAGGGCGGTTCCGACAGCACGACTGACACCACCTCCCATTCCACAACCGACACCGAAACCCGCTTCAAGGCCGGGAGCAAGGCCCGCTCCAACGCCGGCACCAAAGCGCACTCCAAGCCCGGCACCGATGTCCATTCGTAGACCGACAGTGCAGCCCACCTCAATTCCGACACAAAGGGCCACTCAAAGTACCACTCGAAGTACCACTCGAAGTACCACTCGACGTACCACTCCAAGCACGACACCGAAGTCCACGAAACCACCTACAACAACAACGACAACATGTAAGTCAGAGCTGGCATTGTAAACTTGAACTGCTTGCACGCAGTGCGGCGCATGCTTCAATAGGTACTCATCTAGGGAGTCTTCATCAGAGCCAGAACCAGAGCAACAGGGCGTATAGACGCTCGTGTGAAGACTCCTATATATATATATATATATATATATATATATATATATATATATTGCTATGGTGCTACCTTGCGATGCTACCTTGCTCATGTTAACCAAGAGCACTGCTTACCGGTGCAAGCGATTACATGGCTGTGCAGTGAAAAACAAAAACAAATAAAAAACAATGTCTTC
Organism: Dermacentor silvarum; assembly: GCF_013339745.2. Taxonomy (NCBI): domain Eukaryota; kingdom Metazoa; phylum Arthropoda; class Arachnida; order Ixodida; family Ixodidae; genus Dermacentor; species Dermacentor silvarum. The sequence goes on along the minus strand of NC_051164.1, from coordinate 39,925,095 downwards.
CTTGGAGAGTTAGAGCTAAGGATGGGGCGGCTTCAACGGTGCCCGGCACTCTATCGCGTCACCCCTCGCTTGAGGGGAGTAACAGGAGCTTACTATGTCTGCTTAAATATTTGTCCACTGCGTCATCTTCAAGATCTGCGAACATCTTTAGACTGCACGGGACCCACGGGAGTGGCGCGCATTTTTATACTCCACTACCACCGGAATCGGCCCACATTTTCAGAATGCCCATACTTTCGGGATCGGCCAACATATTCAGACTGCACCACGTCCGGGATTGGCACCGTAAAGAGGCTATAAAAGTTGACAGTCGTTTTAGCATACGCTAAACAGGATGAGGGTGAAAGCCTGCACGATCAAGAGACATTTATTAATTTACTTGACATTCTCCTTCGAATGCGTTTTTTACTCCCTATTACTTGTTTATTCCCAACAAAGGTGGTCCGACTGCCACCAAAGGTCGGGGGTTCGAGCGCCTTAATGAACTCTATCTTAATTAAGGTAGAGTTAAGGCACTCGAAGCCACGATCTTTGATGGTGGCACTGCGGTGGCACCATGAATTTTGGTGCCACAACGCCGGACAGCGGACTGTCTTTGACATTGGTAACACCAAAGGTTGTGGGTGCGACACCCACAAATGGTCGTTGGTTGAACTCCCACCAAAGATCGTGGGTTCGAGTGCCTTAACGTATATTAATTAAGGTAGAAATAGGGTACGGCCACGCTAGCGGCAAAAAACGCGCGCGTCATGCCGCGAGCGGCAAGTGGCCGCGCGTCAGCGCCTTGCCGCGAGGCCGCCGTGGCACGCGCGTCTCGCCGCGCGGCTGCGCGGTAACATCTCCCGCGCTCTCCGAACGCACGAGCAACACCGCGAGCGCTCGTTGTTTTAGGGTTGGTAATATCGATGAACGATTATTCGATTAATCGATTAAAAGTATCCCGCAAAACGAGTATACGTCATCGATGTCCACCTTTCATTTAATCAACTTTATCGATTAGGCCTGTTCGATTAATCGTTTTCGAGAGTTCGACAGAAGTGGCACGAGAATTTTGAAATCGTACCGGAATGGCGGCCCACGAGCAGTGTCTGTGCGGCTGGGGTGGAGCGACAGTCGACTGTCTTTCCGAGTCCAGAGTGATGCCGAGCCGAGCGCGTCCCCTCTCCTCCCCTCCCCCCCCCCCCCCACCGCACACGCCACCAGGCCGCGCGAAGTCGGAGGCTTGAAATGCCCTCATAATTCACGGCACACTATAGCAAGCCAGTCATTGACCGTAGTACCACTGCCAGTCCACTAACAATGTTTCACAGCATGCGCACTGGCTTAAACCATGTATTTGACATAGCGATGGAGTTCTATTAGAATTATCGCATGCTGGTTGGGTGTCATTCAGAGTAGGTGTCGGTTTCACCTAAACATGCCAGCCAATTGACATTTCTTCGCTCTGTAGAAAAGATTATGTGGTTTAAAATCATAAACCACTGACTTTCTTTTCCCCTGTGTACTTGGCAATTTCTTGCATATTTAAGTTGGACTTCACGTTTCACTTTTGCCATTTTTCTTAATTCTTCTTGAACTGTATTGTACTTGGATTCAGTGGTGCAATGCACCTTAGTAAAGCGAAGCTTTATATGTCTATAGTCGGTTACAACTTAAGTCTGCAGTGAAAGCCCCGCCCACGTCCTCATAACCGCCAGCCACTGTTCCTCCGCGAGGCTGAAATATAGTTCGGACTTCAAAGTTTCCGTGTTACCTAAATAACGCGGTAACCACATAACTAAAATTATCAACGCATAATTTTATACGTTTTCGCTTAACTATTATAGCGGAAAGTACAAGTACGACAAGTACAGTCGTATCAAGTATGACGCCATTTTAAAACGTCGCATGAGGACGATTTTGTTTGCTTCGGTGATTGGCTGGCGGAGTAAAACAACCCCGCGTGGTCCCTCTACCTTTTTTGCCAGCTGCGGTTTCTAAATTTGTATCCTACTATAGGCGAAATCGTATATGGCTAGGCGAAATCGCCTGTGTACACAAAATTATCATCATCAGCATTGGCTGGAGCGACGTCTTCTTCCGCACATGGCTCGTTGGCGCCCTTGGAGCTGTGCTCGTGGTCGTGCTCGGCATGTGCTCGTGCCACTGCTCCCGCGTTCCTCGTCATCATCTGCTTCCATAGCTGGCTGCGTAGCCGCTAATCATTCCTGCGTAGAATTTCACTTCTCTTCTGTCGTCGTAATAGGGAGGCCGCGTTTACGACGCTATCAGCCATTGCTTAACGGGGTATGAGCCAATCATTGTCTTTCGTGACGGGCACATTTAATTATTGAAGCAATTTCATTTAGAAGCCTCGCAAGCGGTAGTGGCGGGCGAATGCTGCTAACAACGCCGCCGAGCAAATTCGAGACTTCGAACGCAAGCGACAACGGCCGACTGCGGGCATACCGTCAGTGACGTCGTTCTCTCCGCCGCAGCCGAACGTGTGTGTAACCTCATAATTGAGAAATACTTTAATGAACCCTAGGGATCATCATCATAATCATCATCATCAACCTATATTTTACGTCCACTGCAGGACGAAGGCCTCTCCCTGCGATCTCCAATTACCCCTGTCTTGCGCTAGCGTATTCCAACTTGCGCCTGCAAATTTCCTAACTTCATCATCCCATCTGGTTTTCTGCCGACCTCGAACTGCGCTTTCCTTCTCTTGGTATCCATTCTGTAGCCCTAACGGTCCACCGGTTATCCATCCTATGCATTACATGGCCTGCCCAGCTCCATTTCTTCCGCTTAATGTCAACTAGAATATCGGCTATCCCCGTTTGTTCTCTGATCCACACCGCTCTCTTCCTGTCTCTTAACTTAAGATTTTTCGTTCCATCGCTCTTTGTGCGGTCCTTAACTTGTTCAACCTAGGGATCAACCCAGTGATAAATACCCGGGCTGCACGTTTTAGCTTCACTGGTTAACCATCTTCACGGAGTGGTAGGGCCGCCGAATGTTTTCATTCCTAAGTGCCATTTTATAACATATATTGCTTATCTTGTCAAAAGCCACTAGTAAAGATTACCTTTATCAAACGTTTATACACTTGTGTTTCAAACTTGGTTCCACCTCTCAAACATTGAAACAGGGCCCTACAAAAGTAGATAACTGCGTTTCATCCTTTTTGAAATTGCCCAGCAAAAATTTCGATTAATCGATTAATCGATGAAAAACCCTGCATCGAAAGCGATTAGTCAATTAAAGGCTAAACCGATGAACGATTAATCGTTAATCGAATAAAATAATTCATCGACCATCCCTACGTTGTTTCATGCGAGAGACGACGATCGTCGATTGAAAACCGGGGGCGGACCGGCGGCGGTCCGGTTGTGATGGCTCCGTGACGTCACCCTCGTCACTCTTGATTGGTTCATCTCGCCGCACGCGGCATTTGCCGCAGAAACGGGTCTCGAACCCATTTCGCGCGGCACGCCGCAAAACCCCCGATTCCTGCCGCTTTGGCTGCGCGCGGCATGACGCGTTGCCGCGCGTTTTTGCCGTGCATTTTTGACGCTAGCGTGACCGTACCCTTATAAGGCACTCGAACTCACGATTTTTGTTGGTGGCACCATGGTGGCACCAACACATGGTCATGTTTCTCATCGTCTTGAATTTCCATCTCCCGCATATATTCCCCGAGTTTTCCCTGGGTTTCACCATGAATAATTGAATTGTGTTGTTACTTCCTAGCTTGTTTTCTCCCACGAAATGTGGTTCGACTCCTACCAGAGGTTGAGGTTCCGGTGCCTTAACTATACCTTAATGAACTATATCTTAAATAAAATAGCCTTAAGTGACACCAAAGGTTATGGGTACGACTCCCACCAAAGGTCGTGGGTTCGCATGCAATAATTAACTCTATCTTAATGAAGGTCGCGTCAGTTATGGCACTCGAACTCACGACCATCGTTGGTGGCACAATGGTGGCACCATGCATTTTGGCGCCATATGCCGGACATCCGATTTTTCGACCCATGAGCCATCTAAGGCTTTCGCCTTAAAAGACTCGCCAAGGAACACATTGTTTTCAAAATACTTGCAGATACCGCGCAGTGTAGGAGGTGGTGTAGCGAAAATGTGATGATCCGACAAGATAACTCAGCGCACCGTGACAAGAAACGCGCAGCGGCTTTAGGCTACGAGCGCCTCCCATAACCTGCAGGTTACGGTCATCTGGCGCATGGCGTTCCATCCCTAGCAATTGAAACCTTCACTCGGGGGCGTTGTTATTGAGCTAGGAGTTCCCAGTGATACCACATTGTGTAGGTTCTGCGTGTCGCTTTACAGAGCGGCTGCATCGCAGTCTAGGGACAAAAGCGTTCCTGCAGATACTTGGCGCCACGCCAGAAATCCTGTTAGGTGCAACCGCATGGCGCGTTTGTCACGATTGAACGCCTAGCCACTACCAAGGAGGTTTTACTATTTTTAAGCGAGGATTTATAGGCTCACAACTGTCGGCGGTGACGGTGGTGTGGCTGGTGTCACGCTAAAAAGTGGGCCGATCCTGGTGATGGTGCAGAAAGGGTCCAAGCTCGATGGCACATACCCCTGTGGGCTTGGGGACCTCTAAAGCTGGAACGGCATGGCGCGTTTTTCGCGAGCGAAAAACGCGACGCGCGAGCACCCGCACAAGAAAATGGCGCGGTAGAAAACCGAAAAAAAAAAAACGCGAGCACCCGCACAAGAAAAACGAAAAACCAAAATTCGACGTGACTGCACTATGAACTATGATTGGCGAACGCGCCGCGCGAGGCGTTTTTTTTTTTTTTCTACTCCGAGTAGAAGCGCGCGGCGGCGCGATTTCGTGATGGATCCTGATGGGCACGCGGAAGAATGACACGCGCGTCGCACCATCCGCGCGTCAATCGCGCCTGAAATCGCGCCCCGCGGTTCCGGCTTGACGCGCCCTTGGACTACTCTTGTCACACGTGGGACCTCAAGAGACAAAATAACCAGCTCTTCCCCAGCCGAAAAAAAATGGGTTTCAGGGGTGCTTGTCGTCCGATTTTAGCGTGAGGGCTTCTGAAGCCTAGGCGAAACGTCAGCGAAGAGCCCCGGAACCCGAGTTGCGGTAGCGCGATGTTGAGGCCAAACGTCAGTGAAGAGCCGCCGACCCCGAGTTTAGGGCAAACGAAGCGGAACGCCTGTGACAGTCTCGTCTTGACACAAGCTTCGCTTACCTCCATTTCCTCGACGGTGGAGGGGCTCTTAATTTTTAAAACCTCCTTAGCCGCTACCGACGCGAGACCATCTGCACGAAGGAAAAGGCGACCAGTGCCCGCCCTGTGGAAGAACTTGCACGTGCCTCAAGCGACCAGGCACGCGGCATTTTGCGTGTAATCGCGGGCTTCTTTCACACTCGGAAAAACACTTTTATGTAGCACGTATTGAGCAACAGAAATCTGTTTCGGGAGTTTCTCGTGTTAATATACAATTTTCTCATTGACACTTTTCATGTAACTATCATAATTGAGGAGCTGAATATTTATTTAAATTATGTAATTAGGCGGTATGCAGAAAATAAGCTAAGTATTTGCAAGCGATGACCAACAACATTACCTTGGTTTGGTCCAGCTACGTGGCATCTGCATATTGTATAAAGTATAGCTCAAGTTACATGAAACTCCCGGTATAACGTGCATGTTGAAATCTATGTGAAGCCAAGCTTTCTTTGAATGCCCATTCAAACCATATCTACTACTAAATACGGTGCAAGCAGCTGTGTTTATTTTAATTTTAGGTGACGTGTAAGGGCATGCAATGTAACGGTATGCAATGACACCCCATTGGTAACAACTTTAATCTCATGCGATGTGAATGTTTATGAACTACATCGCTCACAAGCGGGTGAATGTACAATGTTGGGATTTCCTTGCAGTCACGCCAAGGGCCCGAAGGCGCGCGTATGGTATTTGTCGAGTGAAGCATGGTGTTGGAACGTGTTTTAACACAGAAGTATGACATATACGTTCATACATTTAGAACTACTCTAGACCGGCGATTAAGGACACATGGTCTGCTGAACTTTAATTTCGTGGCACAAAATAGGTGACCTCACTTTCGCCAAATGTGGTCGCACGAGGCGCAGACAATTTATCATACGTGTTAGGGCTTCCACACAGAAAGCTTTTTCTTTAATATGGGGGTTTTACGTGCCGAAACCACGATATAATTAGGAGGCACGCCGTAGTGGAGGACTCCGGAAATTTGGACCACCTGGGGTTCTTTAACGTGCACCTAAATCTTAGTACACGGGTGTTTTCGCATTTCGCCCCCATCGAAATGCGGCCGCCGTGGCCGGGATTCGATCCCGCGACCTCGTGGTCAGCTCCACACAGAAAGCTATATTAACAGTTTGACCTACAGGTACAAATTCGAAGTGCGCAATTCCATCGCAGTAAAAAAAAAAAAGTTATCTAGACTGAGAAATTATCTATTTTTGTCTGTTATTCCATGCTTTTTTTTCGCCCCCTTTGCTCATTTTTATTTTTTACAGTCCTTCCTCTGCAGCTTCAGCTCGATATCGTATTCGTTAATCAAAGTGTAGTTGCTGGCGACGACCGTTTGCAAGAGTTTATCTCTGCCGTCGGAAGTTTTCCAATTAATGCAACATTGTTTTCATTCGATATTTTGTTCAGGTGTGAGCAGTTCCGGCAGAAACCAAGTGTTTCTGCAATAATTCTAACAGTCATTCGGTGATCACTGAGCACAAATATAAAAAAAGCGCACACTGGATCGAAGTTTTCATCTTCGCATGAGTTTGAAGGGCGCCATGTTCTTTCACAGTCTGGATTAGTGCATGCCCTTGCAGCCTGTAAGCGTTGCACCCATTTCAACACAGCTATTTTCCATAAGTCTCCATCATTTCCAAAGGTCTTTAGCAACATTTTATGAATGCCTGCAGCATTCTTGCTCAGTTCGCCAAGAACTTTAAAGCCGATCCTTCGTTCAGTCGGTTCGTTCATTTCCATTTCAAAAAAGACTAAAAATGGTTGCACAAAATGTGCACGCCTACATTTGTGTCTTGTCAGATAGCACTATGGCTTGTACTAGAAGTCAACCATACGATTTAGAGTGGAATGAGCAAGAGTATATCTTTAAAACTGAAAGATGCTGTCGATTATCGACGTTTCTGCAGTTCAGTTGACTCTCTTAAGTAAACCGGGGAAGAGGGGGGGGGGGGGGGTGCGGTTGGATAATATAAGAGGTGGCTATATGAGTTTATATGCAAATAACAGTGAACCATGTTTAGTATTGAACAGTTGCTGATAACAAAAAGTGCTACTAATACATAATCTACAGAAAATATTTTCCATTTGCTTTACACTGCTCAATAAGATCGATGGATGTCAACGTTCTTGAACGTCTGACACTGCGAAATCGGAAAGCAAATTTCGTTCAACATAGCAGTCTGCAATTGGTGGTTCCCACGGGGTCCTAGAATTGAAATTTTTCATTAGGAATACATCAATCATGGAATTCAGATGAAGCAGGTTAGGCAATTCTTTATGCCGCTCTAACCCCTTCTTCTTCACCCTTGTTTGCAGTCTTTGTAGATGAGCTCATCTGCACGGTTGGCGGCGAGGCTATGGTCCCCGAAATGATCCCGCCAGACGGCCTGTGCGACTACATCTACTACACTCATGTCGCGGTGATCCAGTCCGTCATGTATGCCGTCGAGATCAAAACAAGCTGGGAGGTGTTCAAGTTGATAATGCATAACCGCACAAGGACTTCCGGTGGCATCGGATTCGATGTCCGGTTCGTGATTTATAGTTATCTCATTATGCCAAACAAAAGAGTGCCGCGGATAAGAACTACAGTTGAGTGCATTGGCCATGTTGCGGAAGACACCTGCCGCCAAGAAATGTTAAATTTGAGGCTTGTGGAATGTACCGTACTTTACTGACCTTAGCCTGCGCAATATACACGTTTCGGCGAAACCTCTAGCTCTACTAACTCACTGTAAATGCATTTTTTGTCATTACAAAAGCTACCAGAAAAACGCAATCACCTTGTAAGAAAGATTTTGAAGGTATAAAGAACCTCACGCGAAATCACTAATACGTAAAATAGGGTGTTAAAAATAACGTAAAATAAGGAAGAGCAACAGTTGGGGTGAGGATGCCATGGTGGATGGCTTCGTATTGCCCCCGTGGGCTTCTTCACAGGGTGCCCGATAAAATTTGGACCGGTGTTTTAGGATTTGGTCTCGACTATAACGTTGGACAACATGTCTAATCAGCGATACTTTGCGGATGACATGCAACTGTGCTAGACAATTCTTGTTATATTGAGTTGTTGAAACCGCTTGTTGTGTTTTTGACGCAGTTGTACACCTGAAGAGAGGCACCAGTACCTGCGTTGTTTCTCACGAAACAAAACGCACAGAGCTGCTAACTCACACCTGATTAACCAATAGTGTTTAGAAACTTGCCAACAATGATTAGAATAGACTCAGAAACATTTATGGCTTAAGGAGCATTATTTTTTCTTTCACCAACATCTGCTATTTCATCATAGACGTCTTTCCAATACTCTCGTATTGGCATGCAAACATTGCTCATGAAGGTGTGAAGAGGAAACTATAGCTTGAGTGCTCATATCTAAATACACGGAAAATACACGAATTATTCTTGTCGACAAAAAATGCACAAAATTTGATGTCCTTTATTGCATTTAAAATAAACGTTAAATTCTAGTGGCCACTGTAAGCGAATTTTCAATTTAGGCCTTAGATTTTTTCGTAAAAATTGTTGAAAATGACAACATCGCAACTCTTACTTAGCAATAAAGAATTATATAATATTATAATTATTTGCATCTAACGGTGCACATAAAGTGGAGGAAATTGATATGTCATACATGTCGCTTAATTAAATCACACGGATGCGAATAGGACTTTTGCTAACCTCTTGTAAACATTGTAATAAATTCAGGTAAGGTATAAATTAATACATCAAAGTTGTCCTCTTTGGATGTTGTGACAAATGAGCTACGGATTTGTAAATTTCGTTATTCGATTGTTTAAAACTTACCCATTTCCAGAAAATGTCATAATAAATTCAGGCTCTAAATCAGAACTGCGTTTGCTCTAAACAACATAACTTCACTTTCTCTTTCGAATGCAATAAAAATCATTATCATCGCCCAAAGGGCTACCCGGGAAAAGCGTTTCTGCGTTTTAAATGAATTTGAATGGGCGGCATCGGAGTTGAGCCCAAGCTAAAACTTCCGTTTAAGCCGTTCGGACGGCAAAACGATCTATACCGAGACACTGGGAGCTTACCTTCGGAGATCCTTATTATTATTCATATCATTGACAGTGTATCTTAATACAGCACGAAGAAACACAATTGTTTGGAATCCACTGACTGGAATTTTACAAGGGATGTTGCGCCGTAAAAAAATGTCAAGCGCACTTAGTTGTCCCTATACGTGCATGGATGAATGCGAAAGCATTGCGACGTCTCGGCGATGACGCCTCGGCCACAGAACTCGCCGAAATCGCCGCACCGATTGGCACAGCAGCGATTAGTGGCGCTATACATATTCTGGCCAAACAGTAACACTTCCCGCCAACTGCAGCTTATGCAACCGTAATCTTTATCGGGAAACGCTTGCGGTGCATTCTGGTTCTTGAATATTAAACAAGTCAAAAGACTGAAGTAAAGAGAAGAGACATGGCCTAACAGTTGTAAAACAGGCATAGAAAGGATAGAGAGGTGTGCTTTATTTAAGGTATTGTGAGCTTGATGACGTCTACTTGTTCCATTTCTAAAGGTGTTTATTCGGCAGAGCTTGGAGCAGCGCAACGTCAACGGTCAGCGCAGTAGCAGCTTTCAAGCACGAGAGCCGTTGCCGATCAAGAGCGCTCGACCCACTAGCGTTTTGAACCAGTAGCGCTGAACCCACTAGCGTCTCTTCTTCGCTACAATCACCCCCGGGAGCGATAAGGGAGCCGTCCGGCGACCTAACAGTTCGTCATGATGAGCGGGTCGTAATAAGGCTTTAGACGGTCGACATGGACAATGCCTCGTCCACGGCGGCGCATGTCTGAAGATGGCTCTACTGGTTCTATTACATAGTTCACAGGAGATGCGCGTTCGATGACACGATAAGGGCCTTCATACTTCGGAACCAGTTTTTATGAGAGGCCAGGGGCAGTGAGAGGGACTGAGAGCCACACGAGTGCTCCCGGATTGAAGGTGAGCGTGAAAGTGGCGTCACCGCGAGTGCTCCTCTGGCGCTCTAGATCTTCGGTAGTAAAGGCCCGAGTGAGGTCGCGGCACTCAACTCGGATGCATCCGGCCGGTACGGCAGAGTTGTGTCGATGGTGTGCGAAGGGTGCCGACCATACAGTAAGAAATCGGGTGAAAACCCAGTGGTGGTCTGCGTAGCGGTGTTATACGCGTAGGTGACGAAGGGTACGATGGCGTCCCAGTTCGTGTGGTCGGAGGCGACGTACATTGAAAGCATATCACCGAGCGTACGGTTGAAGCGTTCTGTGAGGCCATTTGTTTGAGCGTGGTACGCCGTAGTTGTGCGATGAACAACGTGGCACTCTTTGAGGATGGCTTCAACTACCTCCGACAGGAAGACGCGTCCGCGATCGCTGAGCAGTTCTTGAGGTGGACCATGCGCAGAATGAATCGGCGAAGCAGGAATGTGGCAACGTCGCGCGCTGTAGCTGCCGGAAGGGCGGTCGTTTCGACGTATCGTGTGAGGTGATCGACTGCAACAATGGCCCAGCGGTTACCAGCTGATGTCAAAGGAAGTGGTCCATACAGATCGATTCCAACGCGGCCCAACGGCCGGTTAGGGCAGGGTAGAGGCTGCAGAGCAGCTGGCGAGAGCTGGGGTGAAGATTTCCGGCGCTGGCAGTCGGAACAAGAGCGAATGAACTTTCGAACGTAGTTGTACATTCCTCGCCAGTAGTAGCGTTGTCGGAGGCGCTGACAGGTTTTGAAAAGTCCCGAGTGTGCACACTGTGCATCAGAGTGGAACGATGCGCAGATCTCAGAACGGAGGCTTCGAGGTACTACTAATAACCACTGGCGGCCGTCAGAGCTGTAATTGCGTCGGTGAAGCCGGTCGCCGCGAATGGCGAAATGGTGAGCTTGACGGCACAACGCACGAGTGGTTGGCTGTGATGACGAATCAGCAAGGAAGTCTGTGATAGAGGCAATCCAGGGGTCCTTGCGCTGCTCGGAAGCGATGGTTCCGATGTCGATGGAAGAAACGTCAAGCTGGGATAGTGAGCAGCATGCATTGTCTTCAGGCAAGGGCGAACGTGAGAGGGCGTCAGCGTCAGCATGCTGGCGTCCATTGCGGTACAGTACGCGGATATCGTAATCCTGCAAGCGAAGTGCCCAGCGGGCGAGACGGCCTGAGGGATCCTTCAATGACGACAGCCAGCATAATGCATGGTGGTCCGTGACGAAATCAAATTGGCGACCATACAAATAGGGCCGGAACTTAGTAAGTGCCCAGATGATCGCCAGGCATTCTTTTTCTGTGACGGTGTAATTGGTCTCGGCCTTAGTAAGCATACGACTTGCATATGCCACAACATACTCAAGAAACCCTTGTTTGCGCTGCGCTAGGACAGCGCTGAGGCCAACAGCGCTGGCATCCGTGTGAACCTCAATAGGTGCCGTTGGGTCGCAGTGGCGCAAAATGGGAGGAGACATTAGCAAACGACGGAGCTTTGCGAACGCTTCGTCGCACTCGGATGACCACGAATGGAGGGGTCCGTTGCTTCCAAGGAGCTTCGTCAGGGGCGATATGACGGTGGCGAAATTACGAATGAAGCGCCTGAAGTATGAACATAAGCCTGCGAAACTGCGCAGTTCTTTGACGGACGTCGGTTTCAGGAATTCGGCGACGGCACGAAGTTTGGCTGGATCGGGGAGGATTCCATCGACGTAACCCAGTATCGTGAGCTGCCGCGCTGCACATCGGCACTTCTTTAGGTTCAGTTGTAGGCCAGCGTTAGTTAGGCACGTCAAAACATGCCGGAGGCGTTGAAGGTGAATGGTGAAGTCATGGGCAAAAACAACCACGTCGTCTAGGTAACATAAACATGTGTGCCACTTCAAGCCGCGCAGAACTGTGTCCATCATGCGTTCGAAGGTTGCTGGCGCATTACAAAGTCCAAAGGGCATGACGTTAAATTCGTATAAGCCGTTAGGTGTGACAAAGGCTGTCTTCGGCCTATAGGCGTCAGCCATGGGCACTTGCCAATAACCGGAGCGTAAATCTAGAGATTAAAAGAATTCAGCTCCTTGTAGGCTATCGATAGCGTCATCGATTCGCGGTAGCGGGTATACATTTTTGCGAGTGATCTTGTTCAGGCGCCGATAGTCTACACAGAAACGTACAGAGCCATCCTTTTTCGTCACAAGGACGACAGGAGATGCCCATGGACGTCAGTCCATGGGCATCTCCTGTCAGAGGGTTGGATCAGCAGAGGGTCGGATCACTTCGCGGTGAAGCATTTCGTCGACTTGCTCATTAATAACGCGACGTTCTGCGGCAGAGACGCGATATGGGCGTTGCCGCAATGGCGATTGGGAACCAGTGTCAATATGGTGCGTGACAGCAGACATCCGGCCCAGGGAAGGTTGCCCGACATCAAAAGAAGAAGGAAATTCTGCTAAGATGCGCAGAAGCTGAGAACGCTGAGCTGGGGCGAGGCCATCGGCAATAGATGAATCGAACACACCTGTGGCTTTAGGTAAAGAAAGGGTCGGGCGTAGAGAGAGAACCGAGCGTGCTGTAACTGGCGCAGGACGTGTCTTCGGGAGCATCCGTAATTTGTACGGTGTCGATCGCTTCCACACAGCCAAGGCATTCGCCTTGAAGCAGCATCACAGGGTATGACAAGGGATTACAGACGAAAATAGCTGTGGAGCCCTGTTTGACGTTCACTGTCGCAAAAGGTAGCAGCACACCTTTTCGATTATAAAAGCGGCCGGATGGAGAAAGTAGTGCGACGGCGTCAGAGAGGCTGCTGCAATGCATAGCGACAATCACTGACGAGTTCGGAGGTACGTTGGTGTCGTGCCTGACGAGTAGCTTGTTCACAAAAGAAGCATTATCGGCAAGCGTCATATCTGACATCGGCGACAGTTCTAGTTCGGCCCGTGCGCAATGAATGACAGCATTGTGGCGGGCGAGAAAGTCCCAACTCAGGATAACTTCGTATAAATTCGACGGCGTATACAACGTCCTCGATGAGAACATGAGCGGTGCACGTCGCTATCGGGTGAATACGCTGTGCGCCTGCTGTGCGGAGGGAAAATCCAGCAAGGGGCGTCGTGACCTTTCGAAGGAAGCGACAAAGCTTTGCGTCCATAGCTGATACAGCGGCTCCGGTGTCTACGAGGGCATATATACGCACACCGTCAACGAACACGTCTGTCACATTGGTCGGGCTACGTTGAGAACTTTCGCGTTTCGACGGCGTCGCAGCCCTTGCCTCATGGACTGCGACGACTAGTTTTCCTCTTCCCGAGCTTCGGGACGAGGCCGCATCGGTGATGGGGAGCGTCGAAGTGAAGAGGGTGAGCGGCGGATGGTGGCAGACCGGCGGAATGGTGGTGACGCAGCACGAGGTTCATTATCGTAATATGGGCGCGGTGAATCCACCATACGACTTGGCGCATATGGTGTAGCGCTAGGCTACTGTACGCGACTACAGTGGCGTGCGACGTGGCCTGCGTAGCCGCACGCAAAACATATCAGCCGATTGTCCACTGTGCGCCACCGAGTCGCTGCGGTTGGCCCTATCGATGTGGGAGGACGCGTTGGACGGGGCGGCTGATGAAGTGATTGCATGGCAGGCTGTTGTCGAGGCATTGCGAGGACTTCGCCGTCGGGATCTGTCGGGGCCTGGCCATGACTTCAGCGTAGCTGTGAGGCGCAGCCGCCGGAACATGCTGGTGGTGCTCAGGCAAAACCTCGTGCAGTTCTTGCGCTATGACGCGGCGAAGCGGAGGCGCAAAACTCGGCGTTGGTGCGTGCACCGGCTGTGGCTGTGGAAACTCCATCCATGAGAGTTGCCGGGCAACTTCCTCGGGGACGAACGCCTTCATTTCTGCGAGCAAAGCTGTCTGGTCAGACATGGCAGCCAAACCAGCGAGGTGTTCGTCACGCGGTAGATATCGACGGGTCAGTGATCGCTGCCTGCGGAGTTCTTCGTAGCTCTGGCACAGCGTAATAATTTCAGCCACAGAGCGAGGATTTTTGGCCAGCAACATGTTAAAGGCGTCGTCTTCAATGCCCTTCAGGATGTTTCGGATTACATCAGACTCCGCCATGGTCGAATCGACTTTCCTGCATAGGTCCCGGATATCTTCAATATAACTGGTGAATGTTTCGCCTGGTTGCTGACCTCGTTCTCGCAAACGCTGCTCGGCTCGCAGCTTGCGAACAGCAGGGTGACAAAATACATCGGCGAGGGAAGTCTTAAATTTGGACTATGTCTGGAACTCTGCCTCATGGTTGTTATACCACGGGCTGGCCACTCCAGCGAGGTAGAACAGAACATGGCTCAGTTTGGCCGCTTCGTCCCACTTGTTATGGGCGCTTACCCTGTCATACGCCGTGAGCCATTCGTCCACGTCAGTGTCGTCCGCTCCTGTGTAGATAGGAGGGTCGCGGTGACGAGGTATCCCGGGACACGCAGTTGGTGCTGGATGAGGCGTTTGCTCGGAGGTGTCTTGGGGCATGGTAGATGGTAGGGTACGGGATCAGAGTTCTAGGATGATTGTCTGAGGTTACCCAGCACAATCCACCACTTCTAAAGGTGTTTATTCGGCAGAGCTTGGAGCAGCGCAACGTCAACGGTCAGCGCAGTAACAGCTTTCAAGCACGAGAGCCGTTGCCGATCAAGAGCGCTCGACCCAATAGCGTTTTGAACCAGTAGCGCTGAACCCACTAGCGTCTCTCTTCTTCGCTACACATTAAGTATATTTAGCTGTCATATGTTTTCACACTGAGTAATTTCGTAGAAAACAAGGCTAGCAGCCCAGGCTAAGGGCAGTAAAGATGACAATCGGCCTTGGAACGATACATGAGATTGTGCCCCAAAATTTAGAGCATCCGGCTCTGCTGAGGGGGCCGAGGTTCGGTACCGGAATCAGGCACGTGAATCAAATTTCTTTTTCATTGTCAGCCATCTGGCAAGACATCAGCAGCAGAATCAGTACCCAGCCAATAGGCAGGGTGATCGGAAGGGCTCACACAGAATGCGTCACTTCAAAACGATAGCATAATTCTATAAACGGAACCTATTCAGGCATCTACAGCGGACAGAATAATTGTCATACTCCGCTGTGGAAACCACCGTTATGATTTAGGACCTCTGCGAAATGCTCTTAAACATTATAACGATTTCATATATGCTCCAAGCTCGCGTGTTAGATTTGTTCACTTTATTTGCTCTTGGATTTGCAACCTACACAACTGCAATATCGATTTTTGTCAAATGGCGCAGAACTTGTACACATTTTGTCTCAGTTACCCTTTGAACACGCCAGTTCTTGACGATCCCTGTGAGAACATTTGTGTCTAAAATCAGAATTCTGTTTCTTACGGTTTATTCAGCACTGTGTCTTAAATACAACAAATTCATTCAGCCGGTTGCTTAATCAGAACATTCCCGCATTTCACAAGTATTTGAATATACAAATTTTAGTAGGCTCCGAGGTAAACTTCTTAATGGTTGCAACTCAAGAAACATGCGGCGGTTTAGCTGAATTACGGGTAATGATAGTGTTCTGAGTTGCTCAGTATTGTATAATTTTATAACATCAGATGGCCTGCTTCCCTAGATGAACCGTCCAATACAAGTGAGCGCTTAGCGAGGCTAGTGAGACCAGTTGATTTTAGGCGAGATTTTCACCTTTCGGGGTGTCTTACTGTGACATGCATCTGCAGCAATTCTATGCGCTGTGCCTTCCAACACAATGGTCCTCTGAGGCCTACGAATGCTTTCAAGATAGCTGCTCGTTGTCGGCGCCTTGGAGGTCACAGTCCGTTGCAGCACGACATGCATTAACAGGCAGCCATTATAAAATATTGTTCGGCATTTGTGGCAGTAAAGGGAAGTACGCAGCGTAGGAATCACACGATTGCTCTACGGCAGTTTGGTTGCTGTGTTATTTATTGTTGCTGCGGTAAGAGGCAACTTTGTAAGCGCCACCATGACACGTGTATAACATTACCGTTAATTCATTCTCAGGTACGCAACCATTACTCAGATCAACGAAACGACAGAAAATAACCTGCGAAATCTTGCGATGAATAACATCAAGCACTACGGTGTACTAAACATTTTGGAGTCATCCGTGAAAGTAAAGGATCTCTACGACAAGGCCAAAGCGCTTCTCGCCGTAAGTGCATCGTCACTCCTGGACCACGTGTCACATTGCGCACTAATACTGTTTGTCGGTGCAGTTTCTCTCTTCCCTACAATAAACGCTTTGACAGGAGTTTACATCTTTAGTTAACCAGCCACATCGATATATGAAATCCACTGTACGAGCCGAATAGGAGACATGTGCAGTGGATAATGATATACCACATATAAACGTGTGCAATTTCGCGCAGGAACATTCACTGCCACAGTACGACGTACCACATTTACTCGATTCTTACGCCCCCTCATTTGCAAACCAGCACCCGGTTTTAACATGTGGGAGACGGCACGAAGAGGTTGCCACCGTGGTCACGGTTTACTTAGACCGTCCAGCCATAGTGCCTTGGGATCTCGGGAGCCGCAGATACCGCGGCCGCTCAGGTCGAGAGCGCTAGCGTGTTCTTTTTTCTTTTCTCGCGCCACATGCACTTGAGCAGTCTTCTTCACCGGCTCTGGACGCATTCGACGCGCCTCTACAGGGCCCCCCTCCTAGTGCCAAGCGTGATTGAAATATGTACAGTACTCAATAGGACACTCGGAGCGCCTGGCCGCTGGTACATGCAGCGCCGCCCGTGGGTGCTCATGGAACCAAGGTGTTGCATTGTGGTATAGCGCGAGGGGGAGAGCATCTACGGTGCAGAATTGCTCCTTCCGGTCGCCAACGAGCAGGCCTGTAGTTCACCACGCAATGTGCCGCGATTTTTATTGGTCGAGATCATAAGAAGCGAACAAACAATGGCAAGTAGGACAGCATAGAGGAAACTATTTATATTTCTTAATTGATCTAAGGAAATGATAACTTAAATGTAACGCTAGTGAAACAGAAGGAAGAGGCGCACAGAGGAGATAAAGAGGTTTAGGAGGTGGCCAGATTAATTACGTCTGATTAAACGGAATGTTCCATTTTGGTGCAGTTACAGTTTTGAACCATGTGGATGTCATTCACCATCGCCCGACATTAAGATGATCGTCTACTGGTGAGGAGCTACCAGGAAGACGGAGACAATGCCGTCGAATAACCTGAAAAGGCCAGCACATCGGACTTCTTGGCGTCCTTAGCTGATAGACCCAATTCATCGCTCGAGAATATCGAAACCATTGCCTCAGGAAGAGTGCATAGGCGTCTGACTTACTTCCAACGCTGGAATGATAGTTCGAGTAGCCAAATCGTCGTTAAAAGCGAAAGTCATACACCTATTAAAATCAGAAACAGCAAGCGCAGCGACAGTAGGAGCTTCTGACCATATTGTCATGAAAACTCCGATCAACAATGCAGACAGCGAAATAAATTATCAACCCCGAACCTTTTGATGGTACATCGTCAACGCGGGTTCACATTTATCAATATACATGTTCGCAGAACAACTGTGCCACGGAATGTGACCGCATCTATAATATTGCTACAAAGTTACCACAACAGAGAGAGATATTCTGCCTGGGTCAGTCGAAAAAGAAGACGGGTCTGTCTGGTGCTGGGGGGCTGTCCACCATCTTGGCTACTGTGTCTCTCAGCGTAAATGCAGTGTAAATGGTTCCGCCTTGTGACGCTTGCGTTACATATTTGCGGTGGAGGTGGTGGCTGTTCCCTGTACCAATCACGGAGCTCCGCAATGGCCGCCTCATCACGCTCCCGATCATGGCAGTCGGTGCAGGCGACTAGATAGTGCAGCTTATGGAGGCGAAGCTGTAATTCCATCGTCCCCTGCAAATCCTCTACTGACTCACCATAGCCTCCTAGAAGTAAAACTCGAAAATGTTACTGTGACCGCCCTAATGGAACTGGCGCACACTTGTCTATTATGAGTGCCCCTTTACGCCACCGCTTGCAGACGATTATGACGCTGCCTACGAGACAGACAATACGTGTGGCCGATGGTGGTGGGGTTCAAGTGATATGAATGTGCACAGCCCGTGTCAGCATTGCCGGTCGTCACACTGTCGTCCTTTCTGCCGTCCTTGCTCGCTGCCCCCATGACCTTATCCTTGGCCATGACTTCCTTTCGGCACACGCAGCGAGACCCAGTATTCCTTGGTCTCGCTGGACATTTTAGGGCTTTTATAAAAGACTACGCCCTAACGACCAAATGCCTAACGTTGATGACACAAAAAGTTACTCAATTTGTGTGGACTAATGAATGCGAACAGACGTATCAGCAGCTTGTAAAAATTATATCAACTGACCCGGTGCTGACAATACTAGATTTCTCGAAGCCGTTCGAGCTGAACACCGACGCTTCCCATTATGGTACTGGCGCTGTACTATACCAGTGGGACGAGTGTGAGTATCCGAAGCGACAGCTCAAAGTGATCAGCCATTATACATACACATTCACCAAGGCAGAATTTAGCTACCCAAAGACAGAAAAAGAAGCATTTGCAGTCCGTAATGGCCTCTCGTTATTTCAGGAAGTACCTGGAAGGCAAACACTTCAGCCTATTCAGCGGCAACCAAGCAATGACATACATTCTCTCGCAACCTAAAGGAACCTTGGCCAGGTGGGTGAGCGAAAACAACAGTTTGCCTTCGATGTCGCTCACAGTCCAGGAGAAAAATTACCAGATGCAGACGTCTCAAGAGTGTTTATTAGCAACCAAGATGACGACAAGTATGTCACCCGTATGTTGTGGGACGGTACGGAAGAGATGATTCTCAAAAATGGTAGGCTACACGTGCCTGCAGAGAGTGTAGGAAAAATTTAAAGCCGTATAATGATTCTCCGCGGAATCCGGTGGCCATGACGTTTTTTGGAGGACCTACTGTAAGATTAAACAGATTTCACTGGAAGACGATGAAACAAGATATTTCGTAATATGTGAAGACGTGCCATCAATGCCAGCTCTGCAAAGCGAAGTTCAGGCCCTGTGGAAGTGCAATAATTATCACAACACACTCATAAAAGCCATTCGAGACTATACTTCGTAGAGCTCACAAAAAGGGGTAGGGAGTACGAACTACGCAAGCTTTTCTACTGGCTATTGATCATTGCACATTCATGGTGGCATGCAGGCCTGGAAAAGAAGATTCCAACAGTGTTATCTCATTGCTTAACCGAGATATATTGAAACACGCCAAAGTAATCATCGCTCACAGTGGTCCAGCTTTTAGAAGTAATCGCTTGAAACGTTGGGCTGACGAGAGGAACATAGAGCTTCGTTTCGCGGCACCATACAATCCAGAAGCAAATGGACTCGATGAGAGAGCGATACGATAAAACGGGTCACCACGCTCTACCCGGGATTTCCAGGCGGTTGTAAATGTGCCCTTGTAGCTGTTGTGAACAACAACAATCACTCACACAAAGCTATAGCTTGGAGTGCACAGTGCACACCGTAGTTCGCATACCACGGCAAATCGGAATGGCTTCCCGCAGACCACCTTTTGGGAATGACGAATATTTTGATGCTGAAGAACGAAAGAAGTCTGATGATCAACGTGCTACATACAAGACCGCAATAAAAAGAATTTACGACCGCCGACATTGTGTCAAATCTCCGGACAGACAAGTGGGAGAGTACGTGCTTGTTCGGAGGGGCTCTGCAACCCGCCGCGTTGGCTCAGTCAGCTAAGGCGTTGCGCTACTGAGCACGAGGTCGCGGGATGGAATCCCGGCCGCGGCAGCCGCATTTCGATTACGCCGCGGCCGTATTTCGGTGGAGGCGAAATGCAAAAACGCTCGTGTGCTTGCGCTGTAGTGCACGTTAAAGAACCCCAGATGGTGCCTCATAATCAGAGCTGGTTTTGGCACACAAAATCCCAGAAAGAAGTAAGAAGGCGGGGTCTGCAAGGATCAAAGGGTCCTTTTACAGAAGCCTACAATGTTGTGAAGACCGCCCATAAGCTAGGCACATTAAAGCATCTGTGCTACAGTGGACCACAAGGTGTTATTGAGACGTCATCTGTGAACAACGTGGTACCTTATCAACCCAGAAAGGTTGACGACAGAGGGGAGGCCCATGTAACGCTGGTGAAAGAGAAGGAAGAAGCGCACAGAGGGGGTGAAGAAAAGAGCTAGAAGAGGCGGCCAGATTAATTATGTCTGATAAAACGGAATGTTACACAGAAATGTTTCATCCACTTTCATTTCCATTTATTTATAATTTCTTTGTTTCTCTGCGGAAATAAATGTTCGTTGTTGTATCAGCCGTATACGGTATATTGAAATAAACATTGCCCTATTTTTTTTAATTACTGAACACGGTGTCACGCGGGCACAGTAGAACAATAACAGATCTGACTTCATGACTGTGAACACACGCTGTCCTAACTCTGGCGTGATGAGCGCAAACAGGGGGCAGCGAAATGTTACACTGCCCTCGATTCAACGAGCTTACGAAACTTTAGATTACGCGACCACCTGTACAACGCTCGTGGGTAGACAGCGCACATCCAACCATCTCCGTTCGCTCTAGTGGTGCACCTGCCGCAGAGTACGTCTAAGATAGGGCACAACTGGTGTGCCCGTACGCGCTCAACCACGTGGGCATCCCGTGCGTATCCACGACCGGCCTAGAGGAGATGCGTGTTCAGCCTGCCCCCCCCCCCCCCCCTTCCCCGCGCAAGCATGTACTCGAACACGGTACCGCGTGATTTTTTGATTATGTGGCTTCATATTCAAAAAAAACAACAAAGCATGAATTAAAGAGCTTAAAAATCATTATTACTTGTAGGGTTGTCTTGCTATTTTCCCTATTTAGCATAATCACTGACTCGTGAATTTTGTCTTCTTTCATTTTTAATGCGATTTTCCAGAGATTGAAGTTTATACAAGTATCATTCAACACCACCAACGCGAAGACATTGATTGCCTTCGGCATATTCAATTACCTCGGGGATAACGCTTACGGTGTCCTCGACGGCATGTTGAACGACGCTGCAAAGTGAGTATAGGCCGGTTAGACATGTCATCTTTCATCGTGTATTACAGCGAAGCTGTTAATGCGACTAGAAGCACTAAAAAAAAACGTCATATGCGTGTTTTTACAATTATCTAAAAAAATCGTGACTCGTGAAATTTATTAACGCGATAGCGTGTAGGGCCCCGTGTCGCAGAAAATTCGGCGTCGGCAACCGGCGTGTGATCGCGGGTGGCGGAGAATATCATCCAACCGCATCACCGCGCAGGCCCTCTACGTGGTGCAAGATTTTGGTGAACAAAAATTGAACTTCTCACAGTGAAACCCGTCAGGAAAAATGATAAATTAAGACTTTTCCATTCGGCGTCGGATTCGCCGTCGGATTATTTTCCAATCGGCGTCGGATTGTAATTTGAGCGTGCGAGAAAACCTCATTCTGATACGAGGAAGTTCAAACATTTCTACCAGACCTGCCCACGTCGGGGCAATAGCAAACAATTAATAAACTAATAAAAAAGGTGCTAGGGCCCTTACATTTTAATACAAGACCACTTATATTGCCCCTGGAAAAACGTTTTTCCAGCAATGCATTTCAGCTTAAAAGTTAAGCCGACTTTAAGGGGATTCGGTGTAAGCTTGGTCTTTGTAAGCTGGCTTTCCCACGTTCAGTGTTGTAGTGAATGAAACCTACTTGCCGTATGGGAACGATGCGATGCGAACGGGTCCCGATAACGCTATCGCGTTCTACTCTTAAAGGCGAAGCTTAAGCGTCCTCCAAGTTTTCCTGTGAGTAAATGTGGGGACGGTTAAGGGCAGTGCACAGGCAAATAACATGCGTTAACTAGAGGTTAAACAAAATTGATGAACCCCATTCTCGGCCCCTCTAGAGCCTTTATATGATACGCTTACAAAGTTTCCCTGCTCCTCTGCGAGAAACAAAAACGGCAGAAATTTCGTATTAGCAGAAAATGAGGACCACTATGTTACTAATGGCTATGGATCGTTTGAAGTGTTTACGCTTATAACGTGCTCTGGAAATAATCATCTAATATTCGTCCTCTCCCAATTTTTATGCCGTATGCAAGTCATGTATAGTTACCTTTCCCCGGTCTTCTCAGTTAACTATGCGAGGTACGTTATATATTTTTTGCTATTTAAGCAAATGTGTTGTGATTGATGAACAATAAACTATGAAATGATAAGTGTACGTTAATTACAACGTTTTGCAGAAGAGAGCAAATTGAAGCTTTCCAGGGTGTCATACTGCGGTTATCCGCAGTGTTTCTGATACTCACAAAATGACGGTGCAACACATGAACTTCCAATTTTGGAAAAATAAGTGAAATGCTATACGTGTAGTGTCTGGCGAAACTATCACGTTCCTGGCCTAAATACGAGAGTTGAAATACGCGTAATTACCAAACTCTTGGCCTTCCCCATTTAATTCGTCAAACAGTGCTCGTAGTTGGTTTATCCGCTGTGCTCGGTGAAATAAACGAGGCACCTTGTTTACATTTGGTAGAATTAACCCCCTCAGGGGTTCAATCAACAGGTATACACGCCATGGTACTTCATCACAAGCCGTGGTAATGATGGCAATATTTATGTCTAAAATGTCTCTCATACATCGTGAACCCCTTCATATTGAACCTGCACTGCAAATTTTAATATTATGTGTTGAAGGGCCCCTCACCAGGTCAATCTTTGGTTATATACTGCAAATTGTGACGTGCCCTCTAGGAAGTGTTCCACCGCAAGAATTTTGCAAATTCGTTCGTTATTAGGAGAGATAGAATTGGCTGAAGCATCACGAACGCATCACTTGAGGAGGCAAGCTTCACTTCCACATAGACACTCCTGCCACTTGCCCACGTCTACCATCCGCAAGCAAAGCTCCTTCACTGCGTTCACCCATACCGTAGCCGGAGGATCGTGTCTGGTACAGATCACGGTACCCGCCTTATTTCTTCTTTATCTTTCTTTTTCGGACTTCCAGTGGCTGTGTCACGCGCGAGCTGTTGCGTTTGTTTCGTTTCGCTCTTGGCACTACCTTGCGAGCCCTGCATAAGAACATCTGCGTTGTTGTCTCGTTTGCATGTGATCCCTCAGCGCGCGCACGTTTGGACCGGCTGGCCCGGCTCATGAATCTTTACGGCGATACGCCGCGTTGTATTATACTGCTATATCAGTATAATATAACTAGCGGTATACAATAAGCCGGTGCCACATGAACACTGAGGTAGGCGCGGTTCAAACAGCGGTGCACTGGAAAACGGTAGAAAATCAGTTTCGTTCTCTGCTCGCCTGACTGCACGACGGACGAAAGCGAAAGCACACCTAGCTCTCTTGCTACGGCGGTGCGATCCAAGTACAACACAGACACGCAGGCAATCGGTTTGTCGGTTTTATTATTTCTCTGAACTCTAATTCGTCTATTGAAGCAAGAGATCAAACAAGTAACCGCGGATGCCTTGAATAACACTCAAAGTAACGTATCACTATGAGTGACGTCACAACCACGGTGTAAGAAATACTTCAGGTGTTGACACTCCGCCCAACGGCGCGACCGAATCGTGTTCGCTGTAGCCACGCCCCATCGGCCCCTGAGCCGCAGCGCCCCCCACGCAACTGCGGCCGGCGCATGCGCCACGGCTACACCGTCACGGCCGCCGAGATCGGCGCGCGCGGCGGGGTGATGCGGAGAAAGCCCGTCGCTTTATTGGCGCGCCAGGCGGCGGTGACACCGTGGCTGTAGTACATGCGCCGGCCGCAGCTGCGTGGGGGGCGCTGCGGCTCAGGGGCCGATGGGGCGTGGCTACAGCGAACACGATCTGGTCGCGCTCTCCGCCGCGGCGGGCGGCGAGTGTCAACACCGATATTTCTTACACTGTGGTCACAACACTGCAAATTAGGTAGTCAAGCGCGTGCAGATGAGATCGACTCTCCGGCTGCGATCGCGGTGCCTGCAAGAAGGACGCACGGCGGTGGGTTTGGAATTCCGACTGTTCTCGCGGCGCGTAGCTGTGTGGTGCTTTGCAGACACGATCTTTAGCACGCATTATATGCCCTGCGCTTGTCAGTTCGAAATTACTAGACCCGGTGGGGGCCGTTTGTGTGTTAGTAAAACGAGTGGGACTGTCGACGACTTAGGCCTCATTCACACAGCCGTCAAACGCTCCGTCACGTCACGGTCACGGCATCCGTTTTCGTCAGGGGAGAGGGTTTCCGAGTCGTTTCCCCCTCAAAAACTGCTCGCCGGCGACGCAGAGCGGTGCTCTACGTTTCCGTCGCCAGCACAGTGACTGAAACCCTCTCGGAAACCCTCTCCCTGACGAAAACGGATGCCGTGACGGTGACGTGACGGAGCGTTTGACGGCTGTGTGAATGAGGCCTCAGTGTTCGCTCTTGGAGTCACTATGCCGTCACTTGCCGTCATTACAGGGTTTACTTTATTCGGTGTTTTAGATGCGAAGCAGCTCATGGTCGGGGCTATGTCCCTCCCTCCCTCCGCCGTGCGGCGCCCACACCCCTACTGCGCATTCGCATCTTGCGGCTTCCGGAAGCCGGAACCGGAAGCCAGCTTCCGCTTCCGTTTCCACTTCCGGTTCCGCTTCCGGAAGCCAGCTTCTGGCAACAGTCACCAACGCCGCGCGCGTTCGTTGCGAACGCGGGCAAAACGCCGACGACGTCGGCAACTGTTCTGCGCGTTGCTGGTGCTGCTGCAAGTACAAGCTTATACAGCTGATAAAACTACCTTGAGTCGACCCCATGGCTGCTTCGCATACTACTCAAGGTTCCCCTACGGGAAGATGGTGTAATTTTATTTTCACAATGTTTCACATTAGACATATTTTTGATCTAGCAGGACAGATGCTTTACAGTAGCGCTAAACATGAAATAATTTATGTTCTCCTACCTGACATTCCTGTTCAGAGACCTTGCATGGAGTCTACATTTTTTTAAACCTAGCAAAGCCTACTGAAGAAATTAAAATTCTTAATTCCTTCTCAAACTAAGCTTTTCGTGTTTTTGAAGATGCAAGGAATCTGGTGCAACGAAAATTCTATGAAAAGAATTAAATAGCGCCTTAAAAGGTAAAGGGGCATGCTATAGGTAACATGTAGGCAAAGATCAGACTGGGTAGGAGAATTGTGGGTTTTGCAATATGTTTCATAAGGAAGTGCTCCAGAACGTTGTGACTGTGTTACAAAGCGCTAAGCCAAAATCAGCGCGCTGGCCTGGAATAACTACAAACGCCACGGGTAGCTAATTTAATGAATATGAACGGGACATTATGACAAATATGCGCATGAGCTTCAATATGACGCTTCTAAAAATACTAAATATGACGCTTCAAATATATTCATTGTGGCCCCTTTTTGTTAAATTTGTCCGTTGCTCGAGGGCGCACTTCGTTAACGAAAGTTTATATTTTAGAAAATAAGGGGCAGGCTGCGCGATATCTATAGGCAAATTACAAAGTGTGCGGCTTTTAGCTATAAATTACGTTTTTAAGTGGTCTGAAGCTTTACAAGAAAGTTTTCCAGGCAGCGCTAAATTTAACCTGCTGCCCTGGCATAACTACAAATGGAACTGAATAAAAATTCTCTGAACATTGGAGGAAAGTTATGGCAATTGTGTGCGTGAATTTAAATGCATGTGAAACAAGTACAGTCGTTGTAGAATATTCTCTTTTAAAGGTTCTGAAAGCGTTCTGGGGCCATTTTCAGCTGTTTCCCAATGTCCCTTAGGGGATTCTACATTAAAGAAAGTTTATATTTGGCGAAAGTAAGGAGGATGTTATGGGTTATGTATAGGAAAAGTTCAAAACGCTTAGGCAAATTAACGCCTACGTAATGCATTACGAATCCGAGCACTCCACAGCGTGAACGACTAAATTTTACAAGTGGCAGGAAATCTATACCAATGCTCTGGTAGAACTACAAACAGCACCAAGATCAAATTCGCGAACGTAAGGGGAACGCCATGGTAAATGTGTGCGCGAGCTCAAATTTATCTGTATCAAATACAGCCTTTCTAAAACATCCCTTTCTGAAGATATTTAAAGCGTTATGGAGCCATCGGAAGCTAGGTTTGTCGGTGCACCTTGGGGAACTTCTTCTTCTACATAACTTATATCTGGCGAAAATAAGGGGAACATTATGAGTTATTAGTAGGCAGAAATCAAAGTGCTTGGGTTAACGAAGGCCTGCCAAATACCGTACGCAATTAATCGTTGCATTTTGCGAGAGACGTAGTCCTGTCAAATGCCACCAATATAATAAATGTGTGCGCGAAGTTAATGCTAATCGTTGAAATACAGCTTTAGTAAAGCATCTCTAAACGAAGTGTTTCAATGTGTCACGTGGCCGTTATTAGCTACCTTTCTCAGTTTATCGAGTAATCCTTGGGCTACAGAAAGGTTATATTTAATACAAATAAGAGGCATCTTGAGCTTTATATGTCGTGCAATTTAATTGTTTCTTCAATGATTAGCAGTATCACAAATAAATATTATTACACCCTTCTTTCATCGGCACGTCTGTGCGTTATACGAGATTTGCCCGGTGGCCTCGGTGAACTAAATGAGTCGCCTTGTTTATGTTTGGAGAAAGCAAGAGCCTCATAATAGGTTATGTTTAGGCAAACTTTATTGTCGGTGGGTTTCTTACGTTATGTGCAGTAAATTATGCGTTTGAGCCTTCAGCAGCGTCAAGAGTGTCTTAAGAAACCCCAGAGTATACCCTGTGTCTCTAGCAGAATTAACTTTAAATGTCACACGATCAAATTTATTGAAAGAGGGGTAAAGGATTTGCAAACATGTGTGCAATACATACTTGTATTTTGATCAAATATTGCCTTTCCGAAAAATTCCTTTACGGAGTGCACGAAAGCGTTATATGAAAATTTTAAGCTTGTTTCGCAGTGTACGTCACACATAACTTATATTAGGGGGCAAAAAGGGTTACCGTATGGGTTATGTGTAGGCCACATTTTAAGTCTTTTGGTTACTTAGCACCTGTCCATCGAGCTGCATATTCAAGCTCTTCAAAGCGTGTATGATTGAATTTCACGAGCAAGGAAAAAATTTGCGGGCAGTCTCAGACGAACTAGTCGTATACGGCCTTTTTAATTTATGCTATATAGTTATCACTCAACCAAAGTTCTTCTTACAACTGGTCCAACGAAATAGCTGGAAATTGGGCTGTAATTCTACAAGTCGCACAAGTCTTTTGTCATACCTTCAGATCATTCGAAGAAGTGGCGTAATTATTATTCATTTTTAGCTGTTTCGTGAATGTCTATTATCGTTATTGCAATTTAGAACAAATGCACAACTACAGAAGCTTACCTGAAGCCCGTCTCATATTTGCAATATAAGTCACCTCGACATGTGCTCGCCCAATCCCATACCCTTACCCTTATCCATACACAGACGGAGAACAATGTGAAGACGAAAGCCTAGTTAGACCGTCATGTTTATCTGCTGCTGCACTTTCTGATGAACTTTCTGCCGATCAGCGTTTGAACTTTCTGATCAGCTGTTGGGAGCCTTGTGATGAACGCTCCGCCGGGGCGTACTTTCTCCGTCTTCCTCGCCCGCGACTAGGGCTTGGTGCGTCGTCACCCCTAGCGACATGGAATGAATCTCTGAGCCCACGCGGTGACGTAGACAAGGCGGCGCGCGAATGCGCTGCGAGCGTGCTACCGCCGTTTTCAGAACGTTCTACGGGCGCCAGCCGCTGACATTTCCATCCTCCTGCCCAGCGCCACCCCCGTGCTTTCCCTCAAAG
Organism: Dermacentor silvarum; assembly: GCF_013339745.2. Taxonomy (NCBI): domain Eukaryota; kingdom Metazoa; phylum Arthropoda; class Arachnida; order Ixodida; family Ixodidae; genus Dermacentor; species Dermacentor silvarum. Next base: position 39,896,973 of record NC_051164.1, on the reverse strand, counting down.
CCTTCTCGCGTCACCGCTGCCATTTTCCTCCTCCCCAGCGCCATGTTGCCCTTTCCCTCCCCGTTCCTACTACGCCACCGTTGCCCTTTCTCTGAACTCTCCGACTGCGCTCCGTCACCGTTTCTCATAACCCTCCTCTGGCTCTCGTTTCCCTTTCCCGGCGCGCTCCGTTTTATTGCGATAGGAATTTTATGGACACTCCACGTGGATTTCTGCCGTCGGCGTCGTCGCAGCCGTGAGGTTCGGTATAAAGTCCAACAGCAATGAAATCGTCGCCGCGCGCCGTATGCTGTATGTGCGAGTGAAAGCGCGCGAGGGACGCGCGTTTTCATAGGGAGCGAACGCTCGGCGCAGAGCAAACGCGACTTCCGTCGCGCGAAAGGCCGTGGGGGGACCACTGGGGGGGAGGGGAGGCGACGTTTAACTGCGGCACCAAAAGCGTATTTATATAAAAACGTTGCGAGGCGAGAAGGTGGTAAAGACTTCCGACGCTGCTCGACGAGTGTCTCGTTCTTATCTCTCACCTAGTAATGTGGTAGCGCAGCTGCGACGCCTCTCCGCAGCAGATCACATGTAGTGACGTCACACCTGCCATCTTGCGCTCTGGCGGCTCAAGTTTATTGCGATGCGATGTATGCCCTTGCGAATATGGCGTAGTGGAGCTTGCGCTCTAAAAATTTGTTTACTGGGGAGTGCCCTCATTGTAGTTGCTGATCTCTTAAAATACGGTAGTCTTGTTTTCAGGGGTACATAATAGGCTTCATAAGTAGCGATTATAAAGAATGCTATGCACTATATGATAATTCCCGATTGGTTGCTGCCCAAATTTATATTTTTGAGTCGTTTCTGGTCGTTGTTTAGTTTGAATTTCATTTTAAACTGTTCTTCACGTTCAAACGACATCACTAAGTGCGCCTGTTACAGGACTTTCGAGGCTAGAGGTTTTTTTTCTTTTTGTTAATCTCTTTCGCGGGCATTCTAACCGCGTTAAGTTCTTTAGGAGTGTACACCGGCTGATGAGAACGTCTTGACAGGAAATGAATCGTTATTTAACCAAGGCACATCTCGGACTGAAGCCAAAGTCTTGAAAAAGCGTTCTTGTCTTCGCCAGGAAGCAACTGTTCAATGCCGCTGTTCTTGCCTGACGAAGCAGTTGCTGCCTTAAATTAATGAAGCACTGGAACTTTCCTGAAAGACTTTCGCTCCAGCCTAGTACGGGACGTTCTTCTGAACTTCGTTGGTTCGATATGTGTGTACACGAGCTGTTTTGCTAGCGAACAAAGTTTGTCTGCCTATGTGCGCTAAACGAGGCGCATGGTGCGTGACTCGCTGCAGCAACCACGTGGCGGACACGGTGGTCGCCTACTGCTCCGTGGGATGGATCGAGCGGCCAAGCGAATGCTTCAGCCACCCGCCATCTGTGTTTTACCCGAGCGATTTAAGTGGTAAGGCTGCCGTAGAGGCTGTCCGGGCACCTTATATGGTGAGTAACATGTGTGGTTCAAAATGTGGAGCGCACGAATGTTCTTGCAATGACACACCACACTCTCGCACGCGGTGTAACATTACGGATATTCCTATAGACGCAAACTATTACTAAAATAACAGACTAAGGTCTCGAACAGCTAAATTTGCATGAACCCGACGCGACAGGGTCGTGTCGAAAATTCGACGGAGCGAACCCGGCGTCGCTTTATTTTTTTTTCCCCCTGAACTCGGTTCCGGCGGGTTTGGACAAAGATGGAAGGCAGGCGCCGAGCCAAGGCACCGACGCGTTCGATCAGGGCTTCTGGTTCCCACAGCCGTTCGCAAGAGCTCGATTTCTTGGCTCTTATCATCGCATGGATGAGGCCCCACTACATAACTGTATTTGCCTGCTCCTGATAGTATTCCCTCTGCCAGCGCATAAGATGGGCTGGCACCTCAGTGGACTCGCACAAGTCACAATGCCTGCTCGTACGAACCATCTGGCTTTGCATGCGCGCTGCAATTGGGTCGGGGCTCGGTTAATCTACACCGTGCAGTCTGGCTGGCTCAGCTTGACTCGACGCTGCGTCAACGCCACACGGACACGACCGTCCGATTCTAGCCCGACAATCCTACTCGATCAGCTTCTGACCGATTCATGTAAACGCCCTATATATTAGTATACTACGTTGCTGCGATAGCGAGATAAGCATTCGTACTGTGAGAGAAAGGTCCGTAAGCGAGAAACAAACGAGCGAACTATAAAAAAATGATAACTATAAAAACTCGTACATAGCTGCTATGTTATTGTTTGGCGCAATACAAAGTAGCCAGGCGTGATAAATACATGTCGTCTTGCTCTGTGACATGTGCTATATGCGGGTTATATTGCAACACCATTCGATCACCGAAGTTGCATGTATATATATATATATATATATATATATATATATATATATATACCGTAGTTATTACTCACGAGACGGCGACGTTGGACGCAGACACCGGATTTTCTGCGACACGGGGCCCTCAACACTATCGAGTAAGAAACTTTATTACGAAGTGCGCTACGGCGGCGGCTGTTCTCACGTTAATTTGCTTGGGTATGTATGTCTAACTCTGGGTGTGATAGCCAGCGGTAATCGTGGACATCGTGGCGGATGGAGAACAGTCCTTGAAGATGTCGGCTGCTCCTAAAGTTCACGTATTATGTGGCGCCATCGGTCGAAATGTCAGACATGTGAAGCCGACAGACAATGACAACAAGGAAAGCATAGGGTAAATTAGTAATCGCAGGCCTAGATTTAGTATATGGAACAAATGGTGGATGAGAAAATGACGCTGCGGTACCTCAATTGGTAAGGGCATCGCAAGCGTATAGTGAAGCCCTGGGCTCGTATCCCACCTGGGCCCCCCCCAGTTGTCTTTCTTAAACTTTTATTTCAGTTTAAACGAAAACAATTTATCCTATGCATTGTTTGCTTCCACTGCTAGCTAGTATCATATGACTAACTTATAAAGATCTGGCCCCTCAATTCCCCTTCTCGTTGATATATATACGAAGTCAAACGGGCTCTTGAATGATAGGACGCACGAAAATAAAATGGTTTCGTTTCGTGCATCCAATCATTAAAGCACTATAATATATACATAAATACTTAGTATTATTGACAGGTGAGCATACGCCATTTAAACAACCGCTTCCTGTATACCTCACTTAGTAATATGTCGTCGGCATTCTGCGCGCAGAAAACTATTGTAAACCTCATGAGGAGAGACAAGCAATTCACCTCCAACTCCAGGATTGGTCTTTCCTTCGAGCTGGGCACCCTCGTCTACACGTTAAAGAGCGCACAAAGAGGTATCAGCAAGGATTACGTCAACGCTGCGTGCAAAAACCTCTACGTCACCAACTTCGACATCGTGGTAAGCTTTTCCAATTATTATGACGACCACAAACTCATTCTGCAAACCTGTTACTTGGCGATCCGAAAGCGCTTAGCAACTGCTACAGGCGGGGGTTTGAGCAGGGGTAAAACTGCGGAAAAAGTGGCAATATATGTAGGCAATAGTAGTGGCATAATTGTGTGATGTAAGTAGTTTTTCTTTTACGTCAACAGAGGGGTAAAAGATTAACCGACGATTACGACACTTCCTAATGCGAAATTTCAGCGCAGCTCGATACGTGTTTTCATTTTGCGGTATATTGGCTGCCGCGGACAATGTCTCGCGCGGCACGTTGCGAACGAAGCGAAATGTGGCGCTACTGCCTCGCTAATCTGGAGAACGCGAGGGACAGCGCGCGGGTGACACGTGGGCGCGATTCACAGGAGCCCCCCCCCCCCCCCCCCCCCAGAAAAACTTCCCAGACACCGCGCGCACTCTGGCCATCTTCGCCGCACGAGTCTTCTCACGCCATCGCCATTCCCTCTTCTGGTTTCCTCCCCACGGTTCCGCTGCACCCTCCTCTTCGCTTTCCTCCTCGCGTCTTTCATCTCCCGCGGCGTTCTGCGTTCGCTCTTTCATCTTTGGAAGCGCTCGTTCGCTCGGTTACACCGACGCCGACGCTCGCCGCCGGAACGGGCGCCTAAGAGCTGCGCTCCAAACTCTAAAAGATGTCAAGGACGACCAGGTAGTCGCCACTTCTGCGTGCTTACAAGCTCAGAATTCTAAGACAGAATTGTAATACTGCATTGTAAATGCATTTACACGCTTAAAATTGAATAAGGGTGTATATTAGTCTTGAAATCGCACATTGGCACCCAAAAGGGTGTAAGAAGTGAGTAATAGACCACTTTTCAACGCCATTCACTTTTAAGGACGTAAATAATTTTGAAGTATGTGTCCGTACGTGACGTCACGGACACGTCACGTATAGTACGACACGTATAGAACGTCACGTATAGTACGACACGCAAGCGCTGGATCATAGGAGGTGCTTTGTTGCATGCAATTTTAAAGTTTTTAGCGAGTACGTAAACTTCTTGGCGTTTGCGGGTTACCGGGTTACCTAAACGGTGGGAGGTCTGCGACTGTTAGCGCGTGGTAATTTCTACGTAGTATTCTTGTGCTCCAGAGTTGTTTCATTTGTGCTACGCGTGCTGTCAGGGAGATCAGTACGTTCGTTAGAACTAAACAAATGAATACGTAAAGGGATAAATGCGGCGTCCTGCAGCTAGCGGGTTTGCCTTAGTGAAGACGACTGATCCCCATTTCGGGTCTACGCGTAAAGTTGTGAAGCAAGGAGCAGGGACTTTTTTTATGCTGCAGTGGATCGTAAGATGCAACAGAGGTTCCCTGTGCCGAGCCGCGCCTACTTTCTGCAGTGCTTCGCTTTAACCGTTCGCCTTTTAAACTCTCTCATGGGGTACAACGAACAAGAGTTTGTTCTTCGTACTCTCTTATATGATCGTCTTTTCTTGTTTGGGATCGTTATTGTTAACTAGAGCCGCTATCCCGCTCTTATTTTCCAGCCTTGCCTAGTAAACACCAATCGCAACCGAGGTGAATTATTTAAAGGCGTCAATTTGGCCCAATCATTAGGCGACGAAAAGCAGATCATGCTTTTTGAGAGCAACGACACCCTCATCTACAAGGTAAGTACTTGCGCACCGAATGTGCGCACCCCGAATATACTTCTGTATGCGTGCGACACGCGATGTGCGTCTCAATGCAAACGTCACGTGATGTAAGTGCACGGCGGAATACATGCTGTAGAATGTAAGGAGTGGCAGCAGTTTACGTGATGTGTGCGCGACGTTCAAATGCAGCCGGGCTTATGCTATTTGTGAGAAACAGCGGACTGCGAGGGGGGTAGTTGCATGCAGGGTCAGTTGCATGCAGGCCTTTGTGTATTTCCCGCCAGGGGCGAGATTTCACCGCATTGTTATCCCCCAGCCCAAAGCGGCAGTCAATGAAATTGACGGGAGAAACTCGGCCCGCCGCTTGCTTGCTTGCTGCGCCGTGTTCTTTTCACGATTTCAAGGAAGGCAGCAATACAGTTTGGAAGGCAGTCGGGCATTTATATTTCGTCCGCGATGACCTGCTGGCAATTGCTAGGAAGAGCACAGCACCGTGTTGAAGCTTCTGCGCTCTCCTCCTTCGCCAAGTTTACCAAAGAAATATTCACTACAGCTAAAGGCGGTGGACAGCTTTGTTTGGCAACTATACCAAGGTGATGGTATGTGATGTGTGCGCGACGTTCAAATGCAGCCGGGCTTATGCTATTTGTGAGAAACAGCGGACTGCGAGGGGGGTAGTCACATGCAGGGTGAGGCCTTTGTGTATTGGCGCGCCAGGGGCGAGATTTCACCGCATTGTTATCCCCGAGCCCAAAGCGGCAGTCAATGAAATTGACGGGAGCAACTAGACCGTACCTGGCAGCGAAGTTTCCATAGAAGACCGTACGTCTCCCATAACCATTCTTGCTGGTGACCATGACAATTCGTTCTGAACCTCTTCTCGTCCGAAGCTTCGCGACCAATTTGATTGACCTTGTCTATACGAAATTAGGTTAGTCCGCTTATCAACCTCATAAAATGCTGTAAAGATTCGCTAACTAAATTAACAAGAACGTTTTCACGCGTGCACAGGCAAACACGAACACATCTTACTCGGTCACCACTGGCGTGATAAAGAGCGGCAGAAGCGGCGAGCAAATTCCCTTTCGTGCCAGCTCTCCCTTCATCCTGAACTAGGCGCTCGAGAACGCAGCGTACACGAAGCCATCAGCTATCTCGGGTTGGCTAGCCTTCGAAACCAGCGGAGATTGCTTCCATGATAAGACGCGCAGGGCCGCGCTCAGCCGACGCAGCTGGAGTAGAAGAGAAGAGGCGCATAAGGCATGCCCTCTTGCCCTCCTAGTGTCTGCACATATCGGTGCTCTCCCGCTTTGAGTTCTTGAGAAGACGGCGCGCAGCCTTCCCGCTTTCCTACCATGCGAGCGAGAGAAGACACCTCCCATGGAGGAAGGAAAGAACTGAAGAGAGGCGCCGTCCAGTCTTCGCGTTAGGAGAAAAGCGCGGAGGAAATCACGCGGTATTTTTCGCTGCAGTGCCCATATTGTCGGGGCATCCCCCGTGGCAAACGCGTCGTGTGTGCAAAATTGCCTTAGTCTCCGTGTTTTGTTTCGCTGTCTTATCTAGACCGTGCTCCATCGGTGTTTGGTGTGACCAGGTGGGACTGAAAGAATTAAAACGCGTGAAACGAGCATGCATGCAACGCCTGTACACCACGTACCTCGCGACGGACGAAGGAGAGCCTCGGACTATATTTGCAGTCTTCGCTGGATTCATACTAACTTGTAATCAAAGTCTGAAACTACTGTGCTTCAAAATTTGTATACGACAGATACCTTGCGGGTCAGTGACAGATGTGTAGCGTTCTTGCTCTTGGAAACGGACGATGCATGTTGCACGGAATACAGACATGTGGAAGGACTGGGGAAAAAAAGCGTCTGCTGTGAGTAATTAAGGGACGAACGCGCCTTGCCGCATCTATGTGTGTGTTCGAGATGCGCAGGGAAGTGAAGGTTGGAAGGATGCGGTGGACGAGTGGCCAAGGCTCGACAGACGAACGTACTACGCCTGCGCAGACATCAAGCGGCTGATGGTCGCATGTAGGCCCGGTCAACGCGCACCGGATACCACACAACTTTGTTTTCGTGAAGCTTAACTTACAGTGAGAACAATATATACCTCAGGCCGCATTCAGTGTATTTAAACGCCTAACGACGTTCTCTTCTGCTGGTCTCTTCATCGGCGCGCTGTGGATCGTCACACCTCTGCGGTGCGCGGCGGCCGGAAACTTATCAATAAAGCAAAACGATTCCTATAAAGCCACGACCAGCATACGTGTTTGCTCTCATGAACTTTAGATGAGCTAGCCGTAGGTCGTGATGTGTGCAAAGTGTACTGCCGGTGATCGCTATTGCATTGTGAGAGTGCAGTGAGAATGCACAAATTCATTTTCATAAAAGCCGGCAAAACTAGCGGAGTACCGGCCTCACAGACTAACTTGCGTTGCGGAGTTCATTATAAGCTATTTTCAACACTAGAACACAATGCTCGGATGAAATGACTTAGGCGACGGTATCGCGATGGCATACTACAGGAATTGGATCCGGTGGTCGGATCCTACGGCGCTCGTACGCCCGTCCACGAAGCCCGGCGTGGTTTCGCGACGAAGGCGAGAAATGTCAACGAGAGGAGAATCTGCCAGGAAAAAATGGCGGAGTAACGCCAACTTCCGGCATCACTGAGCTTCACGACGAGAGACGTCTGGGCCTCCTCAGTTTTTTCCTTCCTCCATTACATCACCGCATCAAGCGACCATCATCCTAGGCTCACCCTCGCCGGCTTTCGCTCGCACCTGCAGCATACGACGCGCGGTGGCGATGTTATCTCACTTGGGCTTTATAAGGAACATCATGAGGACATCGACGCCGATGGCGACGGTGGAAATCCCCCTGGAGGGTCGATATTTTTGCTATCGCAACAATATTTCGAGATTTAGAGGAGAAATAGGGCTGCAGATATGGCGGAAGCTGAGGCGGAAGGAGCACTCGGCCAGCGTGTTGATGATGATGACATGCTTTTACCTTTTTATCGTGCGGGTGAACACGTCACATCCTCGCAATAAGGATAAAAAGGGGAAAAAGAGAGGAGAAAGGAAGAAAAGGCGAAAACAATAACACAGAAAAAAATCACCGCCCCTTCCACTCCGTGAAGGTGGTCGAACAGCGAAGCTGTGCTACACAGAGTGTTAAGAGTGCATATGTGCATATGTGCATATGCTGCACGTGATGCAATTGCGTGAACAAAAGTAAACACATATTTACAACAGCAAGTTCTATTGAAAGGTTGCGAGGCGAGATGAGGCCGTGACTTCCGACGCTACTCGACGAGCGTCCAGTTCTCTGGTCGAAACTTGCCGAGCCGTCGCCGGAGGCATTGGCTGCAGTCACGGACGCCGCGCATGTTCGGCGCGTACGCGGGGAAACGTGGACGGCGTCGATAGCAGCTCCGCGTGTTATTCGAAAGTGCGGGCCGTACAGAAACACCTTCTCTTATTGCCTCTCCTCCTCGCGCCCAGCGCGGCCTCTCATTGTTCACCTCCTCCCCACAGCGCGCGCCCTCCCATTCGCCGCTTCCTCCACCAGCACGCCTCTCCTGCTCTGCTGGTCACGTGACCTGCCCTCTTCCGGCGCGGCTCTCATCTTCTCATGGTCACGTGACCTGCGTGAAGCCGGACAGACAGCAAAGGGTCGACTAAGAACAGCTGCACTGTTAAAAGGGAGGGGAGGGGGGAGATCACAATCACAGTAACTAAGAATTCGATACCTGTGCTGGCTGCTGACTGGTGCACGTGGCTGTTTCTTGGCGTGTCGTCGCCGCCGTATTCCAGTGTTCGAGGCATCGCTTCGTTACGGCAATAGTTGCTGACTAACCGCCCTGAGGATTCATCAAAGTCGAGTGCTACGGGCAGGGACGTCCTAGGACGGTACGCGCCGACGTGATCACATTGTAGCAACATGTGCTCAATTCCTTCTTCTGCGTTCCCACAAGCTCGGCACAACACACTACACATCCTTTCGTTGAATGCTCTCTGTCTTATAAGTGTGCGCTGAGCTTCTGCTCTTGCCTCGAAAAGCAGCCAGCTTGCCACACTGTTATCGTGCAAGAGGACCGGGTTGATTGAGCTCTTGTTGTTGTGGTAAATCACCACTGTGTAATTTTGGGGTAAGCGCCTGCCGCTAAATGACGTTGTCTGTCTCATGCACTCTGTGGCGCACAGCCTCTGCAAATGCCCTGGCCGAATTCGCTTGAATTGGGCTCCGGAGGAGGCCGTACTTCTGCTCTATTCAGTGTACGTGCCTGACCCACTGAGGCGTGTTGCCTATAGGTATTCAAACACGCGTCTTTCCCATCTCTTCCGGTCATGCGTCGTAGGCGATTATAGTATGCCAGCTTGCTGGTCGCTACTCGTGCTTCGAAGTTTGACCCACCTAGGTCCCCCTGCACTGCTTCGTTTATGACAGCTCCATGGCAACCCACACAAGTGCGGCCTACTTACCGTTGCGCTGCTGAGCACGAGATCGCAGGATCGAATCCCGGTCGTGGCGGCCGCATTTCCATGGAGGCGAAATGCAAAAAACGCCCGTATGTTTCCGTTTTATTGCACAGTCAAGAACCCCAGGTGGTCAAAATTTATCCGGAGCCCTCCATTACGGCGTGCGTCATAATCAGAACTGGTTTTGGGACGTAAAACCCCAGAAAGAAGAACGGCATTCGCGAGGGTTAACGCAGGGACATGGGCAATTTTCCACAGGTCTCTGACCATTACATAGCGATTGCAGCCCCACAGCCATCTGCGTCGTAGTACGTTCTGTGATCGAAGGGCTGCTTGAGCTGCCTTCTACTCGTGTGCTCTATATATTTCACTATCCGGGCAAAAGTGTACGCTTAGATATTTGAGGGATGAGTCCATGCGCAATACTATCCTGCACAATCATAGGGCCACACCAACCTCCACATCGCCCGCAGCCTGGATGATTGTGGTCTTGCGTGCATTGAAGCGGAGGCCCAACATTGACATTTCGCCGGCACAGATGTCAAGTGCTTGCATATCACGTGGATCTTCCGCCGTCATTATGAGGTGATCTGCATAGGTCAAGCCTCAGAGGCGTTCTCTACACCTGACACGTACAACAGATATAGGATATATGGTACCTGCGTCTGCGTGTGGCTAGCGCGTTGACAGGACTCGCTACAAGCCCTCGCTCTTTTGTCGGGCCCTGTTCACTCTCGCAGCGCAACCGCCAACCTTCACTTCGGCCCTGCACCTCTCGGGCGCCTAAATAAGATGTCTGCGGTAAGCAGTATTCGGCCTCTAATTATTCACAGCAGCCGATTCTTTGCAATCCTTCTGCATGTCTGTTTTGCGTGCCACAAATGCGTCGTCCGCTGTCAAAAGCAAGAACACTGCAGAACTGTCACTGACTTGCAAAGCGCTTTTCGCACATTCTGAAGCACAGCAGTTTCAGTCTGCAGTTTCCGTCAGTTTCTGACCTTTATTGGATGACAAAATTTCATAGCGCTTTTTTCCAGCCGTGACATCCGGCATGAAAGCCCGGAGCCCATATACGTCAGAGGGGAACTTGATGTGGGGTAACCCTGTCTGTTCAGTTCTGCATAATTATGGAAGCAAATTTCATAAAAGGGACAACTGTCTCCAACCCACGCGTAGCGCGAAGTAAAACATGCGTGTGGGTGCTACAACGGAATAAAAGTTTGTCCCACGCGTTCTTTCTTAGGAGCTCGTGGCCCTGTTCGGGCTACTATCGGGTATCGAATAATTCCCCGTCGCTGTACAATCAGCTAGTCTGCTGCATAGATAGAACGTAGAGCAACCTACCCGCAAGGGCGTTGTTCTCGGGTTCCTACTCCTTACGATGACAATTTTTTCGTCCGCACAAATGCGTTTTTCTGAGAAACCCATATGGTGGTACTTCGTAGCGTTTTGCCACCCTGTCCTCAATTAGATTTTTTTTTCTGTACAGAAATGCGGAACAAAGCGCCTTGTCTCCTGATGGTAGGGAGTGTCCGACGCATATTAAAACCAGCGGGTGCACATTTCGAATGTGCAAATGTGTAGAATAAACTGAGAGTCGCGAAATAATTGTGCTGCATAGGCCGAGCTGCGTAAAGCGCCTTTCTCGTTGCATGCGCAGATCAAGCAGCTCGCCGACAACGCCACCTTCCTGCGGGGGCACATGTCGTTGCTGCTGCTGAACGCCCACCTCGGGGACTTCACCAACCCCAGGACCGCCACGTGCAAAGCGTCCGACGAAAAAGACAGGACAGACCCGTTCGAGCGAATCAGAGTAATTAGGGCAGAGCTCGGGTTGACATAAATGCGAACCGAGGCAGCTTGGGAAAAGTCTCGGGAATGTGGAGTGGTGCGTGCGGCGCGTATTATTCGTATTATTGAGCAAGTTGTGCATTGGCCTCCATGTTGTGCTATACTATAAAGTACTACGCCCGCCTGGACGACTACATTTTTTCTTCAGTCGTTCGTTTGCGAAGTCGAACAATATTACGTTCGTTCTTGTTCGTGTGCTTTACGCTGTTTTAAGCAAGACCTGCAGACCGACTACATGATTACAAGCAGCCACGGTTTTTAGGGGAAAAGAAGCGTACGAGTTGGCTAAGCACACAGCTCGGTTGGCCATAAATGCATAGACACGAGTGACATGTAGCAAACTGGCGATTTTCTTGAGCTAGATTAGTCTGAGATACAGCCTTTATTTGCGCCAAAAATTGCAATGCGCAGATACGTTATTCATTCCGAATCAACTAAACGACGTGCATACATCACACACACACACAAAGTTCCCGTCGCGTCAGAAATACAAGCTTGCGCCCTTCATCATCGCTCGTGGTGGGCGATGAATGCAACGTGAATAATGGCAAATGAAATCAACCGGTATCGAATACAGCCCACGGTGCTCTTCCTCACCAGAAGCGCAGCTGAGATATCCAACAAAGGCACAAAGCGATTCTGTGGACCTCCCCTCAATGGCACCATATACTCTCGAAAAGGTATATAATCGGGTGTTTATTAATATCTGACAATTGTTTGTCCGAGCCAATAGGACAGGTTTATTTTGTTGTTTACATAATTCTCAGAATATCACCAGTGGCATGTAGCAAACTGGCAATTTTCCTGAGGTAGATTACTCTGAGATACATACATTATTTGCACAAAAAATTGAAATGCACATTTGATTAATTAACAATGATTTCGTAACTAAACTTCACCCCACATATCACAATGTACCAGCTGTTGCCAGTGACTTCGAAACTCATATATATCCAATTGGAAAAAATTCTGAGGATCACAAAAGATTCAAGACATCCCTTCTCAAGTTTCCGACGAATTGCACTGGTGATTTTTCAGCTTCAATGCACGAAGAGGCGTTTCTTTAAAAAAAGTGGAAGAACGGGGCTTTTTTATTGCAAGTTTGACACAGCTTTTCTCAAAACTGGGGCTGCTTCAAAATTCGTTCCATGTGGTATTGCGTGGTGAAATAAGTGGTTTTAATGCGTGTATTGCAACATGCGCACTAAGGTAATTAAGAAGCAGAATAATGAAATTTTGAAAGCAAAGTACTGAAAGAGATCATTTAAAGTCTATTATGGACTTACAATTTGTTAGTAATGTCTGCCTGTTCGAGTGTCATGTAGCTCAATGAGTAGGTTTTTACTATATGTCTACAGGTGACTTTAAAAAATTATGACAGCGTTAGAAAAAAAAAAAAAAGGCCGGCGGATCCCACGCCCTGTGGGAATCGATGTTATGCGAAGCAGTGTGCGGGGAGCCTATCTAGTGGTAGGCTCCCCGCACACCGCTTTAACTTTAACGAAGCGAGAGCACTAAGAAGTAGGCAACTGTTTAATGACCTACACTACAGATTCATGTCATGAGTTAGTCCCTTTAACTACGCCTAAGAGACCTAAGGGCGAAAGCCTAAGTCATGCTCATGACTATGACTTCTACCATCATCCTTAATTGCTTCCTTCATTTAGTACCCCCGTCTGATCCATTTCAGTGGTTTCCGAGTGTTAATCTTTTTTCGGTGGGGCATTGTCATTTTAGGTGGCTGTTTCATGACCTATATGGCACGCATGTCATGATATTCATGTCATGACATGCGTGCCATCAATCATGTTCCTCATACACTTTTGACACACTATGCCAATTTTGGTACATACCAAGTTAACGGAACAACCATGAGAGTACGAGACCTAGGCGCCTAGATAGGTAGTGTCAAAGTGGCAAATGTTCGTAAAGAAATGCTTCGCATTTAAAACATGAAAAGGTACATGAGTGGAGACAAGTTTTTTGCCGCCTTTCCTAGGCGGGGGGCATTTAGAACCTGCATCCCAGCGGATTCGTCCTTAAAAGCATTGAGGCGTTTAGAAAGATGTTGTACAGGGTTCATTTTTAGGTTTGACAGAATTTTTAGAAATCGCCTGTGGCAGGTAGCATAATTCGTACTATTGAGCTAGGTTATTTTATGAGGCGGACTATTCGTAGCACCAGAAATCGAAACGCCATATTCAACTAAGCGTCTTAGTTAATTACTTTACGACACATATCGCAATTTACGAAGTGTAGCCGGTGAGCTTGTCAGGCGTATCCACTTGGAATGAATTTCTAGGATGACACCAGTTTGGAGATATGTGCCATTAAACTCGCCGTAAAAATGCACTGTTGTTCCAACTACTTTTTTTTACCAAAATGCTGTTTTATACATTGAAGCACAAAAGTAACTAGAACGCCCATGTATTTCATCCCACACTTAGGGAAATAATATCTCGAAACTGGTTTCATCCTGGAAATTCATTTCAAGTGGATGCGCCTTGCCAACTCACCTGCTACAATCCGTAAATTTGCAATATATGTCGTAAAGTAATTAACTAAGAAGGTAATTAGTGAATTATTGTTCATTAGTTGAATATGTTTTTCGATTTCTTGTGCTACTAATGTCCGCCTGTTCGAATAACTCAGCTCAACGATAAGAATTATGCTACCTGCCACAGGCGCCGTGTGCTTGCGTTGTAGTGCTTAGCTGCGCGTTTTCGTTTTGTGAAAAAAAAAAAAAAAAACATACCGCCGTCTGTCTGGCGCCGTTTTATTCACCGACGGCATCAAAGGGCGGCGATGGCGTATGCAACGTCACCAACCTCCGGCTGATTGGCGGGAGATTTCAATTGCGATAAAGGTATTCCGACACTTCCGCGGAAATTTTCTCGTGAACTAAGCCTTTTCTTGGCACGTAACCAGCGTTGCGTGGTTTCCGGAATGGTATTTAAACAGTCCACGTTGACTTGGCATTTGGCTTTAGTGTCCCTTTAGGAAACAAAAAAAGCTGATCACACTGCCTTCTTTTTTTTCAGGGGGGGGGGGGGGGGGGGGGTGTAGGGCGTTTCACGCTGTTTGCACATGAACCCGCCACCAACTGGCCGGTTTGACGAACCGGCTGAGTGGATGCGCACAACAAACGCACAAAGAAAGAACAGCCACAGTACAGGAAGCTGTCAGCGTGTATGGTCGGCGTTGCGACATGCTGTTTTGGCCACTAAATCCACGCGTGCGGCCAGAAATAACGTGGCCGATACGTAGTGACGTTGGCCGGGAGAGGTCCATTCTTCCCGACCACGCGGACAATCAGTGCCATGAACGATTACTGTTTTATTGCGATAGCAATTATATGGACACTCAAAAGCAGATTTCTGCCGTCGGCGTCGCCGTGAGGTTCCGTATGACGTCAATGGAGATGAAATCGTGGCCGCGCGGTAAGTGGTTCATGAGGGAAAGGGAAAGGTTGGCGCTCCGCCGAACGCTGTATGTGCGAGTGAAAGGGCGCGAGGGACGCGCTCTTTCACGGGGAGTGAACGCACGGCGGAGAAAAAACGCGCGTTCTGCGCCGTGCTTCCTTAAGGGCTGCAGAAGTAGGCGTCTCTTTCCTCCTTTACAATCACCATATATGTAGAGCAAACGCGCCTTCTTCCGATGCGCGAGAGGCCGTGGGGGAGGGGGGGAAGGGGGAGGGAAGGGAGGCGACGTTTAGCTGCGGCACCAAGTGCCTATTTATATCAGAGGCTCCGGCAACAGTCACCAACGCCGCACGCATTTTGAGCGAACGCGGGCAAAATGCCGACGGCGTCGACAACAGTTCGGCGCGTTGCCGGTGCTGCTGCATGTCCAAGTTTATACAGCTGATAAAGCTAATATCATTACTCCTTATATCTCTCTACAAATTTGCTATCGCAATTGATGCTTCACCTTTCAGGTGAAACTGCGACAACTTTTTTAATCGGGCGCATAAGACAGCATAATAGGTACCATTCGAAATGTGGGGTTTTGGACGGGCTGCATGCTGCCGGCCACTTCCGCTTTAAATGTTACATAATTTCTGGCACGCTTGTTCTCTCTAACAGCGTACACCGGCAAAAGAGCGCCGCGTGTCGCAATTGTATCGCTATGGCCATCGGTCACTTGTGCAAACTTTTTCTGTGGGAGTTGTACGTTTTACAGCGAACCTGTATATGGTTAGTTTCCAGCGGATCGATGTCCGTAGACCAATAATCCCGAACATGGTGCAATACCTTGCCGACCCGCGGCGAAGGTGAAGCACTCGTCAAGCACCCTTGCCAACTTGCAAAACTAAGTTTAATATCTTGGATACAAATACAACCCGAATCAAATATTAAGCTGATAAGAACAGATACTACATTTTGACCCACGTCGGCAATGTCTACGTTCGCACCATACACGTGTAGGCCATCCCGCATATTGAAACTAGTGCCTTTTGACCAATCTGAGTGTCTTTTGTCTCCTGACGTCATGCTCTACGTAGCCTACTTTCCTCAGTTCTGCTCTGACTGTGAAATGGGTAGGCCGCGTACTGTACGGTCTGAAGAACAATCAAGAAAGACGGAGTAAATGGAGAAGGGAATGGGCGCGGAGGCGGCGGAAGGAGACCACCGACGATGAGCGGGCCGCAGACGCCAAGCGTAAGCGTGCAGGCCACCAGGACCGCGAGGCGGAAAGAAATGCAAACCGTCCACGTGGCCCCGATCCCGTAAACTGGAACGTGTACCGCAGCAACGGTCAATCACCACATACACAGCTTCACTGGTCATCCACCTTCACAGAGTGCAATGACATTGAATTTTTAACACGAAAGTGTTTTATGCCGGGGTCGGCCATGAACTTCCTTTGCATGATGTAACTGATGTGACGTCCCGCGCCAACAAGTAAAACAAGTTTTAAGGCGAAAGCCTTAGATGTCTGTTTCAAGGAAGCTTTGTGAGGTACAGGAATTATCACGTGACGATCAGCAGGTAATTAATGATTCACTAGTGCTTGGATTAAGGGGGATTACTGTTGATTAAGGTTGGTCAAGGCGGAATAAGGATTAGGGTGGGTTAGTGAGGATTAAGGGGGATTTGATGATTTAAGGTGGATTAGGGTGCATCAAGATGTTTAAGGTGGATTAGGGTGCATTAAGATGATTTGGGGTTGATTACGGTCGATTAAGGTGGACTAATGTCTATTAAGGAGGATTAGGATGCATTAAGGACGATTAAAGTGGATGAATGAGGGCTAGGGTATATTAAGACCGATTAAAGGGATAAAGGAGGATTTAGGTTGCATAAGGTAGATTAAGGTGAATTAGGGAGGATTTAAGAGGATTAGAGCGACTCATGAGGATTAAGGTGAATTACAGCAGGCTTTACAAGGCTTTCGCCTTCGCGTCTCTTAGGCGATGGCTAATGAAACCTTGAATTTTTGTTTAGAGGGATGGCGGCGCTATCTAGGAGAGGTGAAGCGAAGCACTGCATAGTGACGCTAACGAGTGCCGACAGGAAGCGCTACGGTAGTCACAGCATAGCAGAGGCCCCAACGTGGGCCTCTGCTACGCTGGTGTTGGAACTTTCCGCACAGGATTTGTGTTTCGCGTCGGATTAGTCTGTGGCACCTCGTCGCTAGAAAATTTGCAGGTGCAAGTTGGAACCAGCTAGCCCCAGACAGAGTTAATTGGAGATTGCCGGGAGAGGCATTCGTCCTGCAGTGGATATAACTATAGGCTGATCATGATGATGATGACCAGGTCGCCTACGGAGTGCTGCTTCAACATGCATCAGCAGTGCTTACATGCCGCCTACTGCTTCGCCAAGCGGCGCAGAAAGGCAACGACGTCGACGGGCAAATCTCGCTTTGATCCGGTGAGAGACACGCCAGCATCAAGCAGAACGCGTTCGCGGGTTTGCGGTGCGCGCTGTGAAATCTGCCACTCGCATTCCTAAAGCTGAGCGCGTCGCAACTCAACTACGGTACTGCAACTCAACCACGGTGTAAGAAATCGTTCAAGTGCTGATACTCCGCCCAATGGCGCGGACAGATAGTGTTCGCTGTAGCCACGCCCCATCGGCCCCTGAGCCGCAGCGCCCCCCACGCAGCTGCGGCCGGCGCATGTGCCACAGCTCCACCGTCACGGCCGCCTGGATCGGCGCGCGCGGCGGCGTGATGCAGAGAAAGCCCGTCGCTTTATCGGCGCGCCAGGCGGTCGTGACACCGTGGTGTAGGGGGGCGCTGCGGCTCAGAGGCCGATGGGGCGTGGCTACAGCACGGCTAGGTCAGCTGCTCGCCTGCTTAGTTCTCAGTTAACAACCGCGAACATCGCACATCGCAGATGAATATTCGATAAAGAAGAACAGACAACCAGGCGTTTTCTTTTATTTTTTTTTTCGCGACACATTTCGCCGCGCAACGTAAAATGCAGGAACGCGCAGGAAACGGCGCTTGCAGTGCTTTCTGCACTAGCGCAGTGCTCCTTCAATTGGTCTCTGCACCTTGTGAAGCTCTAGGTGACTTGCAATGTCTAATCGAGAACAGGCAAGCACAATGTTCTCTAACTTAACCCCTTTGTCCGTGCAGCAAGCATTCAAGGATCTTCAGCAAAGATGGGTTAACAGTTTTTTATTGAATAAAGTGAACAACAGTCACCGAGATATAACGAAACGCAATTTCCGTCAGCGGTTCAGCTAGTACTCACTCGCCTCAGAAGCTGCTGTCGATAGGTAACTTCAATGCATATACACACCACAGAGAAATATACCGCGTACGGAATACTCTTCCTTTCGTCTCATAGCCATTTCGATATGGGGCTGTATTCTGAAACGTTCAACTTCGGCGATATTTCTTTTTCGCTTCCAGGTGCAGTAGCAGGAACGCGCAGGAAACGGCGCTTGCAGTGCTTTCTGCACTAGCGCAGTGCTCACAGCTGAATTATATTGACCACCGAATATCCTGTTCACTAGTCAATTAAGGCACTGACGGATTAGTTTGTTCAACATATTTGTATACTCTTTGTCTTCCTAGTTCTGCAGAATGCCTATTACTGGAAGACGCCCTTCCAACAGTTGTAAGCCACCGGTAAATGGTCTATGATATTTCTTTTTCGCTTTCAGGCGCGCGCTGATTGGCTGGTTGAGCAAAATTGAATGACGTCGGGCTCAACCAGCCAATCAGCTCATCCAATTTTGTAAAAAAAAAGAAAGCCCACCATAGCGCGCCTGAAAGCGAAAAAGAAATATCGCCGAAGTGGAACGTTTCAGAATACGGCCCAAGGTTAGCGGCTATCGGCTCTAGGAACTGCATACAAAGCGTGCTTACCTTTCATTCTCTTGGAAGCGGAAAAAAGTGGCCCTGCTGTCCTTTCCCGTGCTCATCAACGACAGAGCCGCACGGAAACGTCTCCTGGCCTTCTGTTTTCCGTACATCGCTGGAGCCACCGGCCGATACAGAAACAAAACGTTGCAGCGCTCAGTAGAAGGCAAAGGTGTGCACGTGTGCAGTGGTGCAGAGAGCGGCAGAAGCAGACGAACGGTATGGCAGCCGAAGCGATAAGAGTGAAAGCGCCGCCCGTTGGCGCAACATGTCAAGCGACTAAATAAAGCTGTAGCATGCTAAAAAAAAAAAGAAAATACCCAAAACCCCATTTTATTTCTACATATAATTGCATGACTTTATTGCTATGTAGGTTGAAAAGATAGAGCCACATATGCAAAAGTTACTGAACTTTTCTTTTGCTACCAGCGTCATGGCGACGCTTTATTGCCGACACCAAAACTAACCCGACTGTACACCGCCTGGCTACAGCGAACACGATTTGTGCCGACACCAAAACTAACCCGACTGTACACCGCCTGGCTACAGCGAACACGATTTGTGCCCGCTCTCCGCCGCGGCGGTCGGCGAATGTCAACACCTATATTTCTTACACCGTGAACTCAGCGGTAGTGCAGAAAGGGTCTGAGAGCAATGGCACATACCCCTGTGAACTAGTGAAGCTGAACCCGGCTAAGTCTAGCTAAGCATGGTTACGGGGGTATGAGCCATTGCTCAAGGGGGTATGAGCAATTCGTTGTCTTACGTGACGGACAGACTTACTTTAGAAGCAATTCGATTTCGAAGAATCGCAAGCGGCGATGGCGGGCGTCTGCTGCAAACCACGCCGCCGAGCGAAGTCGAGACATCGAACTCAAGCGATAACAGCGACGAGCAGAGAATCGCAGAGAACGAAAGGGAAGGAAACGACAAGCTTCGTTTACCCCTATTTTCTCGACAGGGGAAGGGGTGATTTTTTTTTCTTTGTTGATAATGCACAATGCATACGTGCGCAAACGAACAGAAGAATCTGTTAGAACAATCATGTTAGCTGTCATGCTCACTGTTTCTTAAGCTGAGATAGATACAGTGCTTTCATGGCAAATTCAAATCAAACAGCTTTTTTTTTTTTTTTTTGCAATAGTGGTACAAGAAGGATAAAGATAAAAAGCAGCTCTCTACGGGGGTGCAAGCAGAATACGGAACGCTGTTATCTCCTTCTGTTTTCGCATCTCGCGGCGCGATGTGGGGCGAACGAGGCTAACTTGGACGCACTCGCGATTTCTCGTTCATAAAGATGACGATTGCAGTTACTTGTGCAAAAGCTATTACACAGACAAGCGCAACGGGCCAATTTCCGTCGGCTTTGTCGGCAATTGAGGTGGTGCAGCAGTGACGGTCAGCTGTGACGCATTTCTTCGACCGCTAGTAAAGTTATATCCACGAAAACACGTTTACAGCTAGGCCCCAAGTTTGCCTAGCTGTTTCACAACATTTAGGGCTAATTATTTTAGTGGCAAGGGGAATAACTCTATCGCTTACCTCGCCCGCTTGGAACAAACAACCGGCACCGTTTCCACTGTAGGTGTTCACGAATACCACAGCTCCTTGTTGCCATGTTACTCGTGAAATTTCGCACGCTGCCCACAGGGCGAGAAAAATTTGCGAAACACCGTCGAGCACCCGAGCACACAGTCCGAGGAGCCGAAAGGCCGGCGATATCGCAAAACGACACAAAAGCGGCAGCACCATGCGTGCTAGCAGCGCTGAAAAAATAGAGGAGGCGCTGGTGCTACGTCATCTACAACGTCATCTGTCACTGCCACGAGACGAACCGAGAAAGTTCAGCGCGTTGAACGTGGCTCGCAGCCGCGCGGCGATGATATGCGGCGATGAGCTGTTGCCGCAGCGCATGCGCGCACGGGTGCGACGAGCGAGCCCATTTCCGTTCGGCAAAGGCGCCAACTCAGCTCGATCTCTTCTTTGCACCCGAACTGTAAGCCGGCCAGCCTAGCTAGCGCGCGATGCAGCGGCTCTGCGACATAGGGCATGTTCTATTCGCGCACTGGCTCAACACCACCTACATCTAGGTAGCGTCGACTGACTACGCCAAAGCGCGCTGAATGCCGCTAGTCACGTTAGCTGCGCGGTGACACTGAAATGCAGCGCGTCCGCTTTGGCCCCGACGGGTAAGGTCCCTGTATTTTTCAATGATAGCGCAAACTCCTCCTCTCCGCACCGATTCCTCCTCGCCCCTCCCTCTCGGCCGCCATTAGTGAGCGAAGCGCGCGGACGCTACCGCCCGCTTCATTTCGTATCGCTTGCGGAGAGTTGAAGCGCTTGCTTGAAATAAGACTGTTCTGAGCGCATTTTCACAAGGCTGTTCGTACGTAAGATATCTACGTAAAATATGTAGTACCTTCAATTAGTACTAGATTCTGCGTCGCTCAGACCAGGAAAACGAAAGGTAGAACAAGTTAAACGCAATGCTAAGCAGTCTTTACTACTGCTGATTGTTTCTCGGAATCGAATGGTGGTCTGTTTACCTGACGCATTTACGAAAACAAAGAGCTATATCAAACTATGCACACACAACACGGCGGATACATTTATGTGCTAAATACCCTCAACGCGTTTTTTCTTAATTTCCGAAATGCATCCGTGCGCTTTTCTTTCCCCGCGCGCTTTCTGCGTTTTGCTCTTTATTTGGCGACTCTTCCATTGTGCTCATTTTATGAGGAAGTCATGATGGTATTCATGTTGCCAAAATGCGCCCTTTTGTTCGCCGCAGAGCATAAACTGTGACTTCGTTTTTTTTTTCTTTTTACTCAGTCGTTGGTTGATGATGAACTCGCGAACGCACCCACCTTCCCGCGTTCATCGCTAACTGGGTGAGAACAGCGATCAGAACCTCCCTCAGTAATGACCTCCCTCGGTGGTAGTCAGATTCCTTCTGCCGATAAGGTGCAGCGATATCACTGGCCGTTTGAGGTTTCGTTTGCCATGAGGAACCTCAAAAAGCTTGCCCCCCTGGAGAATGCTAGTTGAACATCTAACAGCACAGCAAGTCGGCATCGTGCTGCAGCCGAACGCGTCTTCAAAAATGGCAAAAGCCTACGCTCACGCACAGCGCACACGTGTCCCGGTGTTTCTACGCTAAATAATGGCGCCGTTTTCCCGCGATAACGAAAGCCGCGCGGGTTATTCGTCACGTGTCAAGCCTTGTCCAATGGGAGAGCGGAAAACGGCGAAGAAGTCAGGAGAGGGGTAGAAGGCGGGAAGGAAATTCTCCTTTCCTATTTGAACAATGGTTTGCGCTATACCTTTGGAACATACAGGGACCTTACCGACACGCCGCGTCTGGCGCGCGCCCGCGTTACGCCGGACCAGGTTCGTTCGAGTGACCTGCACCACTCTGAACCAGTTCGCGGTGGTGCGCGAGAAGTTAAGAAATTGTGCAGCTCGATAGCAGGCCCAACGCGACACTCGAAGCGAACGCCGAGGTGCAGACGCGGTGCCGGCCTTATGTATTGGTTGACTCATGTGCATCGGGTGCGCAAGTTTGACGGTCTCGAACTGCTCGTATGATTAAGGGGGGATGGTACCCGGTCAGAGAACCATCACGTTTTTGGCGAATATCTCAACTTCCACTGCATTCAAACAATTCAAAATTTGCACAGATATGTAAATATGCTCCTACTGCTTCCAGATGAAAATTCGAGCAAGAAAGTTGAGTATTATGGAATTAAAAAAAAAGACAGTAGCCCCTCCCTTGTCGAGGAGATGGGGGTAAGCGAAGCTTGTCGTGCGTTTCTTCGGTGTTCCTCCGAACGAATTGCACTGACGAGTACCACGTTGTGCTCGAACCACAACCGGTCACACGCACTGCAGCTGGCTCCGAAGTTCCGGTTGAGAAACTCGCGTTGAAACCTGGCCGTCGCATCGGGGAAGTTGGTGCTAGCTTTGCCGATGCGTGCAAGACCGTTGTCGGGTTCCTGGTGGGCAAGAAAGACCACGATGACGTTTGGCCTCAACATCGGACTCCCACAACTCGGGGTCCGCGGCTCTTCGCTATTACTGCAACCATATTTTATTCGGCTCGTGGTGTAAATCCGGCTGCTTAGGAGCGGCTGAGCGCGGCCTCTATCTTCAAAGTGATCTGCGGGGGGTACGAAGTCTAGGCGCACCTAGGGCTCATGGCCTTGTGTGCATTGTGTTCTCGCCGCTTAGTTCACGTTGAAGCGAGAGGCCGCACGAAGGCCAGTTTGCTCGCTGCTGCTGTCGCTCTTCCTCACGCCAGCGATTTAACAGCGAATATCCATGGACATCGAGTGAGATGTGCTTATGTTTGCCTGTGTGAGCGTGACACCATGCTTAGCTAAGCGAATGTCTAAATGTTTATACGGCCGATAAATCTACCATCTTCCTATTTACTACTATTATTATAAACTTTGTTATTTTATATATCCCAAGAAAATAAAGATTGAATTCAATGCCTACTTCCTACAGCGGTCCGATAATTTGCTATCGCAATCGATGACGCAACATTCGCGCGAAACTACGACGTTTATTTTTTTCAGTGGTCTTCACCGAAAAACATTCTACGTTGGCGCAACGTAACCGAGGAATGACAGGGCACAAAAACCAGTATTTTTTACTATTTGCCGACGTAAGTACAAATGCGACGTTTGTTAAAACAAACATGCTCCAAGCAGACGCTCCTCATAACCTCAAGAAATACTCTCATAACACTGTCGATCATACATTTATTATTTGCAATACTCGGCAGCAAGTCAGCAGGCTCTAAGTTCTGGACGGCGATTGCCGTCGGAGTGCAACGTGCGTCGAAGACTTGCTTTGCAGATTTTAATAAAGAAGTATCTTACATTGTCAAAAACAAGCTCTTGTTTTGAAGTCCGCATGAGTGGACACGGCATAATGTCGAAGTTCCCACTTGCATCGCTTCGGTTTTCCAGGTGTGCCATAGAATCGAGCGATTGGGATGGGATGCTCGATTCTGAGAAAACAACCCGCAATTTCATGAAGGCCTTGTGTGCCTTGGCTGGCACAACGAATCAAAACGGTTTGACGACTAGACGAGCAGACTGACGCATTCTCGAGACCGCTTCACTCACGCAGTTTCCTCAGCGCACTTCGAGCAGTCTTGGGCAGTAACTGGTTACTAGTAACGCGCTACTGGTTGACTAGTTACTTTTTTTTCAGTAAACCTACGAAACTCTCGCCTGAGTCATCAGGCCTGGTCGCGTTTAGCAAAACTTATCACGAATAAGAGCGCTTACGCCGGTGACTGCATTGGAGATTCTTAAGCACACTGCTGAAGAATCTCCACTGCAGTCGTGGGCAGTAAGTCTACTGTCTTGGGCAGTAAGTGGTTACCAGTAACGCACTACCGCTAACTCGTTACTTTTTTCAGTAACTTGTAGCTGTAACTAGGTACTTTTAAGTTAGAGGAACTTGTAACTGTAACACTGTTACTTTATTACACATAAACTGAAATAGGAAATACCGTTACAGTTTCTTCCTTTATTATAATAAGTTATCCAACAGTAGTAGTAGTAGTAGTAGTAGTAACAGCAACACCCGGTAAAGGCCGACGTACAGTTCGCGCTTTCCACTTTTTCGGACTTCCTGCTTTCCCATATCCTCTCCACCACGTGCAATTTTGGTCCCCGCATGCCTTCATACGTTCCTCATTAATAAATTCAACCATTTGGTTTGTGATCTATTACATAAGTCTTTAGCAATAACGGAAAAGTAACGACGTTACTTTTTCACAGTAACGTAACTATAACACTTACATTCTATGAGTAACGTGCCCATGACTGACTGCCAGCATTCGTCACCAAAGCGTATTTTGTCAGTGTAATCTCAAGGATATAAATATATTCAAAACATCTTCGCCGCCTCTACCAAACTCTCTCTCTCTCTCTCTATATATATATATATATATATATATATATATATATATTTATATATATATATAGAGAGAGAGAGGAAGAGAACGTTTTTTGTCCGCCCTGAGGCCTGTTCAATAAACACCGTTCATCCCGCGTCGTAACAGTTTTTGGGGGAGATGCTGGGTACTTGAAGTAACGACGGACCCGGAGCCATTTATTCTTCGCCGGAGTCGTCGTCTCGCCGGACTACCCCCTTCGCCTGTTAACATGACCAACGAAGGGAGACGCTCGGGGACCGATACCTGCAGCTCCGGGATCGATGCCTGCAGGTACGTGGCGCTACTACCGAGAACCTCGGGTTTTCGCCGGGAGAGCAGGTGAAGATGTAGAAGAATGGCTCAGACATTACCAACGGGTAAGCAAGTCCAACGACTGGGACACCACCGACCAACTAAACAACGTTGTCTTCGCTCTCACTGACACTGCCCTGATGTGGTTTGAGAACCACGAAGAATTATTAACAGCGTGGGAACGTTTCGTTGATGACCTAAAGGAATGCTTTGGCGACTCGGACGCAAAAAAGAGACGCGCAGAGCACACCCTGGCACAGAGAGCACAGCCACCAGGTGAGACTTGCACTGCCTACATCGAAGAGATGTTGACATTGTGCAAGCAAGCCAACGCAAGAATGTCCGAGGAAGACAAGGTCGGCCACCTGCTGAAGGGCATAGCAGAGGATGTGTACAATTTTCTGATCGGCAAGGACAGTCTCGATTCAGTGTCTGATATCATGAAGCACTGCCGTACGTTCGAGGCGCTGAAGATGTGCCGAATAACGCCAAAGTTTGGCCGATTGGCCAATGTTACCACTGTGGCCAGCATCGATATGAGCTCTTCATTTGACTTGGCGTCGACCATACGACAGATCGTCCGCGAAGAGCTGGACAGGCACACCGAGACGACACGTCGCCTGCCTGATGTCTCTGATGCCCCCCTTTCGCAAGCCCCGGCGACTTCTGTACCTTTGAATGGATGGCAACCGTCGGTCAACGTCGCGGATATATCAGAGTACCGACACGCACCGGAATCGAGAGGCTACTACTCTTCAGATACCTGATTTGAACCTCGCCCTCGTTACGCAAGTTCCTCTGGACGCCCCACCACTGGAAATGCTCCGCGTTACGACATAGTCATTCGTCCTAGGCGTGCAGACGTGTCTGACAGCTCTGAAGACTACCGCAGAAGCCGTCCGCTTCCGACATGCTACGTCTGCGGCGTTCTTGGCCATATATCCCGTTTTTGTCCTCATCGCCAAAGGTGCATGAAGAAGAATATCTTTCGATCGGAGGCAACCTGCCTCCGATCGTAGCGTGACGCCACCTCCGGTTCCTCGATTGCAACGGTCTCCTTCACCACGCCGTCGTTCAAGATCACCACCGTCGGAAAACTATAGAGCGCGGCCAATGGATGTGAGGTCGCTGGAGATTCGCTGCTGAAAGATATGCCTCCGCCTGTGTTTATGTTGAAGAACAAAGTGAAAGTACTCGTTGATGGTGTGTCTACATTGGCGTTAGTGGACACAGGTGCTGTTTTCTCTGTGATGAGTCTCGCTTTCCAAAGGTTATTAGGACGCAAAGTGGTATTTCAATGGAACCAAGTGGCAACATTTTGTGGCGTGAGCGGGGATTCGTTGCGGCCTGTTGGTTTTTGCACTGCACAAGTGTCACTGGGTGGTAGAGCTTTCATGACTGAATTTACAATCCTCCCCCGTTCCTCACATGATGTTATATTAGGTATTGATTTCCTACAGATGTGCGGTGCCACCGTTGATTGCCGAACAGGGGAGATGTTTGTGAGTGGTGACATTTCTTGCGAGCTTATGCAGGATGCTCCAAACGAGGATGGCGCATTTCATGCCTGTGAGGACACTCTCGTGCCTGCTTTGTCAGCTGTGTGTGTGCCGGTGGGCTGCGCTACTACCACTCATCGGGCCTTCGACGCCACAGTAGAGCCGGCGTATTTACCGTGCATGAAGACGAATATCTTTCTGCCACATTGTCTTGTGTCCGTTGCTCAGCGGCGCTCCAAATTATGGGTTGTCAATCCTTCACGCGAAAACGCAGTGGTACCTGCTGGCATGAAGCTTGCTTCCTTCAAAGAGCACAGATCGACGCCAGTTGCCGTGCTCGCAGATGCTCCACATACACGAGTTGACATCTGCTCAGAAGACTCGAAGATTCTGCCGATGATCAGCAAGTCGATCAGCATGGACGAGCGCCGTACATTAGTGAACGTCCTGGCTAAACACTTAAGCATCTTCGACTTCGCCCAGGGGGATAACGCGCCGTCTATTCCTGCGTCTCGAACCAAGCACAGAATTAACACGGGGTCGGCGCAGCCTGTTCGACAGAAACCCTATAAAGTGTCACCGTCAGAGCGCCAGGTTATCGACGAACAGGTTCACGAATTGTTACAGAAAGGAGTAATTCAGGAATCATCTAGTCTGTTGGCTGCTCCAGTTATACTTGTGAAAAAGAAAGACGATACTTGGAGATTTTGTGTGGACTACCGCCGTCTCAATTCCATTACCAAGAAAGACGTTTGCCCTCTTCCAAGAATTGATGACGCATTGGATTGCCTTCATTCAGCATCCTACTTTTCTTCTGTAGATTTGCGATCGGGGTACTGGCAAATCCCAATGCACCCGGCGGATTAAGAAAAAACGGCCTTTAAAACCCTGGATGGCCTTTTGTAGTTCAACGTCATGCCGTTTGGACTTTGCAATGCACCCGCGACTTTCGAAAGATTTATGGACACCATTCTGTGAGGCCTCAAATGGCATATTTGCATGTGTTACCTAGAGGACGTTGTCATCTTTGGAAGCACTTTTGAAGAGCACAACAGGCGCCTGGAAGTCGTCCTAGACTGCATTGAACACGCCGGCCTAGTACTCAATTCTAAGAAATGTCACTTCGGTGAGCGGCAGACATTGGTGCTTGGCCATCTTGTAGACAAGGATGGTATCAGGCCTGACCCACAAAAGACAGCAGCTGTTGAAGCGTCTAAGCCTCCTCGGTCTGTTAAAGAGCTTCGAAGTTTCCTAGGCCTCTGCTCTTATTTCCGCCCATTTTTACCTGATTTTGTCGATGTCGCCTATCCCCTGACTTGTCTTCTGCATAAGGACGCCGTTTTTGAGTGGACTCCCGAGTGCGACGCTTCTTTTCGTCAACTGAAGTTCTTACTGACGACGGGTCCCCTCCTTCGGCATTTCGACCCGGCTGCACCAACAGAGATCCACACCGATGCGAGTGGCGTGGGGGTTGGTGGAGTCCCCGTTCAGCGATGCGGCCGGAACGAGCATGTCATCGCTTATGCGAGTCGTACGTTAAGTAAGCCTGAACGCAATTACACCGTTATGGAGCGGGAATGCCTAGCCGTCATTTTTGCTGTGCAACGTTCTCGCTCGTACGTGTACGGACGCCCTTTCACAATCGTCACAGATCATCATTCGTTGTGTAGGCTTGTCAATCTTCGTGATCCATCTGGTCGACTGGCGCGCTGGGCTCTACGTCTCCAGGAGTACAACTTCACAGTTTCATATGAGTGGTCGCCGACACGCTGATGCTGACTGCCTTTTGCGAATGCCGCTAAACACCACTCTTTGTGATGCCGATAACTTTCATCTTTTGATTGCTTCTTTGGCACCTGCATTTCCTGATAAAGAGACCTTCGAGAAGGAGCACCGAGAAGACTTCAGGTTAGAGACACTTTTCAACGCGCATGACTCCACAACAAGCCGAGCATATTGTGTTCGTGATGACCTACTCTACAAGAGGAATTTCGCAACCACTGGTGCCCGCTTCCTCTTGTAGTTCCGGAGAAGCTACGCTCCACTATTCGGCAGGTTATGCACGACGATCCTACCTCCGGACATCTCGGAGCAGCGCGTACATTTCATCGTATCCAAGAACGGTTTTACTGGCCCCGAATGCGTCGGTCGACTGAAATGTATATGTGGCCAGTTGCGCACAGTGTCAGGCCCACAAGCACCTAACTACGACGCAAGCCGGCCTCCTACAACCTCTGACGCCTCCGAGCTCTCCTTTCGAGCAAGTTGGAATTGATCTCATGGGTCCTTTCCCCGCTCGTCGAAAGGGAACTGTTGGATCATCGTATGTGCCGACCATCTGACGCGGTACTGCGAGACGGCTGCTTTGCCATCTGCCACTGCCAGCCAAGTTTCCTTTTCCCTCCTGCATTCGATCATTCTCCGTCACGGCCCTCCTCGAGTAATCATCAGTGACCGCGGCCGCCAGTTTACTGCAGATGTCGTGGAAGAGCTTCTTCGATAATGCGCTTCCAGGCTTTCGCCACTCGACACTGTATCACCCGCTAACAAATGGGCTGACCGAGCGTACTAACCGCACACTGGTGAACATGTTGTCCACGTACGTCGCATCGGACCATAAAAACTGGGACGACATTTTGCCATTCATTACATACGCTTTTAACACAGCAAAGCACGAGACTACTGGCTACAGCCCGTTTTTCCTACTCTACGCTCGTCCGCCGCGTCACACACTGGACACCATATTTTCTTTCTCCAGCCACGACGATCTCACCATCGCCGAGACTCTGTGTCTCGCTGAAGAAGCTCGACGCTTGGCCCGCATACGTACTCTGGCTTCGCAAGACCGGTCAAAAGCACGGTACGACAGGCACCATCCGCATGTCACCTATTCTCCAGGGAATCTAGTCTGGCTATGGTGTCCGGTGCACAAGCGTGGCCTGTGTCAGAAACTTCTTGCCAACTATACTGGCCCGTACGTTATTGTTGACCAGCTCAGTGAAGTGAATTATCGACTGGCGCGTCTCACCGCAACTGGACGACGCTCCGCCAAGACTGAGGTTGTGCATGTCGCTCGTCTCAAGCCCTTCACACCGAGAACTTAGCTGACTTGCCTGGCGGGCTTCGCCTAGGAGGGGAGGAATATTGCAGTCAATTTAGCCGCATTAGTAGAAGAGGAGAAGTGTGAGCGGAGAAGACGAGGAAAAGAACGTTTTTTGCTCGCCCTGAGGCCTGTTCAATAAACACCGTTTGTGTCGCGTCGTAACAATATATATATATATATATATATATATATATATATATATATATATATATATATATATATATATATATATATATATATATATATATAGTTCATAACCTACGAATCTCGCCTGAGTCAATATCAGGCCTGGTCGCATGTAACCAAATTTATCACGTATGAGACCGCTTACGCCGGTGACTGCAGTGGAGATTCCGTCGGCTGACGGAAATCCTTTCATTTTTGCCGTGATATCCTAGCATCCCTTGATAACACAGATTCAGACTTGTGCAGCAGTTAAGACGCGACCAAGTACGTCACCTACAAGACCAAGAACACCATCATCGTTATACAGCACTATGCCCAAAGCCTCAATGCTTTCATGGACGAATACGGCAGGACGTGGTCTCTCCCACAAAACACTACAAATAAGCACTCTTCGCCAATATATGTGCCATCCATATAACTGACGTGATGGGCGAGGACAACATCCGAAACAGTATTCTATACGCCCAATAAAATGTCTTCAAGAGAATGCATGGGACCGTTTCGGCCAGGTCCTGAGAATATGTTTCCTCCCTTTGCTGCTTATGTGAGCTACACATTTGGGGAGGGGGGAGAGAAATACAGGCCGTATTTGATAAGGACTGACTTCATTTGCCGGCTGAACCACCCATACCGAAGGCCCAAACTTGTAATAGTGACAGATGGTGCTTCTCTCGAGTTGTACGTAAAAGCGGCTGTTAGTACACTGCGCATCAATCCGTTATTACCACGCTCGTGCCATTCCATGGCCACCTCGCCCTGGTTCATGTAGTTCCATAGTGTCACTTTTCTTAAGAAGCACAACTGCTTGCAGTCAGCCAGTCGGTCAAAAAAAAAAACTGATTTAGAACAGCGCGGAATACATGGAGGAGAGAAAATTTAATATAGTAGGACTATTGTATGTGATGATAGCGAAGAAATGCAGATGCCCAGGCGGTAGCACTTTAACGCAAAATGAAACAAAGCACACTGAACCACATGCCCACTGGCGCCGCGCAGTCCGAAAACTTCTCGCAGGCTGCCTCCTCCTCGGCTCGGGGTTCATGGTACGTGGAGCGCTGTCTTGACCGCTTCGATTCGCCAAAACAGGTCGCCCCTCTCTCTGCCGTCCAGACCGACGCAGCTCGGGGTTGGGTCCCCGAGGTGGGCGTTGACCATCAGCAACGACATGTCCGGCCGCAGGAAGGTGGCATTCTCGGCCAGCTTGGCACACTGCGCACACCGCCAGAAAGACGCGTTATGCAACTCCCCTCTCAAGTCATTCCATACATTTGGCCAATGAGGTCTCCCGGCTCGACACGGTGATTCTTAAGCAAGACACCTCACTGCCAATCAATCCTAATTCGACAGCGTCGATATAGAGCATGGTTTCCTACAAATTATTTCTCGCAAGAATAACGCATGTTGTCTTTACATTCTCAATATCTATGATCGCCCACGAGACAAACATCTTTCAACAAACCAGGCAGAATGCCAGTGTCAAAGCAGTGATTGAAGTACGCCGTGATGGCTATGACGAAGTTGTCGTCTAGATTGCGGCAATGGCTTGCACAAGCCATTGCCGCTGCCAGCTACCATCCCCTCTTAATTTTTGGCGATTTCAAGGCACTCAACCAGTTGTGGGGTCAATCCCTTTCTACTCTTAAGGGCAGAGCCCTATGGATCCACATACAAGACCAGAGACTCACATTGCATAATGACATCGATGCACCAACAAGGCTAGGCAACAGCGCCGCCAAGGACACCTCCCCCGATCTTACCGTTACACACAGAATTCAACACGTCACATGGCATAACTCAGAAGTTAACCTCGGTAGCGACCACTACATCATTACCACCACACTACATTTCAAACACAGATCCTTTGCACCCAAACCCCTGAACCTTACCAGCAGGGACAAATTTCGAGAAGACCGCCAGATATCAGCTCCCACAAACATCCAAGACATCTCGGAATGGGTTCAGCAACTTCACTCAGATGGCCAGACGCACACTACCACTGTGCTCCCCAAAACCGCCATCACTACGGTTTCTAAGCTTCGGTTTCTAAACTTCTAAGCACTACGCTTTCTAAGCTCAGTGAGCTTCTAAATATGTGGGAAGCCAAGCAGTCTCTTCTCAAGAGGTGGAAGAGGCGACGGCACAACCAAAGGCTGAGACTTAGAATTGCCAAATTAGACCTCCTGATCCACAAGTGCGCCACACAACTGGCCTGCCAGCAGCGGGGCCAGGTATGTGAAAGCATGCATGGCAACTTTGACAACAACAAGTGCACATGGCAACTGTCAGGACACTTATTAGACCCTACCACACCGTGCACACACCACAACCACAGCATAAAGAAACTGTTAAATGCACACAAAAACAATCGACAACGGACTCTTCGACGACCTCCGCCATAAACACTTACCGTCCACTCAGACGTATGACATGCCAAAGTATTCTGGCGAACCCAACGAACGACTACGCGCTGCTATCACGGAAGCAGTGGTTCGCCATGCCCTAGCCATAATTGCGAACAATTTCAGCACCCCCCCTCCCCCCCCCTACCCCCCCCCCCCCCGATGTTATCATCAACAAACTGCTCCGCAATCTAGACGACAACTCCCTCACAGCCGTCACGGCGTACTTCAATCATGGCTTTGACACTAGCACCCTACCTGGTTCGTTGAAAGATGCCAGCGTATATTTCATCGCAAAGCCAACCAAACCATTGAACCCTTCTAACCTCAGACCTATATCACTAACTTCTTGTCTTAGTAAAACATTTGAACACGTCATCCGCAACCACTTGAGAAAATACATGGAAGACAACAATCTTTATCCGTCAGAAATGGTAGGTTTTAGAAAATCTCTCTCATGCCCAGATATCATGCTTCGAATTCAGCATTGATCGATCACTGCACGGGACGATTTTTTCAGCCCGGCCCGGGCCCGTTTTTACGTTCGGCTGCCCGCCCGAGCCCGATCAAAACTTTTATGGCGAGACCCGGGCCCGGCCCGAGTTCGGAAATAATCTACGCTACCCGCACGGCCCGGCCCGCCACCCCTTTACCTTGGGCCCGAGCCCAGCCCGAGCCCGGCTCGAAACCGGCCCGAACCCCGGCCAGAGACCGAAAAATACATGTTTTTCAGAGTTGAGACGCCTGAGAATAACTCGCTGCACGTTACATGCACACCACCAGAAAGCCCGAGCCCGGCCCGGGCCCGCGTCAAAAAACCCAAGCCCGTCCGGGGCCCGGGTCAAAAAGCACAGGCCGTGCCCGAGCCCAGCCCGAGCCCGTGAAAAAACTGCTCTATCCGGCCCGGCCCGGCCCACGGGCCGGGCCGGGTTCGGGCTTTTGGGTAAGCCCGAGCCCGTGCAGTGCTCTACAGCATGACATCATTATACCCAATAACAGTCTAGATACGCAAGCAATTCTGAGTCTGGACTTTCATGGAGCATTCAATAACGTTTCAGGTTGCGCCATCCTCCGAGAGCTTAATCGCATTGGGGTTGGCAGAAAGACATGACCACACATGTACCTTATTAGCGTACCGTACCACAACCACACACATAGGCACAGAGCCATCCTCCTCGTGCGCTTTGGGCAGTTACGGCACGCCCCAAGGCTCAGTGCTCTCCCCTTTCCTTTTGCTCCCTCTATGATGCCGTTGGCGCGAGCATTGAGATCTATTCATGATCTCAAGTTTTCGCTATACGCTGACTAAATCACTCTTTGGACGACTGGTGGCTCTGATGGAGAGATTCAAGACACTCTTCAGGCCGTAACCAACACGGTCGTGGCTCATGCAGGGGCAATGAATCTGAAATGCTCCCCACAAAAATCAGACCTACTTCTCCGGCCATCCCAACGGGGAGCCGAAAAACACATATCTAACATACAGGTCATCCTAAACCACACCCCTGCTACTAGAGTGGACAGGCTTCGGGTGCTTGGTTTACACATTTAAAGGAACCGGCTCAACACACACACCCTACATACACTCCGCACCACAGTTGATCACAACTTGTGCCTTCTATGCCGGGTCTCCAATAAACATGGCGGACAAAAGGAGGCCGAACTCTTCCGCTTGACCCAGGCCTTCGTTATCAGTAAGATTACATTCACAACACCCTATCTACATTTTCTTAAATCACAATCAGATCACATCGACACCCTTTTATGCAAGATATATAAATTCGCTCTGAGGGTCCCCATATACGGACCTGCACTGAAAGGCTCATGCATACTTGCACCTTCAACACACTTACTGAACTCACGGAAGCCCCTATCACATCCCAGTATAGTAGACTTTCTAACACTGTGACAGGCCGACACATTCTACAAACCCTTTCTATCATTCGATCCGGCACCTGTCACCAAGACTAAATACACCATTCCACATCACATACACGAGAACCTCTACATCCCCCACTTCCTAAAAACCCTGTGTACCACAAACAGCGCATGAAGCAGCGAGCAAAGGCTCTCCAAAAACACTTCTCCCCAAAAGATGGGATCTATGTTGATGCCGCTGATTATGAGAACAGGAATCAGTATGCAATATCAGTCATCGACTCTCACGGCCAGGTAGCTGCCGCCGCCTTCATTCCTGGCTCTTCCTCGGAGGAGGCAGAGCAGGCGGCCATAGCCCTGGCCCTCACAATCCCAAAGTCATCAGTTATCGTTAGCGACTCAAAAACAGCCATACATACCTTCTGAGCGGGCAGGGTCTCACTGCCAATCTCTCCTTTCTCTCCTTTTGGTCCATCGTTTCCAACAAACTGTACCATTAATCTGGACTCCCGCGCATGCGGGCCTTGCCGGAAACGAGGCGGCTTGTGTCAGTGCGCGAGGATTTACGGTCCGGGCGCAAGCATCAGATGTGTCGGACCTCGCTACGGAGGAGGCACCGCTTACAGCGCGGGATCGCCTTACGACATCTGCACACACTACCGTTTAGAGCGTTTAACCTTTCCGTCGCTCATGCGCAAATTCGTTCGCAGTTGTGAAGTGCTGTGGCGACAGCTGCAGACTCGCACCTTTTCCTCCCCTTACCTCCTCCACCGCATACATCCCTCCATTTACCTTTCTCCCTCTTGCAAATTCTGCGCCTCTCCCAGAGCAGACAAACACATCATGTGGGCACCCCCTCTTTCCTCAAACAATCCCCATCTAGTGAGGAGTAGTGGGAGGCTGCCTTGCGCAGCCCAAGGCCCGACCTTCAGGAGGCCATCCTAGAGTGGGTGATATGGTAGAGGAGGCCTACTTCAAGTAGTCCCCCCCCCCCATCTTCTTTCCCATTGTCTTCCCTTGCAAGAGGGATGTTTTCCATGCATTCGTTCTTTCACTCATGACACCAACAATAATAAAATCGTCCCCATTCGCTCTATGTACAGCTTCCCGCATTTTCAGCTTTATTGCGCGAGCGTCCGTCACGCTTCATTTTAGCGCATTTAGGCGGCGATCATCAGCAGACCGGCATAAGTACACGCAAGTGCATTTATCACGCTCATGTGCAAGAGTCGTCTAATGCGATGTTGCCTTCAGGACGACATGCGACCACACTATAGTGTTCTCGTGTGATATAGGTAAAAATGCGGGACGCTGTACATGTCATGAGAGTACCGTAGTTTGTTGGCATTAGTCACTCTCGGCAGCCCGTATTCCGGCGTGCAACTCAACTCACGCGTCCTACTGTCTTTCGCCAGTACGTCACGTGAGGCCCGTCGTCTGCCACTCCTAAGAACACAAACACGCTGAACACGCATGCAGAAAAGTATTCGTGGTGTATGAACTAGGCGTGCATGTGCTTACCTTTTTTCGGAGGGTTGTTTCGCTCTCGAAAAACATGGCCGTCTTGTTATCCCCTTGAACAACTGCCACGTTGACACCCGTGAATAATTCAGCTCGCCTCAAGGGAAGGCCCGATTCGCACGGCTGGAAAATAAAAACAGCCGAGTAGTTATCATATTTGGCACGAGCTTCGTTCTTTCAAACGTGCAGCTACAGCATCTCCAAGCAAAACAGACAAAAGTTACGTTTCTTCTGGTCTGTCTCGAGCGTACAAAAAATCTTAACCGATGGCTGCTCACTCCAACAAACGTCCTGCCGATTTAAGTTTCGTGGGATCAATGAATAGGCGACGTTCAAGTTTGGGGGTGCTAGAGCAACAGCCGCGCGTCGTCGCCCATGAGCTTTATCACAGAGCCGGAGATACCGCAATCTCGGCTGCGGATAACAAGCTGACGCACTTCGGTGAGCCGTCACAGTATAGCTTGGTCACCTGTGGCCAGGTGCTGCTAAGCTCAAGGTCGCGCGTTGGATCCCGGCAGCGGCGGCCGCGTTTCCATGGGGGCGAAATGCAAAAACTCTGGTGTCCTTAGATTTCATCAGCAGCACTAGCAGTAGCTGCAGTGTATCTGAGTGCACTGAAGGGCAAAAGCATCTCCCAGTGATCTTCAATCACCTCTGCCACCTGCGTCTCGGCCGTCCCCGACTACGCTTCCAATTCCTTGGCCCCCATTTCGCAACTCTAACAGACCGCCGGTTATATTCCCAACGCATTAAATGCCCTGCCCAGCTCCATTTGTTTGTCTTATCATCATAGTCATCATGATCATCTTACCCCTGTGTTGTGCTAGCTGATTCCAACTTGCACCTGTAAATTTCCTAACTTCATCACTCCACCTTGTTTTCTGCCGTCCTCTACTGCACTTCCCTTCTTTTGGTACCCCTTCTCTTGGCTTCTCTTATAGTCAACTAGAATATCGGTCACCCCGCTTGCGTCCTAATCCAGGCCGTTCTATTCTAGTCCTTCTAACGTTATCCTAATAGTTTTTCCCATCGCTTGTTGCGCGATCCTGAATTTCTTCACGATTTTTTTTTCTTCAGCCTCCAAGTTTCTACCCCATATGTTAGCACTGGTAGTATTGAGCACTCAAGAAGCGATAAAATGGCTACCACGCTGTCATATTAAGCGGCAGATGTCCATGAAGAAAAGCACTCCGAAGTTTGAAACTCAACGCCGTGGCAGATACTGGTACAGCACGTTTTGCTTGGGATTAATCTGCCACGGTATGCTAAATCAGTCTTTGCAATGACGTGCGCTCATTCAAACCTCGTCAGACACTTCGTGACAGGGCGTTTTCGTCCGCTGTAGCAGCCGTGCCCGCTCAGTTTCGGTATCGCCTCGAAGAACTCCTCAAACAACTATACGCGACGCCGAGCTCAAATTTGTAGAAAAGGGGAGGGGTGCATGTTTAATGCTACGAGTGGCGAAACTTTGACGTTGCTGGCTTACTTAGAAGCGATGCAAACAATTACAAAACCATCGTATTCTTTAAGCATGCAACGCTTCGTTGTCAGTCAGCTGTCAGCTTCGACTCTATCTATCTATCTATCTATCTATCTATCTATCTATCTATCTATCTATCTATCTATCTATCTATCTATCTATCTATCTATCTATCTATCTATCTATCTATCTATCTATCTATCTATCTATCTATCTATCTATCTATCTATCTATCTATCTATCTATCTATCTAGCCGCCTATGTCTTTGTGCTCTCATGGAAGTTTCGTTAACTTGGTATGTACCAAAATTGGCATACTATGACAAGAGTATATGGCGAACATAAATGACATATCATGACATGAATATCGTGACATGCGTGTCATGTAGGTCATGAAACAGCTGCCTATGTCTTGGTGCTCTCATGGTCATTTCGTTAACTTGGTAGGTACCAAAATTGGCATGGTATGATAGGAGTGTACGATGAACATAAGTTAATAGGTCATGACATAAATGTCATGTCATGCGTTTCATGTAGGTCATGACAATGACCCAGCGAAAAAGATTAACACTCAAAAACCAATGAAATGGGTTCGGACGTGGGTACTAAGTGAAGGAAACACTAAAGGATGCTGGTAGAAGTCATAGTCATGAGCATGACTCAGAAAAATGACAATGACTCATAGAAAAAAGATTAACAGTCAAAAACGACTGGAATGGGCTCGGACGTGGGCACTAAGTGAACGAAACACTAAAGGATGATAGTAGAACTCATAGTCATGATCATGACTCAGCACAAATTACAATGACTCAGTGAAAAAAATTAACACTAAGAAACTACTGATATGGGTTCGGACGTGGGTACTAAGTGAAGCAAACACTGAAGGATGGTGGTCGAAGCCATAGTCATGAGCATGACTCAGCAAAAGTGACAATGATTCATCGAAACAAGAATAACACTCAAAAACCAATGGAATGGGTGTGACGAAGTGACGAAGTACTAAGTGTGATGAAGTACTAAGTGACGAAAAAAAAAACACGCTGCATTCAAGAACGCAATTTGAGTTAAAGCCCATGCTTGAATTCATCTGAGTGACGCCTGGAATGAGCGTGCCCACGACTCAGCGAGCAAAGATAAACACTCAAAAATTACTGAAATGGTTTCGGACGTGGGTACTAAGTGAAGGAAACATGAAAGGATCGCGGTAGAAGCGATAGTCATGAGCATGACTCAGCAAAAATGACAATGATTCAGCGAGAAAATATTAACACTCACAAACCACTGAAATGGGTTCTCACGTGGGTACTAAGTGAAGGAAGCACTAAAGGATGATGGCAGAAGTCAGTCATGAGCATGACTCAGCAAAAATTACAATGATTCAGCGAAAAAAGATTAACGCTCAATCACCATCGAAATGCGTTCTGATGAGCATAGTCCTGAGCATGACATAGCAAAAATGGCAATCACTCTGTGAGAAAACATTACCGCTCAAAAAACAATGAAATGGGTTGGGACGTGGGTACTAAGTGAAAGAAAAGCCTAAAGGTTGATGGTCGAAGTCGTAGTCATGAGCACGACTAAGGCTTTCGCCTTAAGGCCACTTAGGCCTATCTAAAGGGACTCTTGAGGAACTCATGACATGGATGCCATCACATGCGTGTCATGTAGGTCATGAAAGAGCCGCCTACGTCTTGTAGCTCTCATGGTCGTTCCGTTAACTTTACGGCCTACACGCACACTGATTCGCATAACATCGATTCCCAAAGGGCGTGGGATTTGCCAGTTTTTCTTTACGCTGAAGTTGTATTTGTCATTTCCAATGGCGACGTTCAAAAGGCATACACCGGGCACCATACACTATAATGGCATCTTTTGGCGCTGATACAGGGTTGCCTGTTCTCCTTTGAGCGCCAGCGGTTAGTGACTTCCGCGGCGCGGGTTTTGCATCGCCTCCAGAGATGGCGCTTTCTTCAGGCGCTTTTCTTCTAGCTGGGCAGTGCGCTCTGTCTCCCTGGCGTATTTCGCTGCCTGTCGTGCCTGCCTTCAGCCGTTTTTTTGTCTAGCTGACCAGTGCACAGTATGGCGTGCTGCGGTGTGGTGGGGTGTGCCGTTGCGAACATGCATTACACCCATTTTATGATTTTGGCTAGCATCATCTGCAACCGATCTGCTTTGCCGGTAGCCATTTCATGCTTACATCTATTCTCGGTTACGGCAGATCCAGCACTTTTTTTTGTATTTTCCTGCATAATACGAGGTTTCCATTGTTGGTGTACTCGGTGTCTTCGACTACCATAATTGGGCATCGTGTTTATTGGGAAATTAAGTACACAAATACTATCAAGATCAAATTTAGCGGTAATTGGGGGACCAGAGTGGCAAATTAGGATACGAAATTAAATGCATGTGGATCGAATGCAGCTGTTACAAAATATTTAGTAATCAAGGGGTCATTATGAGCGATGTTCCCCAGTGTCCCGAGAGAACTTTTCGTCACAATTAAGTTTATATTTAGTGAAAATTGGGGCATCTCAAGTACATTGTAACATTTTAACATTTTGGCCTAATTAAAAGTGTTACGAAATTATTCACCATTTGCTGTTTTCGGTATTACTGGGCATTTAATGAAGTTCTCCTGGCGCTCTCGGTGAACAAAATGAGGCATTCTGCTTGTGTTTAGTGAAAGTAAGTGCAAGGTTATGGTTGATGTGTAGGCAAAGTTCAAAGTTGGTGTGTTCATTGCACCTTTTGCAATGAAACATATGCAAACGTTACGGAGCGTTATCAGCGTGTCTTACCTTACGTTATCGAGTCCGGTGCCTTGCTAGAACTACAAAAGCCAACAAGTTAAAATTTGGCACAAATGTAGGTAAGGCCGTCGTAAAACAGTGCCCGAAGTTAAATGCGGGCGGATCAAATACAGCCGTGGCAAACAATTCCTTATTTCACTGTTTGAAAGTGTTATACGGCCGTTATCATCCATGCTTCGGTGCAATGTGTGACGAAACGCTCCTCCCCTGATTAGATACGTTTCAAATAATTTCTAAACACTCGTCCATTCTCTTTGTGCGCGCTATATACGAGGTTTGTAGTTGGTTTGTCGCGTGCCCTCGGTGAACCAAACAAGGCACCTTGTTTAGAGGCAGACTATGGGTAATATGTAGTCATAGTTCGAACTTTCTGCACTAAAATAGAAATTCAGCAGTAAATTAGGTGTGCAAGCTGTCCTAGGCGTTATAGGTGTATTTTAAAACGAAAGCAGAATTGATTTCGTTGCCCCAATAGAACTGTGAATAGATCTAGGGATACTGCGGCTAATAGTCTGGGAAGTAAAATATGTGGGAATGGATTACGACCTTTTTGACAATTCCTTAAGAAGTGCTTGAGAGCGCTAAATGCGAGCAAGCTTTACAACGGGTAAGTAATATACGGGCAACGTTTTGAGCTATGTGATTCAATTACAGGGAACTAAAATTATTACTACAACTGCTCAAAAGAAACTGCTTCACTGCAAATTGGATTGCGGTTCAGCAAGGTCGCATAAGCTTGTTGCTCTCTTTTCCTGTTGACATCAACACCAATTTCGATAACACAGGTATACGATTTGTTTAGCCTATATGAAGCTACACATTTGCTGCAGCTGCGCCGCTCCACAGATTAAGCAAAATCAAACCCCCATTTAGTTGTTGGGAAGCTGTACAAATTATTGATTAGCAGGTTGGAACACAACTTATGGACGTGAAAGACAATGCGATAGACTTACTGCCGCGTCCAGGCTGGTGATGAAGAGGGTGGTGCATGGGGCATTGGCCATTTCGGGAGTAGGAATCTGGCCGTGATAAGGCTTCTTTAAACGGTAGACAAGTGTGCCAAGCTCGAAGGAAAGACCCATCTTTGTGTTCGATCTGAACTGCTTGTCTCTCGTCATCATCAGTGCGATCCTTCTCTGTGCGCAGAATGTGGACATAATAATTACTAAAGAAGACAAAGAAGACGATGGCTTTAAAAGACATCTGCTGGTGTAGAAAAAAGATATGTGCATTAGCCCATGCCTTTGCAGATTTCGATAATGGCATAGTAAAACTGCGGGTTTGACGGCTACGTCTGTATTGCAATGCGATCAATAGCAAGGTGGCTGCCTATCAAAGAAAGGAAGTTAGCCGTACCTGTCGAGTCCTGGAACACATTGAATGTTCCTATGCGGAGTGAGTTGGTGCTGGTACATGTTGGTAAATGGATAAACACAGCCGTTTCAGAATGCGTGATTGCTACGATGCTATGACCACTGATCGGTGGCCAATCGAAACAGGATTTCACTGTTCAACACTGCAATGTAAACGCCATATCACTGCGCCAGCATTGTGTTCAGATTAGACTGCATCTTTGAAGCATGCCGCAGGTCATTGAGGCCCACGTCACAGTCATGTGGGGAAAACTCCAAATATATGCTGCGTCGCCTCCAGCCATCACTGGTGGCCAGTTTGAAGAGCACGCCGACACCGAAATTCAGACCGACGCAAAAGAGTTGTGGCCTAGGTTACTTGCTGGTTCAACAACAAAAATGTCGCAGTTTCACTCGATAGGCGCAGCATCAATTGCGATAGCAAATTAGTAGAGAGCTATTCGGAGTAGAGATAGTAGTTTTATCGGCTGCATAAACTTGGACACATTCGCTTACTAACTGAATTAACAAGCGTGGTGTCAGCGCGCACAAGCAAACATGAATAGATCACACTGAATGACCATAGACGACGACTGTCAAAACGCTGGCAGCAAGTGCAGCCGCCGCAGCGGGCGAACGTTCGTGGGGTCTATCGCTTCAACGGAAACTGAGCGGCGAATGCACAGCGCATACAAAGGTCAGAGCCGTGTGGAGATAAGAGACGGTGCGGGCGACCGCCACAGCCGGGCAAAGTACGAGCGCCGTTGTTAGCAGAGTAGAAGCTGCGCCCCTCCCCCCCTCCCTCCCGTGCTGCCTTCCCACTTTCTTTCTTCCGCGTGGGAGATTGAGTGGCCAGTTCCTCTTGCGCCCGGTTGCAAGATAAGCCTTTGGTGCCACAGCAGAGCGTCGCCCCGCCTCCCTCCCTCCCATACCCCCACACCCTTTCGCTCGACGGTCGCGTTTGCTTTCCGCCGTGCGTTCGCTCTCCGTGATAGCGCGCGTCCCCCGCGCCCTTTCGCTGACGCATACGGCGCGCGGCGACGATTTTAGACAGTTTTAGCATTGCGCCGCTTACGCTCCGCTCCGCTCAGATTTCACGCTCTGAGATACTGCAGGGAAATGCGTAGATTTCGCATTTGATAAGCGCGTCCTGCCGAGACGCGAGCGACGCGCTATCAACTCGGCTGCAAAACGACGAAGAGGCCAAGTAGACACGCTGTCACGCTCCGCTCAGTCGGCTTTGTAGCGGAGCGAGGGATGCGGTCTTCGTTCCGCTGTCGGTATGAGCGTTGTGCGCAAGCGCAATAGCATTCCCGCTAAGCTGTTGTGTGGCATTCGCTAGCCTATGCCGGTCTGAGCGGAGCGGACAGCGAGCGCTCAGCTAAAACACTCTTTTATCGCCCTTGGACTTGATACGGAACCTCACGGCGATGGCGACAGCGACGACGACGGCGACGGCGATGCCGATGGCAGAAATCCGGTTGAAGTGTCCATATAATTGCTTTGGAAAATAGTGATCCCCTCAGCAAGTGGCTCTGCGACATACGTCGCGGCCATCTATTCGACAACGAAAAAAAAAACAGTAATACCTTGCGATCGTCTAAGAGTTGGCCAGTCCAAGTTTCGTCCGAATACATGTACACTAGACTGTCCGAGCATTA
The DNA here is from genome assembly GCF_013339745.2 of Dermacentor silvarum. NCBI lineage: Eukaryota > Metazoa > Arthropoda > Arachnida > Ixodida > Ixodidae > Dermacentor > Dermacentor silvarum. The sequence continues at coordinate 39,854,108 of NC_051164.1, read as the reverse complement.
TCTGTGGTAAGCTTGGCAATATAAAAAAAATCAGTCCGGCCGCCTCGTAAATGGTGCATGAGAGTACTCTCCGTAGTGGATTTTCACTAGTAAAGCGGCCAAGATGAGCATCAATTCTTTCAATCAATCGCTGCCAGTATTACATCACTGCCATGTCATATATTAATCACTGCTAGGTCGCCTACATTACCATTAAGCACATCATAAACACTAGAGCCGCTATAATTCAAACATTTTTTTCTTCTTACTTTGAGTCGTAAATCTGCCTTATACAACGCCTTTTGATGATATATTATAATGATAACAAATTAGTCTGCCGAAATCTGCAGACCATTTATTCCGCTACGACACCTTCAATAGTAATGACCTGACCCTCTAATATGACAATCCTGTAGATTCAGTAAGCAACAACCCACCAACTACATCATGAGCCCATTCTGTGTCACGCTATTATCCCTAATACTGACAAAGTATGGCCAAATTTTTTAAAGACCCCAGTTCCCAACGTGTTTTACTTCCTCAAAAATGATAAATTCCTTTATACTTGCACACAGCTCCATGGATTGTGTGCTGCAATCTACCAAAAGCAACACAAAGCACTCAGACAAAACTAGGCTCGCCCACAGAATCGCCAGAAGAAAAGTACTGTCGACGAGCTCAGCTCTTCTACGGCCGTATACCAAAACGTGTGGATGAACCCACCTCGTCCGAGCTACAGAAGAAATAGAGTGTGCTCAGAGGAGGCCGTTTTATTGCGATAGCAATTATATGGACACTTCAACCGGATTTATGCCGTCGGCGTCGTCGTCGCCGTCGCCGTGAGGCTCCGTTTAGCTTCCAAGAGGGATAAAATCGTCGCCGCGCGCCGTATGCGCGAGTGAAAGCGCGCGGGGGACGCGTGCTATCACGGAGAGCGAACGCACGGCGGAAAGCAAACCCGACCGTCGCACGAAAGGCCGTGGGGGTATGGGAGGGAGGGAGGCGGGGCGACGCTGTGCTACGGCACCAAAGGCGTATCTTGCAACCGGGCGCAAGGGGAACTGGCAACGCTATCTCCCACGCTAAAGGAAGAAAACGGGAAGGCAGCGCGGGAGGGAGGGGGGGAGCAGCTTCTACTTTGCCAACAAATACGCTTGCACTGGCTGTGGTGGCGGTCGCCCGCACCGTCTCTTATCTCCACACGGCTCTGACCTTTGTATGCGCTGTGCATTCGCCACTCAGTTTCCGTTGCAGCGATACACCGCATGAACCTTCGCCTGCGGCGGCGGCTGCGCTTGCTGCCAGCGTTTTGACAGTCGTTGTCTGCGGTCATTCAGTGTGATCTATTCATGTTCGCTTGTGCGCGATGACACCACGCTTGTCAATTCAGTTAGAAAGCGAATGTGTCCACGTTTATGCAGCCGATAAAACAACTATCCCTACTCCAAATAGCTCTCTGCTAATTTGCTATCGCAATTGATGCTTCGCCTTTCGGGCGAAACTGCGACAGTTTTTTGAGCCTCCCTCCACCCTCAGATTGTCTCCGTCAAGAAACCATTTCTAGAAACCGACTTTCGCAGGTATTGGTCATGCCGACTTTGCCCCGAGAAGATTTACAAGCCTGCTATGTCAAACTGCCAGAAAAAATACCACTGCCCTCGTCTAAACACTGCCTTCAATATACGGCGTTTGCAATAACTCGGGATTCGCTTCGGGTCGGTAAACAGCGAAACTTAGTATTCAGCAATTTCCTAGCTTGAGCCAGGCGCGAGATTAACCCCTGTACTCTGGAAAGTCCTTCCCCTCCACGCTCAACCTTGACTCGAGGAAGTGGATGGCAACACTGGCCCTCAAGAGGTGTGAACACGGCGCTTCTTTGATACTCCACGGAAATTCTTGAGAAGCGCAACACCTTCTTCACTCGTTGTGCGGCACTGCGCTCAACTTGGTGGAGCGGAGGTATAGAGCTATGGTATGGCGGTATGGTATATGGTATAGAGGTATAGAGGTATAGAGCAGCTATAGCGCATCTCCTGCACTTGGCAAGGACAACAGGTCCTTAAAAATGAACCTACAGCCTGGGCAGGGACTGACACGAGAGAATCAGAACCCCCAGTCACATCAGGGGTAAAATAAAAATCCCCCCCTACCTAAAAATATGGGAAGCCACAACACCGCAAGGCGAAAAGCACGCGCGTCCTCATTACTGAAAGGACTGCATGACAAACCTGCAGCCTACGTTGACGCTACTCACGAGGCAGACCAGACATATGCTATAGCTTCAGCTGACGTCCTCGGCCGAGCGCTTCAGTCAATGAAGATTCTAGCAATCTCAACCACGCAAGCCGAGAAACGGCGATTACACTAGGAACAACCATCGAGGGAACTCGGTTCTCGTTCGCCATATCCGACTCAATGTCCGCCATTAAAGTTATTAGTCTGGGTTTGTCAGCACAACAGCCCAAAATGTACTAAAACCACTAGAACAAGAGATGAAGCTCATCTGGGTGCCTGCCCACATGGGAAATCCGGGAAACGAAGCGGCCCACGTTGCTGCCCGAGCAACAACCAACCGGGTGGTGGGCCAGCCTCATGTACCGGACTCCCAAATGGCAGCCCTAAGATACGGTGATCGGCTGAACATCTACATAGAAGAACGTAGACTCCATCCGCCACCGCACTACTCTCTTACGCGTGCGCAGGCCACAACTCGCAGGCGGGTGCTAACCCATAGCGTTTTAGGCCCCAGGCGCCTAGCTGCCATCATGGAAGATCATAATGTATCAAAATGCACATATTGTTGCCTGTTAGAGGCTAGCCAGGACCACGTTCTATGGGGATTCCCCAGCAATCCGCCCCGTAGAGAGCTCACGAAGCAAGCTCCCTCACCGGAGGAGTGGGAGTCGGCACTTCGATCGACAGACCTGGTCATGCAAACCAAGCTGGCAGAGTGGTGGGCTAGTGTTGTGGCTCCCTGGACCCCGACCTAGTCCCCCTGTCCAGCCTGGGCTCCATTTCTCCTTCCTTCTCTATATAAGAAAGTTCCCCTTTTTCCCCTCTTTTCGAGGTATAAAGCTTCGAGCCGAGTGTTGCTTGCAAATACGGGCCTAAGTGCTCGTTACGTCGTGGCGGTGGCAGTACGCATGGCGCGATTTTGCTCCCACATGCTAGCTACGTATATGCGATACAGGACAAATTGTATCCATGAACGTGTTTACAAACGCCCCTGAATGCATGGACGCTGCCATTATTAGGCAGTTGACCACGCCGCCATTGAGCGCCTTCTGGCTTCCACTTTCCGGTAGCGGAAGACGTGCTGTGTGAATGCGGAAATGCGGTGTTTTCGCTTTCTGGGGGAAATAATACATGCCAGTGTTACAACGCTTTCGACCGAAAGCGCAAACGGCACTTTAGTTCTGCCGATGGCCATATTTTAGCCTGATGGCGGTGAGCGGTGAGCAGTGGCGGTACGTCCTTGGACGAAGCGATATAAAATTGCCCGTACTTTTTCTTCCGTTTTTCTCGCAAACAGCACATAACATTTACAACTCTTCACTACTGTGTAATTCGTTGTGACGGTGGTTATGTGCGAGCAGTTGGTCGATAATACTGTTTTCACTTCCAGTAAGCATGTCTTATTTTCACTGCCTCGTCTAACCAGCTGTTGTTCTGAACGTGCAATAGATTTATAGTACGGAGAGGTGCATGGGCCGTGAGAATTATCAGGGCTATATTTACATGAAGGTCTGCCCCAGAATTTAGTCGTTGAGAAAAAAAAAACGAGACGCATAACTATTCCACCCAAAGTCCCTGGTGATTCTTGTTTCAACGAAACTACAGTCCGTTAAGGCTATTTCGTTATATTTGCGGTATAACCGTCACAAGGGTTCCTCAAGGACAGCAACACAACGCATTAGCAGGCTGCGGCACAAATGCACTGCAAATGTGCCACTTTTCAACGAACGCCTTTCACGCCAACGTTATAACGAGCTGCGCCGTGAATGCACTAGGTATGTGGCGTTCTACAATGAACCTCTCACTAGGTTGGGTTACTGAGTATCTGCCACGCTATGTGCAGTTCTCAACGTTCGCAGGAACCGGCGCGCGAACACTTCTGGTCTCGGAGGCCACGCGTCGACTTCGCGGCAGTGCTACTAGATGGCGCAGCATGTCCAAAAAGAAGCGCCAGAGGGGGGCACGGTTGCCGCATGACGCGTTTCTCAGCATACGCATGCGCCGGTGCCCCATGCATTTTAGAAGCCACGCGCGTACTTTGCGGTTCTTAGGGAAGCGCCAAAGAGGGACTTAGACAATTGTCTAAAATCTAGGGGTGTTGAATTGCAAAATATTGCTATCCAATAGAACACAAACATTCGGAGAAAAAAGACACAGTTTCGCCCGAATGGAGAAGCATTCATTGATATAGCAAATTATTAGATACGAAGTAAGTTTAGTAGTTTTATGAGGTGCATAAACTGCTGAAAACATTCCCTTACTAACTAAATTAACAAACACGCTGTCACGCGCGCACAGGCATATATGAATACATCTTAGTCGCTGACCGCGGACACTCACTATCAGAACGCTGGCGCGATGAAAACCAGCAGCGGCGGCCAGATAATTCTTTGTTGTGCTGCCGTTCACTTCAATGCGAACTAGGCGCGGAAAGGCAAACGCACACGAAGCATAGGAAGCCATCAGTTATCACGAATCGCCTAATCTTCGAAGATATCGAGGAGTGACTCGAAGATATGGCGCGGGCGGCCGCGCTCAGCCGTCACAGCCGAACAGGAGTTGCGCACTCACCTCCCCCCCCCTTTCCCACTCCAAGCTCACCACCCACACTTGCGCGCACAAGAAGACGGCGCCGCACCAAGCCACCATGTTCTCGGCTCAGCCTCGCAAGCGTACCCTCCCACCTACAGCATACGGCGCACGGCCGTGATGTTATCGCACTTGGACTTTATACGAAATCTTACGACGACGCCGATGGACGAAATTTGCCTAGGTTGTCTATACTGTTGCTGCCGGAATAACAAGAACACCTTCGAAAATTCAATCGAATACCAATAATTCCTCACTTCTAGCGAAGCGAAATTTATGAAAGAGGTGTAACTAACATGGTGGTCATGCTATCTCGTGCCCTATGAAACTGACAGAAATAAGACAAAGGTTCAGCACATACGCGTAGTAGAGCGTCACGTTCGTTGTACTATAAACGCCGTGCTAGCCATGTGGCGACAGCATTGCGCTGCTGAGATCTGGGGCGCCGGATCGAATCCCGGCCGAGGCAGCCGCAAATATATGGCGCGAAATGCAAAAAATGCTCGTGTACCGACCATTAGGCGCACGTTAAAGAACCCCAGGTGGTCAGAATTGCTCTGGAGTCCCTCACCACGGCGGGCATCATAATCATGTCGTAGGTTTGGAACGCATTGCCCCAGAATTGAAATATTTTTGGTATAACAAGTTAAAGTGTAACACTTCAGCACGGTCCATCGTTTTAAATAATCAAAATAGAGCGACATCGACCAAAGAATATGTTGATTAGATCGAGACAACAACTTCGCCTGTTGCATAAAGCAAGGCAGGCTTATTTATCGACTGGAAGCTATTCTATGCAGTAGTAGTTTCCTCCATGCTTTAGCTCAGCAGATGTTGCTTAACCGCTGCCGCGGAGGACCTCCTGCAGCAGAATAATGCGGGCGATCTTCTGCTTGACATCGGTACTCCTCCCTACAGACGGCAGTAATTCAGCTTGTTCACTGCACTATTCGATAGAAGCGAATATTCGACTACTTGGAATAGTTGCTCCTCGATTCGCATACGAATGAAAAGATTTTCCGCAATTTAAGAGTGTTACTCACCATCTCAGGTGCCCGCCCAGACTCTGCGAGAGCCGCTCCCAGGTACGACCCCAAGTTGAAAATGGCAGGTGGGTGGCTGTAGCACTCTAAATCTCTCTCAATCCACCCCACAGAGCTGTAGGCGATGACTGTGTCCGCCACGTGGTTGCTGCAGCGAGGACCGCACAACGCACCTTGTTCGACCATCAGCGGGAGAAAAACATTGTTCGTGAACGAAACAATTCGTGTCCACGTACAGAGAATCAACAATTTTCGTCGGAAGACGGGATGTATAGTCTACGTTTTGACACGGGTCGTTGCCATCGCCAACGCAACTAAGGTGGCAGCGAGCAGGTGTTCACCAACTGCGACAGGTACGCTTCATGAAACATTCGTTTCCGCTACGAAATATTCCTTGCTCGACGACATTCCTTGTTCGACCACCTATTCATTTTCTGTAAAAACATATTTACCAACTGATGCACACTCCCAAATGTCATGTACATTTGCCAACTGATGCACACTCCCAAATGTCCAATACCCAGGACGAAGATATCAAAAATAAAAAAATAAAAATTAAAAACAGACTTTGCACATAGGATCCAGGAACATGTTGCAATTTGTGACGTGCTGTTTCACGGTGAACAAAAGTTGAAAATGAAATAAACTTGAAGCGAGAACATCCGGCATAAATATTGCAAAGAACAAATTGTGTAATAATTCAAAGAAACAAGCTTCTCATGGAAAGGTTTACGCAAGGCGTATTTTCAATGTCGAGCAAAATTTTTGGCAGCCCGCGATTTTTTCCACAACTGCGAAACTTTCTTTCAGAAACCCGTATGGGTTTCCCTTGTAGTTTCGTGCTACATTCGCGTCCATGACAATTTGCCCTTTCCCTCGACTGCTTAGAAGTGTAGCGCATTCCAGCCGCCCGGTGAATGTTTGTTGTATTCATAATTAGGAAAAATGCAGCATTTAGGCTTCAGTGCTTGCTTTCTCGTAGAGTACTTGCGGTACAATTTACGGGCCGTACCGTTTAACAATATAAGAGTGTGATATTAGGCGGGTTCACGTGAAAGTGATTTATGCTGCAATAACAGGACGGGATGCATAGTATGGTTCTGTAGTGTTCAATTTCTTAGAAATTTCATTTCAAAAAGCAAAATTAAAAAATAGTTCGAACACTATAAATATCTGAGCACTTCTGTGGGTGCTCTAAAAATGACAGATCGAAAATGACGTCCCAAATACCTTCTATACTCACTCGACCGCGTCGTTAAACATGTTTTGCAGGATCCCATACGCGTTCTGCTCGCGGTAGTTGTATATTCCGAGAGCTATTAACGTCTTTCTCCCGGCGTCGTTGCCTTGTACTTGTTTGAGTTTCTGCAAAGAAATGCGTTAGAACGCAGAAGAGGACAAGGTCAGCGCGTGCGCCATTGAAAAGAATAGATAGCGTTAACTGGGGCGAAAAAAAAACAATGATGATTATTCATTGCTTCTTTTTTATTCTCATGTCATTCGTTTCTGCTTTATTGCTTCTTTAATTTATGGTTTGCCTTCACAAAATTTTATTTCAGAACCACAGAGATGCAATGAGAATATAGACTTGTTTGTTCCGGAATCATACTTAAGGGGGCTTGACATACAATTTACGATCAAAACCTGTATTGTCTTGAAGAACACGTTGACAAAATTTTGGCACTTTTGGGCAAGCATGTAATTTGTAATTAAATTTTTATGTTACATTACGCCAGTGTTGCTCCAGTGCCAGTGTTACGCCAGTGTTGCTCGACTCATAAGAGTCGAGCAACACTGGCGCGCTCGTGAAATTGGCGTCACAAGCTGCAAGCTTGCCGAGAGAGCAATGTATATTCCGGCGAACAATCCCGTGTTTCAGCTGTGCGTGCATGCGGAAAACTTTTGATTTGTTCAGCTTGCCATGGGAGTTAATCAGCTTGCCATAGGAATTGTTCAACTTGCCATTGGAATTGTTCAGCTTGGCATTGGAATTGTATAGCTTGCCATTGAAATGTTCAGCTTGCCATTGGAAATGTTCAGCTTGGCACTGGAATTGTTCAGCTTGCCATTGGAATTGTTCAGCCTGCAATTGGAACTGGTTAGCTTGCAATTGGAATTGGTCAGCTTGGCATTGGAATATTTAGCTTCTCATTGAAAATGTTCAGCTTGCCATTGGAAATGTTCAGCTTGGCACTGGAATTGTTCAGCTTGCCATTGGAATTGTTCAACTTGCCATTGAAATTGTTCAACTTGCAGTCACTGAAACAATGCCACAGCGGCGCCCATCTAGAGCTGTAGGGCTCCAGAGCGAACGAAGAATATTGGGCGGGAAGGACTGGCCCTCCCCTGACGCTTGTGTTTCCTGCACTAAACACTTTCACGCCAGGCAGCTACAACGATGATTTCCGCCTGCTCGCAGAGTTCGGGGATACCCGCGAAAAAGCAGAGGCTGCGGCCATACGCAATGCCGGCCGTGTTCGCGCACCGACCCATCCGGCAGGCTGTACCCAGCCAAAACCAACGTTAATAGAACTCAGATTCACATCTACGCTGAAAATGGGCTTCGTGGCGGTCGCGAGAACTAACGGCACTGCGATCGAGTCGCGCTACCGGCAGCGCTTCCGGTTGCGCTCCTTCTTTGCTTCGGCTGCATCCTGTGTGGTTATTTGTGGCGTCTTGCAGAAGTTCGTTCGGAGGTTTGAGTGCTCGCGCTGGTCTGCGGAGCTGTGAAGCCTGGCTTGTTTCGAGCATGCGATATGCTGACGTATTTTACACCGGGTTGAACAAGCGGCTACAAGTCGTCAGCTAAGCGCTACTTTTAATGCGTAAGCATTCTTTGGCGAGTACCACAAGTCCGTCAAGCGAAAAGTGTAATGCTTTGTTTCTGAACAAAAAATTGCGAACTTAAAATGTTTAATCATTTTAATGTAAATGTAGAGTGATTGGTAGCTTTATGAGAGATAAGGAAGAATTAAAAAAATGATCAGAGGGAATACCCATAGGGATACACACGGCTTCATAGAAAATGCATGGGGAAGCTTATAGTAGGGGTGAGGCAAATGGAATTTGGGGGCCAACTCCAAATTTGGATGGGCCAGCGCGCAATACGACTAACTATATCCAAGGAAATGCATAGCTTATACCGGGTGCAAATGCCATGTAGCTGGACAGATCCAAGGTAATGTTGTTTGCCGTCGCTTGGAGAGAGATTATTTTTTGCATACCGCCTAAGTACATAATAAGTCTTAATTAATAAATATTCAACTTCTCAAGTATTATTGGATGAAAAGTGTAAATCAGAAAATTGTAGACCAGCATGTAAAACTCACGATGCAGCTTTCTGTTGCTCAATACGTGGCACATAAAAGTGTTTTTCCGAGCGTGAAAGACGACTGTGAATATACGCAAAGTGCCTCGAGATGCCAATCGCGCGGCAATTTTGCGTGTGTATTAACGGTTCAATACGTGACGCACATACCACATTTACTTGATTCTAATCCGCACTTTTTTCGAGTCTGCAAATTTATTTATATGGGCGCTGTATTCTAATACGAAACCTACACTACAATGCGGCATGGTATCATGAATGTGATTAAAGTTTCTCTAATCCAAACCAATGCACACGCCGCTGCAGGTAAGGGAGCTGTGGTAGCTTTGAGCCCGCTCCGTTAGTTCGTGAGGCTGTCATGGTCTGCAAGGCGTTTAAGAAATACGGTGTCTCAGAGTCCATAGTCGTCAACGAAGAATGTTCTGGGCTCTAGTGATAAAGGGGCCTTTGACATCGACAACCGTGAAGCCTGTTTCGCTGCATACGCACGCAATAAATTATTTTTGTCCAAGTCAATCACGCTCATGCCGTCAATAAACTGTAGATTAAACAATGGACAGCGTTGCATTTATAATCGACAAGTGCGGGTGTCTACTCCAATTATGGGCAACGCAATTGTTTTTATTTCTGTTTGTAAGAACGGGGTGCGCATTACTACCGAGGGTGGGTAAGAATCAAGTAATTACGGCACGTGGTACTGTGACAAGCAGTATTCTTATAGGCTAATGTAAGCGTATAGTTGGTATACAATGTCTTCTTCGTGTGCCATTTATTTTGTTCGCGTAGTAGTTTTTGTATATTGGAAGGCCATGCAAACTACGTGTACTATATAAAAAATATCTGCTTAACATTTACAGAAGAAAGAGCACCGACAAGCGGCATCAGTGCGGGATTTCCCACGCGGACCAGGAGGAATGATGCACTTACTGAGAGAAGTGCTTTTGCTTTGTTGAACAGGTCGTTCACCTTATTTGCTCTCTGCAACACATTCAACACGCCGTAGTGCTTGATGTTTTTCGGTACCAGTTCCCTTAGCTTTTTTTCTACCTCTGCGTTCACGGCGGCGACATTTGTGTACCTGGGAATGAATGAAAGAGTTCACAGGTCGTACCCTTGTCACGATAGTCTGCACAGGTGTTCATTGACTGATCTCCAGTGTGCAAAAAAAAAAACGAGAACAAAAATCAATAAGATGCGGCACTTCCATCTGATTCTTACGCTTCACACTCTTGCCACAAATACAAAATACATTTCACAATGCCTACCTACAAGTGTACAGTCACGAGCGAAATTATATGAATGAATGAACGACGTCAAAGGTCATACGCTTGTCGCGATGGTCTCTACAAAGGCGTTCGAAAAGAAAACGTGGGTAGGTTGTATGAGGGATGCGGCTGTAATAGGGCACATGAAACGTCTTGTACTCGCTGCAGGATACCGAAATGACGTATGGACAAATGCGCAAGTGACCTTCATTCACGCATTACAAAGCTCACGTGCACAATTGCTGTTACAGCTAGTGGGTGTCTCAGGGTCTAATTTTGCCGTCGTGCTCACTTCGTAATGATAGTGGGTCCGTTTACTTTGCAAGCTAAGCGGCAATAACGTAATATTATTCCAATCTGTTTTTCACTTTATTTCCAAATCCGCCACTGGCCCTCCGTGGTAGGTCAAAATGGCTTGGACTACGTTCAAGTGGGCTTGGTCGGCCGTCCATATGTGCTTGGCCCGAGTAATTTTGACCGATCACAGAAGGCTATAATGGCGAATTTCGAAAAAAAAAACTGCCCCCACCCCCCTATCCTACTTTTGGCACCAGAGGCTGCCTCGCGCTTCTCAAGCCCTCCGTACTCGTAGATGGTTGGGGCTCCTGTGCTTGCCTCAAATCTCCTGTGATCGCACTCGATCCATGAGGAGACGGACATGTTCTGCCGTGGTGAAAGGGTTCGCGTATCTCTGTCTTGCTGCTGCCCGAGTCTCTTGACGCCTTTTCCGGATGAGGCGTGCCGAACGCAGATCATGGCCGAACGAGCTTCAAATTTCTGCAGCACAGTGCACGCTGGTAGGCCTTCTGATGAGCGTGCGCAGGTTTGGTGTTAATAAACTATACCTACTATGCCAGTGAGTTTTTCTTAAACAAGACCATTTCGGTGGAATGTGCATACATTAGTATACGCTTGTCGGGAACTCAGCTGCGAGGCTAAGTACGTCTCCAATTGCATCGTGCGTAGCGCGGTAGTGTCCCTATCTGCAGACGTCACACATGTAAAATAGAGCAATGGCTTCATCACTGCACACTACGAGTAAAAAAAGAAAAAAAGAAGAACGAAAAAAAAACATTCGCTTTTAAAAATGTCGTGATGGCCACGTTGTGTAACTGCCTGTGAATCAGACACTATTACTGCCAGCCGTACTCGCCTGAAAAAGCTTCGTGCGTTTTTCTTTGTTTCCTCATAGCCAATGCAACAACCACTTCCAGCCCCAAAACGTAGAGCTCATTACAGGCACAATCAGCGATTTCGAAAGCGAAATGGAACAAGTTCGCGCCTGTATTTAGTCCGCAAAGTTAAACTGGCAAGTAAGCACGAGATAAAAGATTCATTTAAGGGACAGGAATGCTAAATTATCCTTGTACTATTATTTGGAGCACGTTAACTATAGCGTCCCTCAGCCCATGCGTTACTCATTTTTATGGAGTAGCACTTGACATTTTAGTCAGCGCACCTAAAAATTTTCATCGAATGTGTGAAATTCGCAGACCGTATGCACTAATCGTAGAGCATCACGTGCGGCCTAGCGTAAGATTGTTTGGTGCGAGGCGATTTCTTTCACGCGGCCGTCAAAAAATCTGCAGTCCTTAAAGGCAAACTGCTGCGAAATTTCACCGGCGCTACACTGCTGATAACAGAATGGTACACTTGTGTAGTATACTGAAGCAATCGTTGCAAAGCTGCAGGGCTGACAATTGCCTAACTTTCTCATTAGCAGCTCTTAAGCAGCACCTAAGCTGTCTGCATGGGCCTCCGATATTTTTCAGCGCAGCGCGCAAGCACGTCTGGCGGCGTTGTTGCCCCCTGTTTCGGTATAAAAAAATAAAAAAAAAACATCTACTTTCGCAAGGATTTCGGAATGCATCGGCTCATATCTCAATTTCGGCATATTCCTTATAGAGGCTGCTTTATATCTGTATTACCTGAAACAGGGCTTCTCACGCGACATCAATTTTGCTGGAGTTGGCCTTTAACAGCGGCACTGGTATGCTTGGCCGGAACATGTAGCGTAAACGAGGTTTACTCAATTGAATCAATTACTAACCGGATATCAAATCCGATGCCACCAGAACTTCGAGTGAGGGTCTTCATTTCTTTCTCGAACATGTCCCAGCTTTGAGGCACCGTGACGCCGCGGAAGTCGTTCATAACAATGACGACGTTGGTGTAGTAGACGTAGGTACACAGGCCATCCCTCGGGATCATGCTGGGGAAGAGTGCGTAGTCGCCGATCGTGCAGACTATCTCGTCGACCGAGACTGCAAGCAGGAGTGACGAGAAAGACGTTGGCGGCGGCGCAACAGAAATTCTCAAACATGTTTCGTCTGAAGTCGTCGATTGGAGGTGACTTTCGTTGATAATATTTTTAGCGCTAGCAGCCCTGTGAGGAACGCTAATTAAGCAGTGGTAATTAGAAGAAAAAAAAAGTTCACTTTTCGACATAGCTGTGTCCGCTCAATAAGCGGAGAGCGCCGGGAGCACTGTTCTTCCGTTTAAGGATGTACCATTTTTATCTAGTTGGGCAGTGAAGGTTCACCTGCCCGGTCATTGCGCGAATTGTAAGCAACTAGCGTAGGCGAGGCATGTTACCGTTTACAGGGTGAAACGCGGCGTCCGGGTGGCGCGCGTTGCCCAGACTCAGAGGCCATGCTGAAATCGCGAACTCCTGACATTAGAGAGTTATAGCTCAGCGGGTTTATGGGCCAGCGGAACGAGCGGTCGAGCGGAGAGGGCAGCGAAGCGCCGCACGAAAGGAAGAGCTTTAGCTCAGCGATCCGTCGCTTTTCTCCAAGTCAGCTTCAAGCGCTTCGACGCATCGGGGCTGTTTATGGCCACGGCTCACACGTTGTTAATCTGAGGCCCCAAGGAACAGCCATTCCTAGCCATATAAGCGTCCCGGACATCTTCAACCCTGAAGGGCCGTGCTCGAATATATCTGTGTGCAAGAATACTGTATTTAATGATTGACGTCCTGCGGCGCACGCGGCTAGACAATCTCAAAATCCTTATCCGCTTCAGCTATAATCCTTTTCCCCGCTGCGCTCGTAGCCTGTGACTTCCATGTACGACGCGTGTAACTTTGCATCGCCTCGGTGTTTAATTGCTGCTAGGATAATAAAATGCCCATCGTATAGTAGCAACTAGGTATAGAGGGTGTTCCAACTATCATGCACAAAAGTATGCAAATGCCCCGTAGCTGGACAGAACCACGGTAATGCTGTTTGCCGACGCTAATTGGAGATAACAAGATTATTTTTTGTTTTCCGCTTTATTACATAATTAGCCTTAATTGATCAACTGATCCAATAATAAAATTAGGTGAAATGTGCGAGTGAAAAAAATTGTAGAGCAACAGGAAAAATGCAATCAGTTCTGTTTCTTTGGCGCTGAGCCGTGCTCCCTCAAGGGCTGCAGAAGATAGCGCCAACCTTTTCCCTTTCCAAACGAACCACTTACTACTACTTCTGTTTCTGCGATTGTCGCATATGTTTCCTTTTTTGCTGTGGTAGTCTTTGTTTTAGACCAAATGAACGACCACATCTCCGCTGTTTCGACAGATTGTGTCCCATTCCACGCAACGCGTTAGGAACTCAGCCGCCCGTTGAATCCGACGCATCCCATCCCCTGCAACGCGATAGGAACGCCGTCGCTCATGGACGCCGACGCGTCCCATCCGTCGCAAGTAGCGCCATTCGAGCCAGCCAAGCGGCCGCGAATGCTTCGCTGTGGTCGCCTGGTGCTGCTGATGATAATGGCAGCCTGTTTGAAGCGGGGCGGTGACAAATAGTCACCTAGTCTGCTTGATTTATTACGGTATGCTATACCCGTTTTTATCTAGCATTCTTGTTTATCTCTCATTAATATTCTTTTATTTATTCTACCTTGTACTGCTACCTATGATTTTAAGAGATCAGTTCGTATAAATCTCTTTGCTGCTTTTTAGGGGCGAAGCTCCTTAGGGTGTGGGTCTGTCCCTCCTCTGTAGTATGTAGTTAGTGGTCTCTGCATCTTTACTGCAGCAGCATACACATGACTCATCTAGTTCCGAATATTTTCTCCGGTATGTTTTGGTCCTTAGGTTACCGGTTCGAGCCTCAAATAGCAAGGCACGGCCCTTTGTGTTATTGTACAGATTATCCCTGCTAATTTCTTTCTTCTCATCCTTGTAAATCTCCACGGTCCTTTTTGTTTCTAATCTTTACAACGCATGATTCGCGGAGAGCCGATTCGAAGAGAAGCTTAGCTACGGCTCTTTTCACCACCTTGGAGTACGCGGAGTCAAAAAGAATTGGTTATTGATGAGAAACTATTGAGCCTTTGCGTGTAAATATGTACTGAGTGTCAGAGAACTTATTCTGCAGTAGAATAGGTGTTCCTAAAATTTGAAGCCTTACTTGAAGCAGTGCAGTGATCACTACATGAGATGCAGAAAATTTCCACGAACGGCTGGAAGACATGTCTACGCACCATGCTGCCTATTATTAAACGCTCGGCGGAGGGTTAGTTGACTTATTTTTGCAATGTGCTGAAAAATGGCTCTCTGTATCTCCTACGGTGTAAGGATTGTTCTCGCGCACCCGTCCTTTTAGTGCAACCCACACAGCTTATCAGATGTACTACAGGTATTGCGCTGTCAAGTCACACGTGAAAATGTGACGTTAATAACAATTATCATATTTTTGTTTATTTTGTCACTACACAGTTATTTTCCGGCCATCCTATATTTGAGTTATCCAGTTATTTTCCGGGAGTACGCAGTTCAACAAGTAGCGCTTGTTGTGTTCATTCGCTCTTGTGTGAGCGTCTTTTCTGAATAGATGCTCTCATCTATGAAACAGTTCTCCTGAAGAACAGTGTCATAGTGAAATGTGTCTAATGGAGCACCTAACAGCCTGCAAAATGTTTAAAACGGCAACTCTGACTTACATGCCCTCGTAGTAGTTGTTGGACGTGTTGTTGGTCGGGGCGTTGGTCTGGGCGTCGGTCTGGGCGTTGGTCTGGGCGTCGGTCTCGGCGTCGATGTGCTCGTCGATCTGGTCGTCGATCTGGTAGTAGGAGGTGACGGCACAACTGGAGGAGGTAGGACTGGTGGAGGAACGGCTGGCGGAGGAACGACAGGTGGAGGAACGACAGGTGGAGGAACGACAGGTGGAGGAACGCCTGGCGGTGGGGCGACTGGAGGAGGGATGGCTGGCGGAGGGGGGAAAGGCGGAGGGATGGCTGGCGGATGGGGGACAGACCGAGGGGGGCCTGGAGGAGGGGCTGCTGGTGGGTGGATGACTGGAGGACGAGTGACTGGACCCGGGAAATCTGGCGGGGGGATGACCGGTGGGACACCAGTAGCACGCGTAGGAGTTGATTTAGTGGAACCTGCAGTATATGTAGCAGTAAAAAACACATGGTTCAATAAAGGATAGATCACCTAAAAATAAATTACCAAGCACACTGTAACATATTGTCGCGTATACCCTGCTATACAATACACACGGAATGAGGATCCAGGAGAGCGAAAGCGTAGACGCGCGATGCCGAGACAAACCTCGTTCTCTTCTTCTCCAGTCCCCTTGCTGTGCCACACCATGTGGCATTACCCCCTCTTCAAAAAAAAAAAAGGAAAACATACATAGGCTTGACGTGAGAGCGCCGAGATGGCCCAGGACGAACACACAGGCTGTAGTCGCAATCACTTTAGTGTGCGATATAGTCACAAGGCACTGAGGGACGACAAACAATCAAATTTGACCTAACCGGCTGAAAACGTCGGATATTAGGGGCTATAGTACGGTTTAAACCGCACAATGTGCACAATCTCAGATTGCGGTTGTCGACGTCGGGGAGGCTGGCTTCCGTCAGGAAGGACTTCGTAATTCACGTCACTAATTCGCTGCAACACTCTGTAAGGTGCAAAGCAGCGACTCAAAGGTTCTCCGATAGTCTTTTTCGTCGTACGGGAGTGCAGACTAAGACTTGATCACCAGGTTCGAACTCGACTTGTTGATGGCGGAGATTGTAACGATGCGCATCGATGCTCTGTTGTTTCTTTATGTGCACACGGGGAAGCTGCCGGGCTTCTTCCACGCGTTGCTCGAAAAGTTCGGCATCTTGGGCGAGATTGAGAAGAGTGATGTTGTCGCACGGCAGCATTGCTTCTAACATAGTCTGCACTTCATGGCCGTAAACGAGGTAAAACGGCGTGAAGCGCGTTGTTTCTTGCGTAGCAGTGTAATAGGCAAACGTTACGTAGGGGAGTATCGCATCCCACGTCTTGTGCTGTACGTCCACGTACATGGACAGCATGTCAGTCATCGTTTTGTTCAGTCGTTCGGTCAAGCCGTTTGTCTGCGGATGGTAGGCAGTTGTCCTTCGGTGTGTCGTGCAGCAGAGTTTAAAAACGTCTTCAATGAGCTGTGCCGTAAAGGCTTTGCCTCGGTCTGTGATGACGTGCGACGGGGCGCCATGACGTAGGACGATGCTCTGTATGAAAAACTGGGCAACCTCGGAAGCTCTGCCTCGAGGCAGCGCCTTTGTCTCAGCATATCGCGTCAAATAATCTGTGGCGACGATTCTCCACCTGTTGCCAGAAGATGACAGTGGAAACGGGCCCAGAAGATCCATGCCGACCTGGTCGAAAGGTTCGCCAGGTGGGTCAATCGGATTCAGCAATCCCGCAGGCTTCACAGCTGGCGACTTTCGGCGCTGGCATTCACGGCAGGCTTGGACGTACCGCTTAACATACTCGGTAAGTTTCGGCCAGTTGTAGGATTTGCGCACTCTATCAAGCGTTCGCGTAAAACTCTAATGGCCAGACGAAGGGTCTTCATGACAGGCGAACAAAACTTCAGCACGGAGGTCTGCTGGAACGACCAAAAGGTAGGTCGTGTTGGAGGCACCGGAGTTCTTATACAAGACGCCATGTCGTAAACAAAAATACGACAATCCTCGAGCGATATGCCGCGGTATTGATGGGTTTCGTCCTTCCAGATGTTTGAATAAAGGCCGTAGTGCGTCGTCTGCGCGCTGCCGTGTGGGCAAATCAGTAACGCTTACGGCCCCAAGAAAAGCGCCGTCGTCATCAATGTCTTGTTCGGTAGTGTCGATAGGGGCGCGCGAGAGTCCGTCAGCGTCTTCGTGTATGCGGCCCGACTTGTACACGATGGTTACGTCGTATTTCTGCAAACGTAAACTCCACCGTGCCAGCCGTCCAGAAGGGTCCCACAGATTTGCAAGCCAGCATAGCGAGTGATGCTCGGTTACAACATTTGGCCAGCGCCCATACGACGGCAAGACACTCTTTCTCGGTGGTTGTGTAGTTGGTATCTGCATGCGATAGCGTGCGACTTGCGTATGCGATCACTCTTTCAATACATTCCTACCGTTGTACAAGCACCGCACCAAGTCCAACGTTACTGGCGTCGGTATGAACTTCTCTGTCCGCCTCCTCGTCTCTTGCTCTGCCTCCTCTGAAAGCAGTCTCTTGCTCTGCGGCCCAGAAGAACGATACATCGTCATTCGTGAGACGAGTCAGCGGCGCCGCCATCTTCAAACAATTTTTGAGGAAACCCCGGTAGTATGCGCAAAGGCCCAGGAAGCGTCGGACACCCTTACTGTCGATCGGTGTTGGAAACGTGGCTACAGCGGCAGTTTTCGCGGGATCGGGGCTAACGCCTTCCGCGCTGACCATGTGCCCCAGAAACATCAGCTGCTTGTAGCCGAAATGACACTTCTGAAGCTTAAGGGTGAGGTTAGCCGATCGGATGGCTTCGAGAACTTGCCGCAGTCGTTTCAGGTGGTTGTCAAATGTCGCCGAAAAAACAACCACGTCGTCGAGATAGACGAGGCAGCTTTTGCCACTTCAGACCAGCGCGAACGGTGTCCATCATTCGCTGTAAAGTTGCTGGTGCCGAACAGAGACCGAAAGGAAGTACTTTGAATTCGTAAAGGCCATCTGGAGTGACGAAAGCAGTTTTTTCGCGGTCTCGTTTATCTACCTCAATTTGCCAGTAACCGCTCTTGAGATTGAGAGACGAAAAATACTTAGCTCGCCGCAACCTGTCTAAAGAGTCATCGATACGTGGTAGTGGGTACACTTCCTTCTTGATAACATCGTTCAGGCGTCGATAATCAACACAGAAACGAAGCGTTCCGTCTTTTTATTGCGATAGCAATTATATGGACACTTCAACCGGATTTCTGCCGTCGGCGTCGCCGTCGCCGTCGCCGTCGCCGTCGGCGTCGCCGTGAGGTTCCGTATAGATAAAATCTTCGCCGCGCGCCGTATGCCCCAGCGGAAGCGTGCGGGGACGCGCGCTATCACGGAGAGCGAACGCACTCAATCTCCCACGCGCAAGCAAGGAAGCGGAAAGCCAGCGCCGGAGGGAGCAGGGGGGGGGGGGGGGGGGGGCACTTCTCTGCCAACAACCGCGCTCGTCGCTCGTCCGCACAGTCTCTTATCTCTCCCACGCGCAAGCAAGGAAGCGGTAAGCCAGCGCCGGAGGGAGCGGGGGGGGGGGGGGGGGGGCCCACTTCTACGCTGCCAACAACCGCGATCGTCGCTCGCTCGCACCGTCTCTTATCTCCACACGGCTCTGACCTTTACGCGCTCAGTTTCCGTTGAAGCGATAGACCGCACGTACGTTCGCCGCTGCGGCGTATCCGCTTGCTGCCAGAGTTTTGACGGTCGTTGTCTACAGTCATTCAGTGTGAGCTATTCATGTTTGTTTGTGCGCGCTCACACCACGCTTGTTCATTCAGTTAGTAATAGTCGGGCCACATTTTCCAACGCACGCTACACATTCAATGCTGCCCGGATCGGTAGTGCAGCGCTACAGATGTGTCCCTTCGCACGCGCTGCCCACGGGAAGCGCTTCTCATCAACACCACCGTTTCACACGCGCCTTCTCGTGGTCATCGAGTCTCTCGTCATGTCGGTCTACTTACGTCGCAGCACACCTCCTTACTTAATCAGCTCATGTTTACTACAATTCATATTGCTACCAAAGCCGCTCACCTTACTTCGTATGACATTGCTGTGTTGCTATCGCATTCATTGCTTCGCCCTTAGGGCGAAACTGTGACATTTTTTTTTTCTTGACTAGAACAACCGGGGAGGACCAAGGACTGTGCGAAGGCTGAATGACACCATCATCTAGCATCTCCTTGACTTGGACTTGAATTGCCTCACGTTCTTTCGGCGAGACACGATAAGGCTGTTGTTTGACGGGGTGTGCGTCGTCGGATGTCGTTATTCGGTGCTTCGTGATTGGCGTTTAGCCCACCTTAGTAGACCGAGCTAAGCACGCGCGGAATTCGTTCAAGTGTTCCTGCAGTGCGTTCTTTTGGTCGTCCGTAAGCTCAGAGTTTCCATCGATCTCTCTGAGCAAACCGTCGTCTGTGTCCACTTCAGAAGCAAAACACTCGACAATCTCCGTCGATGGTTCCGTGTAGGCGACGGCAGTGCCACGAAAAACCTGCCGATGCTCAAAAGTAAAGTTGGTGACGAGGACCACTGTCTGGCTATCACGAAGTTCCACAAGGCTTCACCCCACACAAATACCTTGGGTCAGCAGCATAGAAATGTTGCCTTCTACAATAGCTTCACCGTCGTGTAGCTCGTCGGACTTGACCGGAATCATAAGACTCGCACGCGGCGGTATCGTGATGCTGTCGTCGGAAACGCGAAGTGCGGATCTGCGTCCAATGGCGATGGTCTGAGTTGTTGCCCTTTGTGTCGAGAAAGTGATGTAGCGCTCGCGGAGGTCAATAATGGCTCGATACTCCCGGAGAAAGTCCATCCCAGGAATTAAATCCCGGGAACACTCCCGTAGAACCAGACAAGTGGCGAGAAAAGCGGCACCGCGAATTTCTACTCTGGCGGTGCATAAGCCATGCGGTGTGACGACGTGGCCACCTGCCGTACGAACTGGTGCCCCATTCCATGGCAACGTAACTTTTTTCAGAACGCTCGCCAGTTTGCCACTAAGAATAGAGTAATCGGCGCCTGGTACCTACAAGTAAACTAATCTTTCTGCCGTCAATAAACACAGGTACGTCCAGTGAAATCTTGTTCGCGGGAACTGGGTCTGGCGTCATCGTGCTTTCGTTGTTTTGCGGTCTTCGGGACGATACGAGGTCTTCAGCGCGTCGAGTATCAGCGGCCCCGCCTCGGATGGTCGCTGACGTCAGTTTCACCGGCGTGGACTTGGTGATCTTCCTTGCGTAGTCCTCGAGGTGGTATCACGTGCAGGGAAATATCGCCGCGGTGAGGGTGAGCGTGACTGCGCTGCAATGTGTCCGGCCTGCGCTGCTGGTCGAGGAATTCTGCGATCTCGGGAGGCCTTTGGCCGAACCTAGGTCGAGGCGAATCGATAGAAAAACCCCGCAGTCCGAGTCGTCGGTAGGGGCACTCCCGATACACATGACCCGCTTCGCCGCAGTGGTAGCACAGCGATCGTCGATCGGGTGCTCGCCAAATCTCCGATTTCCTCGCGGGTATTCGGCGGTCGTCAAAGTACGGTAGCAGGGTTGTCGCAGCGGCTTGCGCCGCCTGAAACGCGACTGGCGACGCAACATAAGTAGGTGCGAAAGCTTGGGCGGGGCTCAGCAATGTTCCTGCGTAAGTGTTGCGCCGGGACTCGCTTGGCAGAGGTGATGCTTCACTGCTGGAAAGAGATGCCTGTAGTGCCTGCTGTACTTCGTTGCGTACGACGCTGGCGAGGGAGCTGACTGGAGGTGGCGACGTACCGTGGTGCTTCTGCAGCTCGTCGCGAACCACGGAGCGAATCAGCTCGCAAAGCAAGGTGACGTCGCACCCGAAGCCTACCGGCGTATCCGGAGTGCAGGCGGCATTGACTTGCCCCTTGTACATGCTCGACCGTTGCTGAAGCGTCTTCTCCATCGCGGTGGCTTCGGTGAGGAACTCCGCAACAGTCTTGGGCGTATTCCGAACAAGACTGCCAAAGAACTGCTCCTTTACGCCTCTCATCAGATGACGCACCTTCTTCTCTTCCGACATGCTCGGGTCGGCACGCTGAAAGAGACGCGTCATGTCCTCCACGTACATCGTGACGCTCTCGTTGGGTTTTTGAATGCGCGAGTGAAGGGCTCGTTCCACTTTTTGCCGGTGATCGGGGGGCTGGAGTAAGTCTCCAGTAGCTTGCGCTGGAACTCGGGCCAGGATGACAAGGCACTTTCGCGGTTCACAAACCACGTGCGAGCACCATCCTGGAGGCTGAAGTAGACGTGTCTGAGTTTGGCGTCGTTGTCCCACTCGTTACACGCAGCCACGCGCTCGAACTCCGCCAGCCAGTCTTCCACGTCTTCAAATGTGTCGCCATGAAAAGCTGTCGGCACTTGGGGGTTCAGCACCGTTAGGTAAGTCGGTGTGACCCTTTCCGTAGAATTCGCAGTGGTCGCAGTCATCACTTGCTCCTGGAGGTTTCAGAATTCTGGGGCGAGGCCTCGGATTCGACGGCTTGTGCGGTGAACTGGAGTCAGCTCCAATTGTGGCGCGAGGTTCTCGCTGCCCAGTGGGGTCTCCTGCATAAGTTGAGGTACCCAGCAAGCTCCACCAAATTGTCGCGTATACCCTGCTATAGAATACACGCTGAATGAGGATCCAGGAGATGATGATGATTATGATGACCTTATCATCTTTGGCGCATACCCACTTACGGGGATCGGCCGAGAGTCGGGCAGATTTTATATACGTGCTAAGCGAATAAATTTAGCAAATGCCTAATTTTGCGAAATATAATAAAGCGAATAAATTCTAATACGATTCAGTGGACAATAAATATATAAAATGTAGGCATACTAGTACAAGAGGCAATAAGGTAATGATAAATGGTTTAATATGATTAACAGTGGAACCGGTTTGATTCAACGATCAATTTCTCTATGGCGATGCATACATTCCTGTGTGAGTGTCCAAGCACAGAACTCCGAAAGACAGCAGTTCCGGAGTGTTCAATGGCAGGCCGATCCAGGAGAGCGAAGACGCGCGATGCCGAGACGAACCTCGTTCTCTTCTTCTCAAGTCCCCTTGCTGTGCCACACCTTGTGGCAATATGTCGCAACCCGGACAAATAAACCTAGTTAAAAGGCTCAGTCAAGAGGAGTGAATTGGTCACATTGCTAGCCGAGTGAAAGGGCCCATAATGTTTAATGCAAGGCACAATCATATGTGTGCCTATACACGCTGCAGTACCACAAACTGTGGTAATGTAAACTGATGCCCCAGCGAATGTTGCGTGAACCTATTTAGCGAGTGTGAATAAGAAACCGGTTCATCGAAAATAACAGCAAATTCCAGCATCGCACATTCAGAGAATATACTCAAACCAGAAATGTGCTCAAAGCTATTGTTCTGAGAATAGTGCGTGGCAAAGTTTGTGACAATTTTCTAATTTCACAAAATTTGATCTGCATCGGCTGCGTCGGGACTCGTCACTCAACTTAATGTCCCACTACACGCCTCACTACGTCATCACCTAACACAGATGATATTTTTGTAAACTTTGTAGGCCCTTATTGAATGAAAACAATACCGATTGTGGTTGTATTGAACGTTTTTGACATTGTCTGACAATGCGTAATTGAAAAAAAAACAAAAACGCGAGTTTCGCTTTTTTCCATTTGTTACCATTCACTCAGTTAAATGAAGCGCAACCTCGTTTACCCTTTACCTTGTATGGACAATGCTGTTGGCTCCTCACAGGGTGGAGTTATTATCGCTTGATTTCCAGTCGGGGTACGGGGAAGTGTCAATGGCATGCCAGAACTGCATTCAATACGGCAAATGTCTTATGACAAGTTTACTGTTCTGCCCTTGCACCTGACTTGGGTGCAACCATCTTTGAATGATTGATGGACAATATTTTAGCTTGACAGAGTATTTATTCAAACGGACATCGTGTTGTTCGCGATTTCACCGCACAAATTCTAAACGTTTATACATTAAGAAATGCCAGTTTTATACATTGAATTAATGCTAGTTTTAAAGCATGCGTGTTGACGTTCCTTCATCACGTAATTTCCAAAGATAACTTTTTGTTTTGCCTCACCTTGCTAAAATTTGCGCCGTCAATAAATTCCCGAAATATAGCACCCTCGAGGAGCTACTGCTTCTTGTCTGCGGTATGCAGGATGTTCCACACCGTCGTTAGTGGCATTCACTAACACTCCCAAGGCTAGGTTTACTAAACATAGCCAAATAGTCAAGAATGTCTGGCCGTTGTGGCAGCTCCTTCATGGCTCAATTGGTAGCCCACCAAAATTCTTTTATGGGCAGGTTTAGGTTCGACACCGCCAGTGGCACGTTCTCTGTTTTCACACGTTCATTTCCGTTGATGTATATATACATATAATGCATAGGCCAGATACCCGGTGGACCATTAGAGTTACAGAACGGCTGCCAAGGGAAGCTACGCTCACTCGAAGACGGCAGAAAATTAAGTGCGGTGATGAAATTAGGAAATTTTCAAGTGCATTTGGAGTCAGTTAAAGCAAGACAGGGGAAATTGGAGATAGCTGATAGAGCTCTTCGGCCTGGCCAGTGGACATAGATATAAGCTGCTGATTCTTCTTCTTCTTCTTCTTCTTCTTCTTCTTCTTCTTCTTCTTCTTCTTATTATTATTATTATTATTATTATTATTATTATTATTATTATTATTATTATTAAATTGTTGTTGTTGCATGCGAGCTTCATAGTGTAACATTTAGAAAAATGAGCCCCCGTTCCCCCTCAATGTGCTCTTAGTGTGAGGGGCCTAAATGCTGGCAGTAATTCAATGTAGCAATGCTGGAATGAACGCTAGTCAGACGGACGCGAATCTGTCATATTGTAAACCGACACAATATACAAGCGTATCAAGTACTTACTAGGGAGGAAATTGAATGGAGTTTAATTGGTCAAGAAGAGGGATATTTGCTGCGAGCCTCTAATCGCAAATGTGCGTTTACTCATTTCTTCATGAACGCACATTTGCGATTAGAGTAGATGGAAGGCAAGAAGGGTATTTCACATCGAACAGAGGAGTCCCACAAGGTTCGGTTTTAGCTCATCTTCTCTTCAACGTTGCTCTAATGCCTCTAGCCTGGCCACTACACCAGATTCCAGACGTGAAGTTTTTAATCTATGCGGATGACGTCACTTTGTGGTCCGTGCATGAAGATGTATCTCGACAAGCTCAACAGCTTCAAGAAGCCCTTGATGTTCTGCACAACTACGCTCGGAAAGCAGGGTTGGACATTTCCGCCCAAAAATCAAGCTATGTTGTGGTGGCCAACAAGAAAGGACGCACAAGAATCACGCAGCACCCCTTTACATTTAAACTCGGCGCAGTGACAATCCCTGAGGCTTCTGAGGTCCGCATACTGGGTCTCGATATTCACCAGTCCGGCAGTGGTGCACACTGGCTCCGTAAAATCCGACAGACTTCAACAAAAACGCTTCACCTTATTCGTCGCATTGCAGCAAAAGCAGCTGGAGCTCGTACTGACGTAGCTCGACGGCTGGTACGTGCAGTCTTGCAGCCAAGAATTTTATATCAGGCACAATTTCAAAGGCTAACTTTGGCACAGTTGGCACAGTTAGAGACGATTAATCGCGATGCTATGCGCACAATCACAGCACTACCACGCATCACTCCGATACCAACCTTACAGGAACATGCCCAGCTCAACACAATTGCAGAGCTAATTTTGCAACGTAAAAAATCACGTGAAATAAAAAAGCAACTTGTTCCGGCTGTCGCTGCGTTGCATGCTCATTTTCAACGCGGCTCTCGGATTGACAATCAGTTCTATCCAATGCCTCCCTGGGAATTCACCAGCATCACAACTAATAAGCCAACGAAGTTACGACGCAGCGATACAACAGGTATTATTGACGACCACGATATCATCGATGCGTCATGCGCTAACACCTGCAAAGTCTATACGGATGCTGGTATTCTCCCAGACGGCGGGAGGACATCATTCCTTAGTACTACGCCTAATTTGATCAGCGGCCACCAGTGCTATTTATCTACGGAAGTCAGCGCTCTAGTAATGGAACTTCAAGCTATCCACGACGCTGTGCAAGATGCGACATCTAAGCTGCCTACCATCAAACAACTAGATATCTTCACTGATTCTTTAGCAGCTATTCAGGCACTGAAGAAGGTTGACAAGGCGATGGAAATCTGCGAGACAATACACACTATGACTAGAAAAACAGCTACTTGCGTCAAGGTACACTGGATTCAAGGCCATACAGCGAACCCTCACAACATTGCTGCTGACCAGCAGGCACATTGCCCTCCTAATCCAGACCTTCCGTCTATTCCCCTCCCACCTCAACCGCTTAACTCGCTCCGAGCCCGCAAAGATTTTCTCCGGCAGGACACACGCGTTCTTATCCCCCCGTGTGTCTGCTCCCTCCCCCTTCACCTTACTAGGGCGGAGGAAGTTGTGCTTAGGAGGCTTCGGGTCGGGGTGGCCCTTACACCGGCTGTGATTTCAAGGTGGAACTGGTCGCATTTACCACTGGGTGCTACGTGTCCGTTCTGCTCCGTCCCTGTGATGGAAGCAGATGCATACCATCTAATATGGACATGTACTGGTTTACAATCGGAACGCTCGCGTCTCCTACTACAAGCCGGCCTCCGCAACAGTGTGACAACCAGCTATGACCGCTGGATACACGATAACAGATTCCACAAAACAGTGCTTCAATTTATACACAACACAGGCCTCACAGCACACATATAATACGCATACATATCAAAAATTATGCCTTAACGGCAAGTCTTTATCGCAATAAAAAAAAGTAATCGCTGACGGTGGACGCCTGAAATCTTCCTTGGCAGATGGTCTTTCGCTGTTTTCATCTGAACACCTGGCCAGGAGAGCGTCTGTATCCCATTATGCTCTTATACGATCACGATCATCAGCCTATCTATTTTCCCTGCAGGACGTAGGCCTCTCCCTGCCATCTGCAATTACCCCTGTCATGCGCTTGCCGATTGCACGTTACGCCCTACGCCTGCTGAACTCCACTTCGTCCTGTTAATGTCAAAGGGAACTATTACTACTGTATAAACCAGAATACAGTTCGAGATTTTTTCCCGAAAAAAAAAAGTTAAGTCGCCCCTCGTCTTATTTAGCCGTCTTAAGCACATTGTGAGTCGTCGTCTTGCCTAGACTACGCAAGGAGTCGACGTATGTACCGGGCAGACCTATATTCCGGTTTGTACTGTACCCCTGTTTGCTCTCTGGTCTAGACCGTTGCCTTCATGTCTCTTAAAGCTACGCCTAACAATTTTCGTTGCATCACACGTTGCGTGGTTCCTTACTATTCTCAAATTTCTGTGTTAACCGCGAGGTCTCTATACCATATATTAGTAACTGTAGAATGCAATGATTGTACAGTTTTATTTTCAAGTATATATATTGCTGCAAGCTGTCAGTTATGACTTCATAATACCTGCTGTATGCCCCCAACTCATTTTGTACAATTCTGCATACTTCCTCCTAATGATCAGGAACCCCTTTGGCGTTAAAAGGTACAGTATTTTAATTTGAAAGAACGCAAGTTTGGACATGTTGGTATTCAGTTTTAGCTTTTAGTCCACTAATGACACACCGACAGTTTAGAGAGACGTAGACGAAACACTTATATTTATTGATTGCTAAACATTTTATTGTTAGTGCGTAAACTTGCTCAACTTCGCCCGCATAATTGATCAGGATGAGATCGGGCATGAGACGTGCTCGCTACAAAGGCACAAGGCCGTATGTTCACAATGTTTCGCAGAATACATCGATCTGTCGTCAGAGCCCACTCGTTTAATTAGCTCACTCTCACTCCTGCTAGCTGCTAATAAAGCTATTAGCATTCTTCGGAAACCTCACCAAGGCTGCGGTATGTATATTTGTCCTCCCCTAACGTTTTTTCACGCCAACTTGGGTCACTCTGTAGTCCATGATCTAATGCGTGGAGATTCAAGCTGCTGGGCTGAGGAACGGTAGTTCGAAACCTAGTGTTGGTCAAACATGGATTACGGGACATGTGATACTGGTTATGTGCTGCTATTCAGTCAACCTGTTCGACGTCAACTTGGGCCACTGGGTCCACACGAGTGGTTTTGTGCCGCTGTTCAATGAACCGCTTTAATGCCAATTTGGACTTCTCGGTATGTGTCTCTGGATATGGGTGCCGCAGTTTGCTTAACCTGTTTGACGTTAACTTGAGTAACTAGGGATGTGCGCTTGGGTATGACAAAAAAGGCTATCTTAAAAACGTCTCCTGTGCTGAGCAGAGTGGAACCCACGGCATATATATTCAGACAATGTTGTCTGCATATATAGTTACGGGCGGCGATCCTGTGGTCGTAGCTTGGACGATGACGACGGCGACAGTGTGGCCATCTGGTGTACGCGTGCTAGCCCTATCATTGGTGCAGCGTTGTGCGCCTTGCCTTTTAAATATGTCCTTCGCATACAGATTCTCCCCGTAACATCTTTGGTGGAGGTACGGGTTTAGCTTACTACAACAGGGGGAACTGTATCTTCGCATTGGACGGTACGTTGCTGCCACCACCATGACCGACCAAGCAACCTAGTGTGAGCAAGGTCCATCACAGGTCATTCTCTTGCACCTTCGTGATCCTGGGACACTCAACGGTACAAGCGGCGTCGAAGTCGATGAATGGCTGGCAATTTACGAGCGCGTCAGCAACAATAACAAGAGGGACCCGCGGATAATGCTGGCGAATGTCATCTTCTATTTGCGCGACACTGCGCGACTGTGGTTCGAGACGCATGAGAAAGATTTGACAAGTTGGGATGTCTTTAAGCAGAAATCATGCGCTTTATTTGGGAAACTCTATCGGACGACAACTAGCGGCCAAGATAGAAGTCGCAATTCGTGCCCAGACGTCCACAGAGCCGTACATCTAACATTCAGGACGTGTTGTCTCTGCGCTGGAAGGTCAAGCGGACAAAGTCGGGCACGTACTGAAAGGCATAGCTGATGACGCCTTCAATCTGCTGCGGTGTAATAATTGTGCTGCAGTGGAGTCGATAATCGCAGAATGTCCTCGTTTTGAGCAGGCCAAAAGTCAGCGTATCACTCACCGCCTCCACCGACATCCCAATACGGCTGCCACGTCCTCATGCGAAGGCTTAGCCGAAATGCGAAAGCGTTATATGTCCCACGAGGCAGAAATTCCGGCATGATCAAGCGATTGTTGGAAAAATATGGCCGAGGGTGGCAATCCTCGGATTCAGTCACATTTCTCATGGAGTTTCCTACGAATGGCTTTGAAAAGAAATTTGGCGCATTTGAGTCAAGCTGGGAATCAAACCGGGCTTCCGGAGTGCGAGACAAGCACGCTTTCCCGATGCCGCGGCGGTTCCCCAGTTCTGACTGAATAAAGGTGTACCTAGTGCGTGCTTCATTGCACACGTCACGTCACAGTCATCTGGCTGCGATGTTAGAGTGGATTAAGGTGGGAACAAATTATAGCAAGGTGGATTAGGGTGAAATAAAGCGGATTAATGTGGGTAAAAATTAAATCAAGGTGTATTAAGAGGGATTAGGGCGGAATAAAGTGGATTAAGGTGGATTACGGTTGTTACTAATTAGAGCAAGGTGAATTAAGGTAGAGCTGTGAAGTAAAGGTGACAATGTATAACGTCACATATTGTGGACGTAACCCAACAGAGAAGTCGTGATGCTTTTGTATTCAAATCGCGTAAGGATACTTCAGTGACTGTCAATTTGGAGGCACGGGCCACACGCGAATCTCGTGGCGTCGCGCTTGAGGGAGCAGCGTTTGCAGAAGGAAGCGTGAGAGAGGATCTCAGTTGCAGTACATTGCGCACTCTAGCAGTGGCAAAAATTGGAGGAAGCTTAAGCTTCGCCATAGTCCCTCAATACTTGTTCTGGTCCCGAAACTCCGCCGTCACTCTGGGGAAAGCTTGATATGTCGCATGACGCCGCCACGCTGCGGCGCCACCGCAGCTGAGAGGCCACCTTTCTCCGTGTTAAACCCGGGGAGACTGCAAATGCGGCCGGCGTGGGCTGAAAGTTTGGACGCGTACTTTATACTTGTGCGTGTGTGTGTGTGTGTGTGTGTGTGTGTGTGTGTGTGTGTGCGTGCGTGTGTGTGTGTGTGTGTACGTGCGTGCGTGCACGTGCAGGCGTGTGTGTGGGCGTGTGCGTGCGTGTCTGTGCGTGCGCGTGCATGCGTGTTTGTGTGTGCGTGTCTGTGTGTGCACGTGCATGCGTGTGTGCATGCATGTGTGTGTGCGTGCGTCCATATGTGTGTGCATGTGTGTGTGTGTGCGCGCGTCTGTGCGTGTGTGTGCATACGTGTGTGTGTGCGCGTGCGTGTGTGTGCTCGCATGCCTGATTATAGATTTGCTTCAAATAAAGCTCGCGATTCAAATCCTATTATGCGTCGCAGTTCACCAAGGAGGTATGGTACTGAGTGCAACGGACCGTCAATCCTCGTCACTCTACTCGTGCGAGTTAGAGATTATTAAGCGCAATGCTGAGTCAGTCGGGTGTATTAATCCATTTGTGTTTTTATAGGGTATATTGACAACGAAAGTCGGGTCAGAAAACTTTGTCGCACATTTGGAATAGTACGCACGAAAACTAGCAAAGCTTGCGATACATGGAAAAGACAATACTTTCCTTCAAGCAAGCGTTCCATTTACGGCTACGATCTGCCGATGTACCTGTTCCAAACTAATTCTGACGTCCTAGAACATTTTATGGTATGTGCGATTAGAATCTGTCACCATCGCATGAACGGCTCGAGTGCAGTCGGGATTCGGCCTTGAAGTCAGGTTGTCGTTTACTGGTAACGCCACTCCGCTAATGTCTTATTCTTTGTACAGCGCATAAAAGTCGCTTAAACGTTTTTAATCGAAGCCGGTTGGGCCAACTAACGACAGATTTCTTAGTAAGAAGAATTCTATGTGCGTCGTCTGCTGACACATGTAGCCACCAGCTGATTTTGAGACTATTTACTTTTTGTACGTGCGTTGATATCGGTTAGAAAACACTCTCAGATGTTCAAGTTTGGATACTGTAACTGCTACGGCAAAATTGAATGTAAATAAAATCGAAAAGAAGCTGGGCTTTAGGCCGCACCGTGACCAGAGAAGAAAAAATACCGCCGCCGCCCACGGCGGCCGCGAGGCTACGGTGGTCTTTCATTTACTATGGCGCCCCTAGCGGCAGGCGCTGGCTCTATATTAAACTAAGGCGGGAGTTTCGTGACCAGAAAAAGCTATTAAGGGGCTAGGGCTTCGCCTTTAAGAATAAAACGCGATAGGGTTATCTTTTCGTTACAGCATTTTTCGTTTTGAGTAGGCTTCACTGCAACACACAACGTGGGAAAGCCAGCTTACAAAGAACAAGTTTACACCAATCCCCTAAACTCGGCTTCACTTTTAAACACAAATGCATTGCTGGGAAGACATTTTTGCAGCGGCAATATAAGCCCTCTTATATATCAATATGTAAACGCCATAAGACCTTTTTGAATTACTTTATTGTTTGCTGTGGCCCCGAGGCACGGCGTGTCCAAAATTTGGAGAATGCTTTAGCCTAAAAGATCCCTGATCGCTTGTCAGGCTTCCCGGCAACTGCAGCTTTCTTTTAAATGTGACGCATTTTTTGGCGAACATTTGCCAATTTGACAGTACCTATCTATCTATATGTGTATCTATTTATCTAGCCACCCACGTCTTGGTGCTCTCATGGTCGTTTCGTTAACTTGGTATGTACCAAAATTGGCATAGTGTAACAGGAGTGTATGACGAACATAAGTGATAGGTCATGCAATGAATGTCATGACATGCGTGTCATGTAGGTCATGGTCGTTTCATTAACTTGGTGTGTAACTAGAATGGGTTCGGACATGGGTACTAAGTGAAGGAAACACTCAAGGATGATAGGAGAAGTCATAGTCATAAGCATGACTCAGCGAAAATGACAATGACCTAGCGAAGATGTATAACACTCAAAAACCACTGGAATGGGTTCAGACGATGGGCACTAAGTAAAGGAAACACTAAAGGATGTTGGTAGAAGTCATAGTCATAAGCATGGCTCATCAAAAATGACAATGACTCAGCGAAAAAAGATTCACTCCAAAAACTACTGAAATTGGTTCGGACATAAATGATAGGTCCTGACATGAATTTCATGACACTGCGTGTCATGTAGTTCATCAAACAGCCGCCTACGCATCGGTGCTCCCATGGTCGTTTCGTTAACTTGGTAGGCGTGCACACTGCTTCGCATGACTTCGATTCCTACAGGGCGTGGGATCTGCCGGCTTTTTTTTCTGCACCTTCGCCTCTGCGCGCCGCTACCGTTTTACGCTGCCGAGGAGGCGAGCGCCATCTGGATGGGGTTTTCACAAGTGAGCTACCCGAGCGCAACGCTGTTATGGTAGAATTGCTGGAAAAGGGCTTCGTGCTTGTGAAAAGAAGTTTCCTATTAACAGAATTATGTGTTTTCGTACATTGACATTACAGTCCGACGCTATCATGTCTGTATGTTGTAGTTAAGTCGTAGTTTACGATTTTTTCTGACGAATTTTACTTTAAGAAATTCAATTTTTTGTTTACTGAAGCCATTACGCCACACGGAGGGCCTGCGTGGTCAGGGTTGTTCGGGATGAATTTCTCCGCCACGGACGCCGATGCTTACGCCAGCGCCGAAGCCGACACCAACGCGGACGGCGGATTTTCTGCGACACGGGGCCCTTAACGCGATCGCATTGATAGGACGTGTCGCTACACTGATTCAATGGTAGTCGCAATAACGTCGATGTTCGTCGAGAAGTGTTCTGCAGAAAGGCTTTTCGCGGTCAGTGTATTTGCCCTCGGCTACAGCCGCAACGGATGACAATAGGACAGAAGAGCATATAGAGTGGGTATGAAGCAATGTAACCTCGAAGCCGCAATACTGAAACCCGCAGTTTCGTTGGCTGTAAACAGTGTTGTGTCTTAGGAATGCTTGCAATGAATAAGTGGCAATATACTTATATTTCAGTATCACGCATTTCCTTTGCTACAGAGCAGAGATGCGGCATCAGGAATTCGCGAAACTATGATTCAAATGTTAAAACAACCGCCGAAAGTGAAGGTGAATTCGTATCAATCTAGTTAATTTTTCTTTACGGAAGTGGTCAACATCATTCTCTTTTTTTACAATTTCTTCAGGAACCTGTATTTGTACCGGTTCTTGTAAGACGGCAAAGCACTCACCAGCAGGCCTTGGTGTAGTTGGCGGCACTACGGAATGGAGGGCTGCTTCCACCACCACCGCCACCACCACCACCACCACCACCGCTTCCTCCGAAGATGTCCGCTTCTTCCACGTCTTCAACTGCGCACACGGAGTAAAGAGTAAATGTCAAGCTAGGGCGGATGTGGAACGCATATGTGATCCTCATTCAATCAAGTTCACGTATTTTGTTTTATTTTTGTCTGCATGTGCGTTTATATCTGCGGCTATTTTCTGTATATGAGATTCGAGGAGAGTGCGCGTCTCCTCCTCTAGCCCGACCGCGGCTGAGCATGGCGGTCGGCGCCGCTGCACACATGACTGAACTCCACGGGCCCGGCCCGGGCCGGGCATGATTAAGCGATTTTGTCCGGGCTCGGGGCATTGGGTTCGGCTAGGGGTTGAAGCAGCGGAGCGGGGCTTGGGCACGGGCCCATATGCTGAAGCTCCCAACTTGGTCTTCGAGCAGCCGCGAGTGCTATGCGAAGCTGAAGTGAACAGAAACTCTTGGACTTAATTACGTTACAAATCAAAATAAAACAACGTTTCTACTTGTTTTTTGTCTGTTCTCTGGTAAAAAGAGTGGTAATTCTTTTTATGTTTTGAGAAGAATACACTTTGCTTTTAGCAAATAAAAAAATCACTGAGAACTGGTCTTTGCATGATTCGTCTGTTACCACTTTTACGATTGCGCTCTTTTATCGCTCTCGATACGACTTTATGTTTCAGTTGCGTTGTTTGCAAGCTTTCTATTTATTTACACGCGAATAACCCGCATGCCCTTTGTGTCCTCAAAATACCGGGAGTACAGCGTTAAGGCGGTAATGCTTGTTTGAGAGCAACATACGGGCTTCAAATTGTGCAAGTTTTCTTCTTTTTTAGAATGCATGCTATATTATTTAATTAATAAGAGAAGTTTTACTGCAATTTAAACTGGCAATGCAACTACAAACCTTATTTGTTGTAGCCATCTAATACATTACTACCGCCATCAATGTTTCGCCTTCTGGTGAGAAATTTACTTTTGTGACGTTTTGGGACGTGAGGGAAGCCTTAAGAGCTTGTAAGGAGAGTTTAGAGCTTGTAAAACTATTGTACCAACAAAATCGAGAAGGCAGCTGTTTTGGTAATTTGCTTTTGAACACGCAGAATAGCCTCCGAGTGTCGACGTGGTTTTCTCACGCTATAATACTTTAGGCTCGCAAGCAATTGAACAGGGTTTTCAGGCACAAAAATAAAGTACCGATCCTTTAGAACGTGTATTGTTTCTAAAGGATGTTCTGTTTGATAGATTATTTTAGAAAAATGACACTGTCTCTTAGAAACCTTGCCTGTTTCCACTCGTGGCTTCTAAGGTGCCTTGTTCTTGGTGACTTTAATTGGAAATACTTGTTTAGGAATCGATAACAAATAGTTCAAAATTATTTATTGTTTCTGTGGAAGATAGGCTGGCAAAAATTTGTTTGCCGCCCTGTAGGTTTATGAAGTTTCCGGCAGATAGTGCATCCATGGGCACAAGAGCATGGCCCACAGCGTTTCCAACGGAAATAGTAGTGGCATCCTGCAAGCACACCATACGGAAATGTTTGATGGCAACTTGCTTTTCAAAGTTTTCGATTGGACATTTACAGAACACGCTGGTCGAGATGTACAAAATTATTTTGAACTTTCTGTTTGAGCAAGCGGCCATCATCGTGCTTCGATGGCATCCTAATGGAGCTCCGCAAGCTTGCCATAAAGCAAAATATCTTGCTATCGTGTCAGCGAAAACCACACAGGTCCTCTGTGAAGCACGACGTTGTGTTGACGTCATGTGTAAGTCAGTGCAATGATCTTGTGATCATTCGTTTGTGCCACGTGATACATCTCGGTTGCTTGTTCGTCAAAGAATATGTACTCTCTCCTTAAGGAAGAAATTGATGTGAAATATCGTGTATTCACAAATCGGGCGAATACACATAAGTTGCGCACCAATACACGTTGTATCGCGTGAGGAAATCAATTTTCTTACTTACTGTCCACTGATCCCAGCAACAAGTAGCCGACAAATCCAATAAGGCCGACGAAAAGGCAAATGCCGATGACTGGCGAACATGATTCTCTGTGCGCCGGAATCGTCTCTGGAATTTCCAATTTCAAAGTGCCCATGCAGGCCAGCAGTTCATGCAATATAATGCCAGTAAGATGTTTTAGCTAATGGACATAGCAGTAGTCCGATTAGGTTATCATTTAACCATACTTCACGTCAAGTGCTGAACAAACGCATTTCCCAGTAATCTGCCGTTACCGCTGTCGACTGTCGGCAAACACCGCGCTTTGCCTTGGAATTTTCGAAACCCATCACGCCGCCTAATCACCGTCCTCGAAAGTACTTATAGTAGCGCAACCTAGTGGGGCACCTCTACGCATTTTAGAACACGTCCAACTGTATTTGCCTGTGTTTATCTGAATCGAAAAATTGACGATGCACAATTTCACCTTAAGCATGCCGCTTGTCTTACGGTATCTTGAGGTTACGCGAATAATTGTTGGTTCTACTACTCGTTACGGGGTCTTTAGCTTCTCAAGCTGCTTTGTTACGCTCTAAAATCGAGCCAGAATTGCTAGTAAAATGATCTGAGTTTTACCCATGTGTGCGTGTATTTTTAATGAAATTTTAAGATGTCTGTCATAACTTAAATAAGTTATAAACTGTTTTTACTACTAATCTGAGCTACACGAAACCAAGCCACAGGTGTAAGGGAAGGCGTAATTATCAATGTACTTTCCCAAAACTGCGTGGATCAGCCGTGTCAACAGTGTTCGAGCGATAGTACAACCGTATAAGAGTCAGGCCTTGGCAAATATACTTAAAAATTCGATCGCGACACATATACAAGATTCTTGAGCAATAAGTGCTTGAGATACGGCTACACGATACTTGCCGAGTAATTGTATCCGATACGATATTGACCATATGTCTCTTATAACACATAGATACATGCGAATGAGTTACTAATCATAGCTTTAGTGTGGGAGCCGCTGCAAGTTTACAAAAGTTCCCAAATTTATCTTCTATCAACAGACCTCCTTCCTTTTGAATTTTGTCTCTTAACCTTCCGAATTCCTTTCGTCGCACTAACAATTGCAGGACTATCTCATCGTTCCTCATCAATCTATGTGACTGATAATACTAATCAGATGAACCCAGATAAGCGGTGGTCACAAAGCAGGTCAGCGTCTACGTGTTTGTATAGTTTGCTACGTGTTTGTATAGTTTAGTAGCAGTCGCACATAAAGATTCAGTCCGTAAATGCAAGTAACGCGTTGGATAGTCTGGTTTGTGTCATCGACACGAAGACACAAAAACAAAATGTTTATGAACGCCACATTCTGCTATTTACTCCTCGTTTTCGGGCGGAAGTTCACGACAGAAAATGTAACTATAAGTATATTAGGCACACGCCAGAAAGTTTAAAGAACAATTCAGTCACCTATGCCACCACTACATTTAAATATTGATTTATCATTGTCATTTCGTGTCATTTATCATGCCCTCATGGCTTTACAGCCTCACGGAGGACGGAAGGCGCATAGCACGACAAGTAATACTAATCATACTTACAGAGCAATTCATGCAACAAGAACAATAGTGGCACAACGGTTTATTGTTATTGTTACAAAGTATCTATAAAAAAAACTTCAAGGAGGACCAATGGAAAATACGAGTGTGTTATTAATAACTAAGTATTATATTGTTATTATAATCTAAGTAGACTAGTTGTGAGGATGATGATGATTAATGTTTAATTGCGCAAGGACCGGATATGCTCAAAGAGCGCCGTGCAAGAAAATAACGCCAGGCTATCAGCAGATTCTAACTGGTTCCATAAAGCATCGGTACCGTCGTTCCACTTATCATTATCGTTATTACGAATACACCGTAATGGGTTTGCACCAGGGCGACCAACCTTACCCGAACCCAAACTAAAAACCGCAACCGATGGGGAATTTAAGCCTGAACTGTATTTATTTTAACCCGAACCGAAGCTTTAACCTGAACCGAAGCTTTAACCTGAACCGAAGCTTTAACCCGAACCGAAGCTGTAGCGAAAACATTTATAGGGATTACTGGTTCGGCATATAACGATTCAAGCAAGTACAGTGATAACGGCTGCTTCAAAGCAATTCTTCAAAACAAATATAAAGACGATTTCGCAAAATGAATTTCTAGCAAATTGGTTTTGCGAGCAATCTGTGCTAAGATTCATCCTTAGGTACAAGTTTAGTTCTACAATTTTTCTTCATGGAGGCATTGAACTTTCCGTGCTCTTTATGGAAAAATACGAAGGAAGAAGGCACACGCAGCAATAAGTACATTGGCCGCATATTGACTTACTCTTCAGCAGCTGTAAAGTGCGACGGAAAAATGAGTGAGCAAGTAAAACCAATTGAAAACCTGTTCAATAGAGACATAACTCATGCAATTCTTTAGAGAAAGAAATTATTACGGAACCGTGGCTTATCAGTGCAATAATTGTACTGCCACGACGAATACCGATTACATAACCGTACAGTCATCGTCCCCTATATGTGGCGTCGAAGATGGGTGGCAGAGCATTCTGTGGTTGGAGACTATACAATGACTGTCAAGCGCTGCTAATACTTCTGAAAAGTACTGCTAGGTACTGTTCGTAAGTGTCTCAGTGATGAAGGCACTAAGCCATCTTGTTGGTACGAACGAAGGCCTGACTACATTTCTCTGACATCCTCCTTGAAAAATTAAATTTAGGTGCACGTTAGAGAACCACCCCAGGTGGTCCAAATTATTCCGGAGTCCCCAACTACGGTGTGCCTCATAATGAGATCGTGGTTTTGGCACGTAAAACCCCATAATTTTTGTTCTTCGAAAAAATGATTCAATCAAATATGCACGTTAGGTGACAACTCGTCACGCTGTCACTGCGTACGCCATTTTCCCAACTTGGCAAACAGTCAACCCCTGAAACATACTTCAGAAATAAGCGCCCCATTTTCCCCCTCCAAGCCACAGGCAAATTTATTGACACGGTTGCGTTGTTTATATTGTTCAGGCAACCATTTTTTCTCCAGTTAAACGCTGTTACAAAGGAATGGGTCGCCGTGAGATACGCCCTCATGTATCGAAACTTTATCGAATGCCGACGCCAATTACGTGCACCGCTATTCGCTTCGGGCATGCAACCAGGTTAGACAATTTTTTCGCTTTTGCGAAAGAATTGTGTTTAATTCTTCGCTTTAGCGAAAGAATTGCGTTTAATCGAGTTGCGTGCATGAAGCGAATAGTGGTGCACATTGTGAAATGTACGCGGGCACCTGTGATACACTGGAATGCATGATGAGTCCGGTATAAATATACAAGCCACGTGACCCATAGATGAGGTTTCAACGACCTAAGACTCTGCCCGCCGCTATAGTTGTGCATTTAGTGTTACTTTTTGTTCTATAGAGCTAGAGTTGTGACTCACAGTAGTAGCGGGGCTGTCTGGTTCTTCACCGGCACTACAACGTGAAAATGCCTTCGACATCTGCGTGTACTTACACCACGTGTTTCGTGTAAACCCTCGTTCTCACAATCGATGCACCTACATTGCGTTTGCATAATTACAATCACGCGTATTGAGTATTTGCGGTGGCGTCGCGCTTTCCACTTCTAGCTCTGCATGGCGGAAGCACGAAGGGATCAAAAGAGAAAAAAAATGGCCGTCTCAGCTCAAGGCCACCGTTTCTGACAAAGGACCATTTCGTCAACGCTACAGGTCCTCGGCCGGATTTATAGAGGGCGTCGCAGCTAACATTAGCCAGGCTGCTCAAAGAAACAAAAATAATTAATAAAATACGGTGCAACATACAATTTTAACACATATGGTGGTCTGATGACCGAATCCCGTAGCTCACATAAATGTATCAGGCACCTTGTCCTAAATTTTTGTTTTGAGCAGCTTGGCTAACGTTAGCTGAGACACACGGTATACCGGGTGCTCTTTTCTTTAAAACACAGATGACTTTTAAAAGTCGCCTACGGCGATAACATAATTCTAGTAATTAAGCTTGAAGAAATCAACATGGATAATCGACTTATTAAGAAAAGCACAGTAATAAGCTTTTTTTTTAATTCACTACCTTATGGCACATATTGCAACTGATGAATAGCAGCCGGCGAGTTCTTAAAGCATATACACTCGGAAGAAATATTCAGGATGACATCAGTTTCGAGATATTCATTACCAATGTGTGCGACGAAATGCACGGGCGTTCCAGTTACTTTTGTGCTTCAATGCATACAATGGCGGTTTGTAACCAAGTAAGTGGAACGATAGTGTATTTTTACTCTAAGTCTCACGGCGCATATCTGAAAATCCGTGCGCTCCTTAGTAGTCGTTCAAATAACATATTGTCGCGTCAGCCTCGTGAGAGGTTCAGCAATCCTTGAGAAGCCTTCAACGAAACAGCGGTAGTAAGCGCACAGGAACCGCTGAACAGCCTTCTTGTCTTTAGAACGAGGAAACTCGGCAACGGCAGCGAGCTTTTCTGTATCTGGTCGTACACCTTGGGAGGTGACCGCGTGGCCTAGAAATTTGAGTTCTTGGAAGCCAAATTAACATTGTTCAGGCTTGATGCTGAGGTTTGCCTTTGGTATTGCGGTAAGGACGCTTCGTAGCCGGGCGAGATGTTCATCGCATGTGCTGGAAAGCACAAAAACGCCGTCTAGGTTCGCTAGGCATGTCTGCCACTTTAGTCCAACGAGTATAGTGTCCGTCATTTGTTGAAACGTAGCAGGAGCGGAACAGAGACCGAAAGGCAAGACTTTAGTTCGTATAGCCCGTCGCGAGTCATGAAGGCGGTTTTTTTCATAGTCAGGCTCTTCTACTTCGATTTGTCAGTACCCTGACTTTAGATCCAATGAAGTAAAGAACTGAACATGACGAAGACCGCCAAGGCGTCATCGATCTTTGACAGGGCCTAAATATCGCGATTGGTGACTCGGTTAAGCTATCTGTAGTGAACAAACAAGAGGAGTATGTTGTCTTTCTTTTTTACTAGTAAGAGAGGCGATGCCCATGGACTTGTCGACGACTTGACGCTTAACGCCTCCCGCTCCATAGGTGACACGCGGTACGGATGCTGACAAACAGGCCGCGCCAACTCCTCTGTACCATCCGGCGTTGCGTAACGGAGGTGCGCTAGGTGTTGCGTAACGAAGGTGCGAGTCCGTGGTAAAACACCCAGAGAATTCTGTCACTAGGCCCAGCAGCTGATCTTTCTGTACATCTGCTAAGTCAGCATTATTGTGGACGCCGGTGCTCAGCCTGACGTGAGTTGTTGCACCCGGTGAAGTCACTTGTAACGTGCCGATGTCGCAGAAGTCAGTACTGTCGTTCAGGAACGCTACAGCTGTGCACTGAGGGATGTGCTGATATTCATACCTGAAGTTTGTCAACAAAACTTGCCAGCACTTACATAAACGAACAAGGCCCGGGTTATGCAGATGTGCGTTTCGAGCATCAGCGGGATATTTGCCTCGGCAAAGCTCTCGTAGTCGTCGAATGCGTCGCAGGTTACGAGGGTCAATCCGCTGCTGCTTGGCGTCACCGTAATGTTCTCGTCCAAAATCCTCAAGGCGTTGACATAAGTGTCGTCAGGCCTGTGCTGTCGATAACGTTACCCGCGATATTTGTAAGCTAATCACGGGGTCATTAGCCTGCAGAATGTCCATTTCGAGAATTAGGCTGCTCGAACAACTTGGGAGGATAGCGAAATCTCCTAGGTACGTAAACCCATGAATGCTCACTCGCGCTGGGCTTGGTGATGGTGTCCTGTAACGAGAAGGAGACGACGAACGGGGCTCGCGCCATCGCTGATCAACATTGCGACGATTCGCGACAAAACTATTTCCGGCGGCAGCTCACCAGGTCGTAGACGAGGTGCATTCGGCGAGAATCCACGGAGTCCCACATGACGATAAGCACACGTTCTGTAGTCTGTGGTGCACCAGACGTGGCTCTTCGAAGTTTTTGCTTCGGTGATGTACGGTGGGCTGCGAGGCCCGAAGCTTACCTCCATTTGTTGAGCGGGGTGCACTATGCTGTACGCACTTCAATGTGGTGGATGGCGCATTGCTCCAGCGTAATTCATTTCAGCACGCGGTCCTTGCAGTGGTGCCTCGTACTTACCAGTAACATGGACGGCCTGTCAGACGTCGGTGCACACCATTTCCACAAAGAAAAGTTGTTACACAGGGACAGTGGTCGTCTGCATCTTCTGCAGTTCCTTCTTGATGACAGCTCTGATAAGTTCTCGCAAGGCGCCGATGTCGTTGCCTAGAGTAACGGCATACAGCTCCCTTGAAATCACGACGGCGTGGTTGTATTGCTTGGCCCGCTTTTGACGGGCCTTTTGCATGGCAGTGGCTTCGTCATGGAACTCTGCCAGTGTTGTCGGCGGGTTGCGAACGAGGCCAGCAATGATTTCCACTTTGACGCTGCGCATTAGGAGACGCACCTTCTTGGTTTCAGTCACAGAAGGGTGCGCATGTCTCAAGAACCGATTCATGTCTTATATGTATGAAGTCACTCATTCGTTCTGGCCTTGAATTCTCGCCTCCATTACTAACTCCGCCCACTCGTTCCTGTTCGCCCTGGTGAAGGCATTGAGGAACTGCCGACGAAATGCTTCCGATGACATCAGTGTCACCTCGTGGTTCTCAAACCATGTTTTCGCAAAATCTTCAAGAGCCAAGTACACATAGCGTAGCTTACGCTCTTAGGTTGGCAACCCGGTGAAAACGGTCAAGCCAGTTGGCGTCCTCTGAAGCACTTCCGTGGAACTAATTCGCGTCCGGGTGTGATTTACGACCACGTGCGATGCTGCAGTAGCAGCAGGAGGGAGTTGTTTCGTCATTCTAGTTCGTTCAGGAGCAGACCGTGCTGTGGCTTGAGTCCCTGGAGACGTCCGCTGGTACATACGTGCACAGGGGTAAGCTCGGCGGAACTACTCGCCGGGCTTAGGTATGGGGTACGCTCCGGAGATCTTAACATCTACCGTACCCAGCACTTACACCAGAAATGTCACCCAGCCAGTACAAGCTAAAACAGCTCTCCAGCGACAGATTGGCAAAAAAAAACGTCTGCCTTTAGCAATGGCTGACCCTTGGAGAAACGCGCGCGCAACCACGAACTTCGTCGTTATAGCCTCAAGGGGCCAGTGTCATCACTTGCCAACTTATATCCCGTGAATATGTCGAGCCAACTCACCGACTGCAATTCGTAAATGACAATACGTACCGTAAAGTCAATAAGTAAAAAGATAATTGGTTATTTTTCTAATTAGTACAATACGCACTTCTGTTTCTCCTACGAGTAATGTCCCCCTTTCTCTGTTCTAGCTCAAAGACTACAATTACGCAATCTGCCACAGGCGATTAAAAAATGTATGTATGGTCTAAAAAAGAACGCCTCGTTTAACTCTGTCAGCCCCTAACTGAAAAATCTTAAGTGGGCACACAATAATAAAGCGGTGGTTGTGTGACGAAAGTGTAAGTGTCAAAAAGTAGAATATAGGTCGCGTTAAAACGGAGGTATAGGGCGAGAAGCAAGTTCGCCCTCTAGTGGCGAGACATACGTACATACATACGTATAGACCTACACCATGCTTGTCTGTACGTACAAACAGCGGTAGGCACCGTCGATATATTTTAGTCCCTAAAGCGACGTCTTTAGGCTCCGCCCCCGTTCTCCGTCCCCGCTTGCAAGCGAGGGTGGCACTCGTTTTGAATGCGGTTGAGGTGTGAGGTGCTGAAACCACGATTTCATTCTGAAGCACGCGGTAGTTGGGGTGCAGGTATAATTCTGACTACTTTTCGTGATCGTGCACCCAATGCATATTCCTGAATTTCGCCGCCATCGGAACACGGCCGAACAAGATGGTAGACCTAGCAACGGTGACCACCGCAACGACGGCCGACGGTGCCTGCGACCTGGCCTGCAGCTCATCATAGTACTGGTTTTCTCGGTGTCGTTGGAGAGAATAGCAAACGAAACGTAGCACATGCAAGCCAGCCTGAGCCACCTCGCTGACACCTGCCGGTGCTTGGTTTTTTGTTTGCGAGAGGAAATGTCGTCGGATCGTTGCTCGCGATCGCGCCAGTGGTTTAGTACTGGGCGCTGCGTTTGAAACACGCGCAAATTTGGCATTTTTTCCTATTAAGTACTATTTGATGTGAAAACCAAACTGTAGCTCATTTCCATATCGCCGTGAGCGGCGATAGAATTTACCGCCTCGGCTGGGTGATGGGACGGGCGAGGTACCGGCCCTACGGTAACACTGGCTGTGTAGGCCCGCGCAATTTGGTCTGTTTACTCCATACCAATTATGTACATTTTGTTTCGCGCGCGAAAATTCATCATCATGTTTAGGCGCGTTCGTGACATCGACACTTAACGGCGCTTAATTAACCCTGCTGTGACCTTGCTGCCTGCGTATGTGAACATGTGCTGGGCTATCTACACTGTTGATGGCTCAATTTCTAGAGACAAAAATAAATATGAATGTGACCTGTAATCATAAGGAAAATCTGCTACTTGACCTATACATCAAAGGCTCATCCTAATATAGCTCACCCGCACTGCGGTTAGAAATTGCAATGACGTGCTATTAATGATACTAAGTACCCTTGTTGGCTAATGCACGTCATGCAAAATAACAGAGAAGCTTAACTGTTGCGAAATTTTAGGCGCATAATAAATACTCTGGTACCGAAACCCAACTTTAGCTTTTAGCGCGGCCGCCCATTGCTTGCGACGGCTTTAATCAACAGGAAACCTATGACAACTTCATTACGTTTTTCGGCGCAACGCAGCTCGGCATAATGCGTTTCCTTAGTTGTAAAACCATTGAACAAGGACCGCACGCATAGGACCCGAGAGCTGGTTCCATACAACCAGAGTGTTCCAGAAAGCTGGAAGAATGCCAACATTATACTAATCCATAAGAAGAGAGACGTTACAGGATAGAAACATTATAGACTCATTACCTTGTTTTCAGTATTCTGTAAAATATTCACAAAGATCATTTCCAATAGAATCAGGGCAACACTTGACTTCAGCAAACCAAGAAAACAGGCTGGCTTACCCGCCGCGGTGTCTCAGTCAGCTAAGGCGTTGGGCTGCTGAGCACGGGATCACGGGATCGAATCCCGGCCACGGTGGCCGCATTTCGATGGAGGCGAAATGCAAAAACACCCGTGTGCTTGCGTTGTAGTGCACGTTAAACAACTCCAGGAGGTCAAAATTAATCTGGAGCCCTCCACTACGGCGTGCCTCATAATTAGAACTGGTTTTGACACAAAAAAACCCAGAAAGAAGAACAGGCTGGCTTCGGGAAGGGATATTCTACGATGGATCACATCCATGCCGTCAATCAGGTAATCGAGAATTCTGCGGAGCAGAATCAACCTCTCGATATGGTTTTCATAGATTATGAAAAGGCATTTCATTCAATAGAGACACCAGCAGCCATAGAGGCATTGATTCATCAAGGAGTACAGGAGGCATATGTGAATATTTTGACAAATATTTGCAGAGATAACACAGCCACCTTGGTTCTCCGCAAGAATAGTAGAAAGGGGTCAGGCAAGGAGACGCAATCTTTTCAATGCTTTTTACTGCATGATTAGAAGAAGTATTCAACCTCTTAGACTGGGAAGGCTTGGTAGTGAGGATCAACGGTGAATATCCCAGCAACCTTCGCTTTGCAGATAACATTGACCTATTCAGCAACAATGGGGACGAATTACAACA
Source organism: Dermacentor silvarum (assembly GCF_013339745.2). Taxonomy (NCBI): domain Eukaryota; kingdom Metazoa; phylum Arthropoda; class Arachnida; order Ixodida; family Ixodidae; genus Dermacentor; species Dermacentor silvarum. Next base: position 39,809,552 of record NC_051164.1, on the reverse strand, counting down.
AATGATTGAGGACCTTACCCGAGAGTGTTTAAGAGTGGGGTTAAAGATTAATATGCAGAAGACAAAGATAATGTTCAATAGCCTGGCAAGGGAACAAGAATTCAGGATCACCAGTGAGCCTCTAGAGTCTGTAAAGGAGTGCGTTTGTCTAGGTCAATTACTCACAGGGGACCCTGATCTTGAGAAGGAAATTAACGGAAGAATAAAATTGCGTTGGAGTGCATATGGCAGGCATTACCAAATCCTGACTGGGAGCTTACCACTGTCGTTGAAAAGAAAAGTGTACAATCATTGCATTCTACCGGTGCTAACATATGGGGCAGAAACTTGGAGGTTAACTAAGAAGCTCGAGAACAAGTTGAGCACCGCACAAAGAGCGACGGAATGGGAAATATTAGGCCTAACGTTAAGAGACAAGAAGAGAGCGGTGTGGATCAGAGGGCAAACGGGGATAGCCGATATTCTAATTGACATTAAGAGGAAAAAATGGAGCTGGGCAGGCCATGAAATGAGGAGGATGGATAACCGGTGGACCATTAGAGTTGCAGAATTGATACCAAGAGAAGGGAAGCGCAGTCGAGGACAGCAGAAAACTAGGTGGGGTGACGAAGTAAGAAAATTTGCTGGCGCAAGTTCGAATCAGCTAGCGCAACACAGGGGTTTTTGGGGATCGCAGGGACAGGCATTTGTCCTGCAGTGGACAAAAATATAGGCCGATAATGCTGATGATATATAACCGCACACGCATCCACGAAACCCACTTGGTACTCAGGTATAGGCTCGGTGGCTCGGCAGCGGAGTGCCTACCGGGCGAAAGTCACTTCCGACGACAGCGCAACCGCATTTTCGTGACGTAGCGCCATGATGTATAGACATCATGTATAGGTATCATATATAGCTTGCGAAGGGCGAATAGTGAACAAACATAACACTACATGAGAATGTTGTTCTGTCCTGCACGCCACATAAACATATACACTGCGTGATATTCGGTGTTTCATAGAATGAAAATAAACGAAATTGCCATTTGATTGCATAGCCTTTAACCCCATCGCGAAAGATTGACTTTAAATAGATTACAACGTGTGCCTTTTGTCGGCTTCCTTCTTTCATGTGCCTAATAACTTCAGTGGAATAAACATGACGGTTGGTAGTCATTGCTCCGTACGTGCTATTCCTTTTTTTTCTGTTGTCGCGTATTCACGGTATTTGCTTAATTTCGAGAAGAGATGTGCTTTTCATTGCTGTCATAATCTATTGACACAATATACTCATAATTCCACATTTTTCATCCGCTGAATACCCATTTTACTTCACTTCGTGCTTTATGACTAAAGTTCACAGACCGTATACTTACTACCTGTGATTTCGTTTCGTTCTCGTCCTGACCCTATTCTGCTCTCACAGTTTCTGGACGGTTAAATAATTGTCTGCTAGTACTAGTAAAAATGTATGTGCTATTGACCTCACTTCGCTGTGTTCTCCGACTATAACTTCCGTTTCAACATATTGCACTCCGTTTCCTGTCCCTCACATTGTTCTCTCCTACCAGCTTAGGCTCCTCCTCGCCCTGGGTTTAGAGGGAGTTGATAAACCCTGCCATGGGAAAGAAGCTAACCTAGCCTAAAGAAGTTTTCCTGTCGAAACGTTGGCTCCGAGCCGAGGCTTCCTTTGTTCGCTCGCTTCTCGTCATCTAATTGTGTTATGTGCCTCTAAGGAAGTGTATTTGGCAGAAACACAGCGTGAAACTCACAGGACATCCTAGTGCCGCTGACGGCTGCAAAACAAAAAAAAAAGCACAAGGAACATGGCATCAAAACAGTACTTCTTGTCACTTCTACCACGTACGCAGCATTCTCGTGTCGCTCTGCCAGTCGCCATGCAGAAGACATCGGTAATGTGCGTCGAAGCAGCGTCCCACACAGTGACGAACTCTGCACTTGGGATATATGAAGTGCTTTTTATTTATTTATTATCGTTTTTTGCTGCGCCATGTTTTTGAAGATTACCTGTGGCTGATATACATAGCGCAACTCTAACCCATGAACTAATTTACTCGATCAGGTTTACATTACTTCTACGATCAACCATATACGTAATTGAGTTATTGTCAAAACATCCCAAATGAAGTTTTAAGTGCGAAGCTCTTCATGGGCCCGTGCGTCGGCGTCCGTGGCGCGTGGGTTGTCGTGATCACGCTTAAAAACAAGTGCTTAAAACAGAGTCAGAACAAGTGCAGAATTAATCAAAACCAATTCAAAGGAAATTACACGCTTCAGAATAGTTTATAAGACAGGAATAGCGAAGAATTAAGCGCATTAATTAGCAGAAGCTCGTTAAAATTGGTTCCGGAACGCCACACTGGTACCAGCGCAGCGCAAGAGAGGGTGCCACCACCCCCCAAGTGCTCGATTGCTCCTCCCTCCAGCGATACTCCAGGCCGGCGCATCACTGTTTCACACATCCCCACTTTTCACGTTAGTGGAGCTGCATTAGCGCAGGATTTGAACTACACAAGCGCAGAATTTTTTTTCACCGAGCAATTTACAACACATTGAAATTTACGAATTGTAGCTAGTGAGTTTGTAAGGCATATCGACTTGCAACGAAATCTGAGCATGGCGCTGGTTTCGAGATAAGAGTCACCAAATTCGCTGCAAAAATGCGCTGTTGTTTCACTGAACTTTTATTGCGATAGCATTTATATGGACACTTCAACCGGATTTCTGCCGTCGGCGTCGCCGTCGCCGTCGCCGTGAGGTTCCCTATAGGGCTCGATATACTCCGACGTAACGTGGACGCGCGCGCACGCTGCGCGCAGCGACGCTACGCTAGCAAAACGCGAGCGCTCTATAGTCTGACGCGTGGCGCGACCGACGCAACCAGCGTCCGTCGGCGCGGCCGCGTCGACGCCGGGCCGCGCCGACGACGTTACCTAGACTGCACCGCGTCCGTGTTTCTTTCCACGCGGCGCTCACTTTCCGCGCGGCGCTCTGCTCTACTGAGCATGCGCTGCTTTGGATACGGCCGCTGCGTCGGGCCGCGTCGCTTTGGACTATATGGGAGGCGGATTTGCGCCTGGCGGGGCATCGCCGACGTGACGCGACGAAACGAACCCCGGCGCGCGCGCGCGTTGTGAACGCCGGAGTATAACAGAGCCCTATAGATAAAATCTTCGCCGCGCGCCGTATGCCCGAGCGGAAGCGTGCGGGGACGCGCGCTATCACGGAGAGCGAAGGCACTCAATCTACCACGCGCAAGCAAGGAAGCGGGAAGCCAGCGCCGGAGGGAGAGGGGAGGGGGGGGGGGGTAAAGCCCCTCGATTCTTCATTGAGGGGCTTTAGGGGGGGGGGGGGGGGGGGTTCACTCCCCGCGCGCTCTCTCGGGGAGTGAACGCACGGCGGAGAACAAACGCGCGTTCTGTGCCGTGCTCCCTTAAGGGCTGCAGAAGTAGGCGTCTCTTTCCTCCTTTACAATCACCATATATGTAGAGCAAACACGCCTTCTTCTGACGCACGAAAGGCCGTGGGGGGGAGGGGGAGGGAAGGGAGGCGACGTTTAGCTGCGGCACGAAGTGCCTATTTAAATCAGAGGCTCCGGAAACACTCACCAACGCCGCACGACGGCGTCGACAAAAGTTCTGCGTGCTGCCGGTGCTGCTGCATGTCCAAGTTTATACAGCTGATAAAGCTACTATCATTACTCCGTATAGCTCTCTACAAATTTGCTATCGCAATTGATGCTTCGCCTTTCAGGTGAAACTGCGACAATTTTTTTATTGAATTACACATTTTCATTTTTCGTTGAAGTAATGTGTGCCGTATGGAGCAATTTAGTGGAGGGGTTAGAATGTTGCTTTCTGCCACAGGTGATTTTTTAAAATTTGGTGCAGCTAAAGAAAACCTCCCGCACAGTTTAGCGTTGTGCTCGATCTGTTCGATAGCGAACTCACCCTACGCAGATGCCACATGTTGGCGTGACGCAGCCATGCTGGAGCTCACGGCGATGGCGACGACGACGGCACGAATGCATCTCTAGCATCCGTTTAATGGCTATCGGGATACGTTATTGCAGTGAAGAGAAGCAGAACGCTGACACAAACTTACGACGACGCATAATATCTAATATGAATGCACACCTGTTTGCATATGTGCGCCGGCCTTGTTCGCGCAACATTTTGGCCGATGCGCCGCATATCGACTCGGTAAGGGCCCCCATTTTAAGGAACCGCCACAGACCACGCGCAGAGAATACGTTAAGCGGGCGAAAGGCGCATGCTCCGGTGGGCACTTAATTATGTCGCAACAATTGCTGCTTAAAGAAGCGCTGGCATACTTTTGAGACTTCGAAGCCATAGACAAAACACCTGCAAACTAGCCTCCTGGATCATTGACCATATGGACGTAATCGCTTTTCTGCAGCCAGTCACGTTTTGTTCCTTTCCATGCGGCTACTGTGTAGTGACGTCGTGATGCATAATAGAGAGTTTTATCGTGTCTGGCACTTGCTTACAATATTAGCTCTGTGTTTGTCTGGTAAAGCTTCGCACCACCAGGTGGCTGCACCGTACAGGCCGCTCACGTTTACGCCTCCGCCCCACCAATAAAACGCCCAGTCCGCCTGGGTTTTACCCGGATACGAGACACGATAAAAACTCGAATGATGTCACATGGGAGCAGAACATCGCGACGTTTCTGCGATCGCTCCGCCTCGCGCTTTTATCTGCTATGCTGCTACACAGGGCGTCAGAACGAGTAGCAGCATTGGAGGCTTCTTTGGTAAAGAAGAAAGGCAGAGACGTTCGCAGTATCAAACTCGTTCGCTTATCCACCAGAGAACCTGCCGCGTGCGGTACTTCCTCGAGGCGAATTAGTTTTAAGCAAAGAACAAGGCGCATCGATAACACAATCTAGGCGGTACATGCGGAAAAGGCTGCAGCTTGCTTATATGTCGGGACGTCGCCCGCTTCCCTGCTGTAACGCCATTTTCTACGCATTCCTTTATCTCTGCAATTTGAAGAAATCCTATTGCCTCTTGCGTATGGCATCCACACATGTTTTTCTGTCAAGTTTTCATACTCGTGACTGACTTAAACAAGAAGAAATAAAACGACGTCGTATCTAACAGCAGTTCTTACCCGTCGACTCAATTCCGGAGACCGCACCTGAAAATGCGAAAAAAAAATGACGCCAGGATAACGAAAAAACCTATCACCCTTAAGGGCAATGCATTTCGTGTTATTCTAATGTATTTATTTTCACTTCACCCTCTCTTGTAAAGAGTGGATATTTTCTATCTGGTGAACTTTCTATATCTAGAAAGGATATCTTTCTATTGCTAGCACTAGTCAGTGTCTGCACATAATATTTATACGAAATATATTAAACGAAATCATAAAATATGCGTGCGTTCAGCGAAATAATAGTGAATCACCATACAAGGCGTTAAAAGCCTTGTAGGATGACTAGGCGAAGTAAATGGGCGATGGAAATATCACTGATCGAAGAAAAAATTACGGGGGAATGCTACAGCATCAAGGGCAGTTTTCAAAACGCAGCAATTTGACGCCCCACGCCGAAACCTCAAATACTATTAAATTACCACTGGTTGTTTGATGCCAGTTTCTGTTGAAGTTAGGCATTACAAAAAAAAAAGAAGATAAAAATGCGGGAATTAGCATGACTGTTGAAGGATGCATCCTAGCTTTCAGCGTCAACGTGTGTACGCAATGAGAACTGTTGCGATTATATCTAGTCGGTAGCTGCACTGCGCCAAAAGGCACGCCTAAATACCGCGCCAAAAATGAGGACGAAACCAAAGGGACTCTGGGAAAAGTCATGCGTTCGACAAAGCGAACTCACCGCTCCCGTATGATGACATCTGAGACATTGTCGAAGCTGCAGAAAGAGGAAATCAGGCGTTAAACACGTTGGAGCGTGTTCGCTGGCGAATTAATTCCGGAACTGATAGGGGTCAGCAGGACTTACTCATGGCTAGACTGGATTATTCACTCGGTCACGGCGAACAGTCCAGGAACACAGGCCGAGGATCTTCAGAAGGGTTGCACTGCGCGCGCCGCGCCATGAGTTAAAGCAAAGCGTATAAGATAAAGAGACGAAGCGCCTGACAAGCAATGCCCTAGCCATCTTGACAGAAATTGTAAATTGTGTCCAGGAGCTCACACAGGCAAGCAGACACATGCGTCGTCATTCATGAGAATCCTCTACATATTACCGCGATGATCGTCGCCAGTGGAGATATTAGAGCTTGGAAGGTTGAGCAGGGGTAAGCAGAAGTACGCGAAGTAAATTCCGTTAGCCGAGTGCATGCGCCAGAAATTGCTAGCTATCCGATAACGGCAACAAGTTTACGATACAAGGTTGGCACGACGTCTCAATGTTCTGCAAACCCTCTAATGGTCAAAGGGGCCGCCTAAGGTAAACATCTAGCCTACGTTTTCAATAAGTGGCATTTGCCTTGCGCAGCGCATTCGCATGTTCCGACGTTCCTAGCCTACTTTGCGGGCTGAGGCCGCATGTGGCTCTATTGCAGCAGAACGTCTCGTTATCCACCTTATGTGACCGTTACTGGCCGCACCCGGTCAACACCGCCTAGATAGCACATGGCCTGTTCACTTCGATCCATGACGTCATAATACCTGGCCCGAAATTTTCATTGCCATGCCTAGCGTGACGAAAGCGTTGACGTCGAAATCACCGCTGCTTACACGGGAGCATCCCCGTTAGATATCTGACAGTCGGGCCAGGTAACATGACGTCATGGATCGGAGTGAACAGGCCTCGTGATAGCTAGGTGGTGTTGACTTAGTCCAGAGCAGATCGAGGCCTGCCTTCGGAGTGCTGGTAAATTTCGCACGTAAAGGAGAAAAGGCGCCGGTAGAGGCGGTGGAGCTCACTGGGACGGGTGGACGCTTCCTGAGCGGATGGAGCTGGATCAAGTTACGAAGCAAGAGCGCACGTCGGCTCGGCTGTGCAGGTCACCGAAGGAATGAGTCCAACGGTTGTCGTTGTTGTTGTTGTTGTTGTTGTAGCCTATCACGCATGTGGCTCCTACCCACGGTGGGGGATTGGCCGATAAATGGGCGGATTATTCCAAATAATTGTGGAGGATAAATTTCCGAATATCTATGGAATTAGTATTGAACAGCGTAGAATTATATGTTATAGTAACTCAGGAAAGTCATATTGAATGAGTAATAATTAATTTAAAAGCACAAAAAAGGATAGAATTTAGCAGGGTATTCGTTTGGAGTCTGTAAGGAACGTTTGGACGGCGAAGCAAGCATCCCTGTGGCTGAATCCCAAAGTGGACGCCCCGAACGAAGGAATATTAGGTTCTGTTAAGTCCAGGCCAAGCCTTCGAAAAGGTATTTCCAACAATCGTTTTCTTGCCGCAGTAAAGCGGCGACAAGATAGAAGTGGTTTATCGTCTCTTCCTCATTACAACGTTTTGTAATGAGGAAGAGGGGGGAGGGAAACAAACCCGACCTGTGTAAGTAGAAATTTAGGTAGGGAATACGGCAACGTAATTTGGTGAGAGAGACCTCAAGCATCTTTGTATTACAGTATTCGCTACGCCAGGGAAATGTCAGGTGCTTATAATCTGGAGAAGCAGTCAGATCTGGCTTTGATAAGGCTTTTCTAATTGATCGCATCCGAAATCCAGCCGCCGTGATTTGTGCTGTCACTGGTAGAATAGGAAGAACAGGGCCGGAAAGTGAGGTCTTTGCCAGTGAATCGGCAGTTTCATTACAAAACAAACGTTTATGACCAGGTACCCAAATCAAATGAACACATGGCAGATGGGCAGGAACTAGCAAGTAAAAGAGTTTTAGCATGGGTGAATCATTAGTGGCGGTAAGGGAAGAGCATACAGAAAGGGAGTCAGTAAGGATAGCAGCTGTTGTAGTCGTCTGGTCTAATTTACGTAAAGCTAGGATTACTGCTAAAAACTCGGCCAGAAAAATAGGCACAAAATCGGGCAATCTTAAAGAAAAGACCAGTCGAGTGTAGGACAAAATATCCCAATGCCAGTCTTTTCCTCGCTCTGTGATGGATTTGTTGCGATGATAATATTTGTTCCTAGGGAGCTTAGGTGGTCTTGTAACATGGCGTTTAAGATGCCGTAAGGTAGTAGTTTCGCGTGGTTTGGGAAAATGTCATCGAACCTGATCTCCAGGTAATTTGAATGCGTATTGTTAGGAAGCACATCACGAATTTGCACATTTAGTGGTTCAAGTAATTTTTGCACAAATATAATCTGTGGTGTAGGAAACCTGTGCCAATGATCGGGAAAAAATAATTGTGCATCGGAGATGAAAATTATTTGAGGACGGCTTAATGGTGATTCATATAGTCGTAAGAAAGTCTGAACGGTCAGAAGGTGAAATCGGCATAAAATGGGTGGGATTCTCGCTTCCAGATATAATACGGCATTTGCCACGTATTTTGGAAGGCCTAAGCACAGCATAGCACCTCTCGTTCTAATAAAACTAACGGTCGAAGCTTGTATGATGGAACACCTGAGAATAAAACACAGCCAAATTCTAAAACCGGACAAACTTACATTTTATATACCATCAAAAGGAAATTTCTTTGCATACTGTTCTTCGACTGCTCAACTTGCGCCAAATGGCCATTGGACGAGCTCCTTTTTTGCAAGGCATTCAATATGCGGCCGCCAGTTAAGATTTCCGTTACAAATAACTCCAAGGTACTTCAGTGACTCTACTTGTGGGATATCTTCCAGATGATAGTTAAGCGATATATGTACTGGGTCTTTAACGGGAAAAGCAAGGATAGCACACTTATTAGAATTCAGGTTTAAGTGTAAGCTATCCTGCCAGAATTCCAAGTTTCCTTAGATACGACTGCAAAATTTCGTAAAGGGAGTATAGGTCACTAGCCATGCCAAAAAAGGCAATGTCGTCAGCATAAACGTAGGTACTGACACCTGGGTGAATGGGGATTCTGCTCAGTAAAATATTAAATAATATTGGTGAAAGTACCGATCCCTGAGGCACACCTCTTGTCTGCTTGTGTTTAACAGATGAATAGCCGCTTCGAAAACAAAAGAATTCCCTGTCTTTCAAAAATTCATGCACCCATGCTACAATATATCCTGGAAAGCCATGGCCCTGTAACCAATTTTTTAAAATTATATGTTCAATGCTGTCATAGGCTTTACATATATCTAAGGTAACTAAAGCCGCATATTGTTTTTTCTGTCTGGCGATGTTAATGCGACTTTCAAGGTCTACATGGGCGTGCCATATTGAATATCCAGATCTAAATCCACTTTGACAAGGACTCAACAATTGATTTTGGTCAATAAACTTTATTAAATGCCCGTGAAGCACTCTTTCAATAAGTTTTGCTATGTTTGATGTCAGCGCAATTGGTCTGATGTTGTCGATAGTATACCCTGCCCCTTGCTCTTTAAGTAACGGAATAATTTTGGCGATCTTCCATTCATGTGGAATCCATGCATTGCTAATAGAGTAATTTAGCAACTTCAGAAGCTCACGTGGGACTTCTTGGAAGAAAATTTTTAACATTGAATTTGTTATTCCGTTCGGGCCAGGCGCTGTAGTTGGTAACCGTAACATGACCTGTGCTACTTCCGAATAGGATATCTCTTTGTAGTCCGAGAATGTTGGAGTAAAAACAGAATCTTGAAGGCGCGTTGTGAATCGGCTCTCCAATCCTTTAGCCAATAGGTCTAAGGACTCCTGCATTTCCTGTGCGGTATAGACGATTGTGTCTACATTAACGCTCAGTGGGAGTTTGTTTCTAGAACGAAGGAAATAAAATAAAGCACGTTTGTATTTGGATTTAGATAGATAGTCAAAATGTTTTTTATCGTACTCATCTTTTGAGTGTTTGACAGTACGTTTGAAGGTTGCCGAAATAAGTTGATAATCTTTCCAATTCTGTGGGCTCTGATTATGTAGAAGTTTTTTCCAAGCAGCTTTTCTTCTGCGATAAACTCATGTGCACTCATTGTTCCTCCAGGGACTAGATGATGTACGCTTAGCTGTCTGAATTACGAATTCAGACTTTTGTCAGGACATCTGTAACGCTGAACAAATTTTCAAGCCAATTTCTTCGTCTAAATAAATTTCTTCGTATTAAATAATACTAATGTATTATTTAATGACGCAATGGAAGAGTGTAAGCAGTCTTTAAATTTTCTGCAATTAACAAATATTCTGTCTTGTCGTTCAACTGATGTTAATGGGCATGCTATTTCGAAGTATTCCGGGAGATTATCACTGTTCGTACAGGAATCAATCGTAGTCCAAGATGTCACGGCAATACTTGCGCTAGAAAACGTCAAATCTAACATTGAGCGAGATTGGCCACGGACAAATGTGGGCGGTCGTGACAGGCAACGGTTTCACGAGATTCACGCGCGGTGCAGCCGTTGAAAGATGTAGATCCTTGAAAATAGCGGCACGTACACACTCTGGTGGATTGGCTAAGAACCTGGTAAGTCAAGGTAAAGCACAACATAAGAGAACAATCATTTATAATAGATGAGTTAGAATCGAAAGATAGATTGGTAAGACTGCATGATTTTATGAAAATGGAAAAAAATACATGAGAACCACAAAAAAAAAACACAATTTATATTTGATTTGGTGTAAAGAAACGGAAGCTTGAAATTTTGAATTTAGAGTTTAAATCTCATTGATCCAAACAGAAAATATTGGATGGCAGGGCTAACCTTCCGGTCGCTGTGCTCAAGAGTAGTGGCACCCAAGGATAGTAAATTTTTAAGTCAAATCTAATCGAAGAAGGCAAGGGAATGTGTCAGGGGACGGCTTTTCGATGATTCATTTCTTTAAGGTAATAAATAATCGACAATCAACTAAAAAATGTTTTATGGTCTCACGCTCTCTACAAACAAGACAAATCCGCGAGGGTGCCGACTTGTCCTGCTGTAAATAAAATTGTAAGGAAGGTATGCGACAGCTTAGCCTAGTAATAACTACTTCAATTCTTCTCGTTTGTTATATAATATTTTTCCAGAGCTGTAATAAGTGTTTAAAATCTGATGAATTTGTTACAGGTGGTAAAAATTATTCTCGCCGTATCGTTTGCTCCTCCGAAATCTGGCAGCTATGATCAAGGCCGATCTAGAGAGAATTTGAATGGCTGGGCCAGCTATCGACGCCTTCGCCAATGAAGCTGCCGCTTCATTCTAGAACTAGGCCTGTATGCCCAGACATCCAGACTAAATGAATATTAAAGACGGCAATGATCACCTTGGAAACTGTGGCTCATACCCACTGTGGGAGATTCGTCAATAATTATCATTAGCACTGATCTCTACTATGTTCTGTCCCCTATAGTAGAGATGAGTCATCGCTAGTTTGGATTGCTCCAAGCTGTGGCACTGTCACTCTATATTGCCCCAAGCAATGGGGACATCAGCGACTGTCTTAAGAACTGAGGGGTGAGCGTGAAATTCAGAGAGGGAGGTTTGACTATTTTTACAGCCGAGCTGGGTAGGTCTACCCTCCCATATATTTTTTCAATGTCTATGCCTCAAAACTCCCTCGCCCTGTATAAAAGAAAAGCAAACCAGTAAGGAAAGTGCTGACACCTGGCGTAGCAAGAGGGAAGCTAAGAAGCCACCCAATGCAACGTAACGCCACCCTCTACTAGGAGGCGGAGAATACAGTAAGGTAAGTGCTGACACCTGGTGTAACAAGAGGAAAGCCAGGAAACGGGCGGCGAGCAGCAGCGAAGATCGTGCCCGCGAGGCCGGCCGTAAGTGGCAGGCTCGACAGGAAGACCGGTGCCGCGAAGCGGAGAATGCGGCGAAGCGACGCAGGTACCAGGCCAGTAAGTTAGGGGAGCAAAACGGGGCGTATGCGAAATTCAGAGGGACTTTCTGGACAGACACTTCGGATTCAGTTGCGCAGTGTGTGGCAGACAATTTGATGGTGATTGGTAACGTTTGAGATGTCGCGAAGCTTGAACGCGATGCGGTTTTGACAGTTACCCAGCTCCTGACTTGGCCAGCTGGTAGTTTTGGCTGCGCCGAGGGAGCGCTAATGGCCGTAGCGCGCATCGATCATTTGGTGTCACAGATGTTTGCTAACTATAGCCACCTGCTTCGTTTCCGCGCCTGCGGAAACAACCTAATAGTACAGTTAGTATGTTGCGTGCGCTTGTATGGGGAGGCCGCGTGTATTGCATGTGGCCTACGCTGGTAGCCCGCATTCATATAATGGAATGACGGCGATTTTAAACAAATAAGCATTTTCTATGCCTACCTGTCCGTCCGTCACGCAAGATTAATCGCCATAAAGAAATAAATGTGTTTAAAAGTAGAATATACTCAAAGGCAAAAAAACGTTGCGGTGCTGAGTTTCGAACCTGCGACTGCACTCTCACAGGCCGATGTCTTACCCACAGGGCTAAACACCTTTTCTTGCTTTTTTTATTGCCGGTCACGGTCAAACACACGCTCACAAAAAGGACAAAACAAAAATTGTATACAAACAGTTTCCACTTCCGGTTCCGCTTCCGGTTCCGCTTCCGGTTCCGGAAGCCAGCTTCCGGCTTCCGGAGAACGCTTCCGGCGTTTTATGAAAAAAAAAATTCCGAAAGTTGTGTCCGTAGCGCGGAATCAAACCAGGGACCCCTCGCTTCCGAACGCGCGGCGCTAACCACTACGCCACGAAGCGCACATAGACACACGCACCACGATGGCAATAAATACCCAACATTAACGAAAGGCCGCGTTTCTAGCGCGTTTCTAACGCGTTTGTGCTAGCGCGTTACGGCCCGTGTAAGAAGCTGGTGTAAGACGCTGTGGCCTCTCCGCCTTACCTTCAACGCGTTTCGAACGCGCTGCCCAAGGCGGTGGCAAGTCAAGTTCAAGTCGAGGAGCGTTTATGAATACGAGGGGTATACTCTTTCAGCAGTCATGTGATGGCGTCGGCAAACGCGGTGCACGTTCCGGCGTGTGTAAATGGCTGCGTAAGACGCTGTGGCCGCTCCCCCTTACTAGAGAGTACTGCACGTTTCTAACGCGTTTGTGCTAGCGTCCCCTTAAGCGGGAGATCCCATGATTCCCTCCGGAGCTTCGCCCACTCATCATCATTCACCCCGTGGATATGCTGTGATTTTTATTGCCGGTCACGGTCAAACACACGCTCACAAAAAAGGACAAAACAAAAATTGTATAACAAACAATGGTTTCAGAGCCGGCCTCTCGACACAGGACGCCATGAAGCTGATAAAGCATCAGATCATCGACCGGAGCACGAGAGATACCAGAGCAATCCTTGGAATAGACTTGGAGAAGGCTTTCGACAATATCTCACACGAATTCATTCTCCAGACTATTACCGGCCTCGGGCTTGGAAAGAGGGTCTACGATTTCGTCCGATCATTCCTTAGCCAGAGAACTGCCAAGCTCAAGATCGAAAGATACCTCTCGCAAGAAATCACCCTCGGTTCACGCGGTACGCCTCAGGGCTCAGTCATCTCGCCAACATTATTCAACATCGCATTGATCGGGCTTTCCAAGGAGCTCGCCAAGATTCAAGGAATCAACCATACCATCTACGCAGATGACATAACCATCTGGTGCGCTGGCGGGAGTGACGGCCAAGTTGAGGACGCCATGCAGAGCGCCATCGATGCAACCGAGCGCTTCCTACGCCCCACTGGGCTCAGATGTTCTCCATCCAAGTCTGAGCTACTTCTCTACAAGAAAAGACCCAGAGGTGGTGGCCATCGTGATTGGAAACCAGCGTCCGAAAGCGAAATACGGCTTTTCACTGGTGACGGGTCCCCGGTGCCCAGAGTGGACTCGCTCCGAATATTGGGGATGTATATCGAGTCTAACGGTGCCAATGGTGCCGCACTCAGAAGGATCATCGCCAAAACGGAGAGTGCTCTCGGCCTCATCCGGAGGATCGCCAACAGGCACCGGGGAATCAAGGAGGACAATCTCATCCGCATTATACATGCTTTTGTGCTCTGCCACCTTTCATACTCGGCAGCCATGCATAATTAGCATGTTGCAGAGAGGAACAAGTTAAATTCCCTCATCAGAAAGGTCTTCAAGCTTGCCCTCGGCTTACCTGTGAGCACTCACACCGAATACCTGTTAAAGCTCGGAGTGCACAACACGCTCGAAGAAATAATAGAGGCGCAAGAGCGTTCACAGCTGCTCAGGCTATCCGGCACCCCGGCGGGCCGCAAGATACTCGATGAGATGGACCTCTACCCTGTCGACCATTGCCCCGACGCCGTGCGCATTCCCAGCGACATCAGATCTCAACTACACATCGCGCCCATTCCCCGTAATATGCACCCCGCACACAACCTCGGCAGACGTCGGGCCAGGGGTAGAGCTCTACTCGAACATGTCCGTAACAACCACATTGAGGCAAGCTTCGTGGATGCCGCGGCCTATGTCCAACAAGAGGCGTTCGCCGTCTCCATCGTCGACTCTAATTCCAAGATCACTTGCTGCGCTACAGTACGCACTTCGAAGCCATTTGTAGCCGAACAGGTTGCAATCGCGCTGGCTGTGCTCGATGATCGCAGAGAGGTAATAGCGATTCTAAGGCGGCCATTAAGGCCTACCAAACCGGGATGGTCTCCCCTCAGGCCCTTCGCATTCTCCAAAGCTTGAAAAGTATCTCTCCGCATTCTCTAATTTGGTTTCCCGCTCACTTGGGGTCGATTGAGGGCTCTCCCTCTAACCCCAACGAGAGCGCGCACCAGGCCGCGCGAGGACTCACTGACCGCGCCGCCTCCGCAGTCCCCCTACCCCGCGGGGAACCATTGATGACGTATAATGAAATCGCTAAGCATTATTATCTGTCAAGACGGGTATTCCCCCTCCCGCACCCTGCCTTATGCAGGGCGCGGGCGGTGACCCTTCGACTTTTACAAGCTCGTGCGTATCCTAACCTTGCGGTTCTTCACGCTATATACCCTGAAAGGCATCCCAGTGCGGACTGCCCTGCCTGTGGACTAACGGCAACATTTAACCATGTGTTGTGGGAGTGTGAAGCCATCGGCTCCGCCTTCAGCGAGGATAGGTGGGCTGCGCTTTTGGGCAGCTCCGAACTCAACGACCAAACCCTGGCCGTCCAGAGTGCCCGCGATCGGGCCGTCAAGCTCGGCTTGCCGGTCCCTACGTGGGACTAGCCGGGTGGCGCGGGGTGTCCCCTGCGTCTTCTCTGGACCTCAATAAAGTTATTTCACTCACTCACAAACAATGTGAAATTATTTTACAATTTGAACCGTGAGTCCCGCTGTGCTGGCATTGTCGTTTAAGATTCTCTTACCACTGCCAAGGGCTCTACTCTCAAAAGGTGTCATGCACTCGCGGAATAACAGCCGGGCGGGTCGCGCACCCGGGTCACAGGGAAACCCCGCCATGCCGGCGCTCCCCACAGATACTGCTGGCCAGTCAGCATTATCAAGTCGTATGATATTCCGTCGTCGCTGCTGATGTTTATACGATAAGGATCTAGTGGAAAGTCCTTCTTTAGCGTTCGTCTAAGCCCGTCTCAAAAGTATAACCCCTCCCAGCCGTGAAGAAAAGCATGGTCTATAGTTTCCGGTTTCTTACCGATGAGACAGTGTGAACCGTTCTTCTAAAAAACCGTTCTTCTAAAAATGTTCTCACTGACAATGTATTCGCATGTAGTTTAAAGAAAAGTTATCTTGCTACTGGGATAATCTGCATTCTTTTCACTCGTTTTAACACATCCATGCCCCGGACAGCGCGGCCAATGCCCCTATACATAGGCACAGGCAATACTACATCACATACAACCCGATACAGCTTCTTTTTAACAGCACTGAACAAATATTCGCTCGAAGGTCGTGTAGTCAGAAACCGTACACGTCTTACTTCTTTTATATAACCGCGAATCAGACCACAGATGACATCAGTGCCGATACAGCTTCTTTTTAACAGCACTGAACAAATATTCGCTCGAAGGTCGTGTAGTCAGAAACCGTACACGTCTTACTTCTTTAAAATAACCGCGAATCAGACCACAGATGACATCAGTGCCCGCAACCAACTCGGGTAGTGCACATTTGAGCCACAGCTGACTCACGGTTCACAGAAAACGGTTGGTTACACCTAGGAAAAAAAAAACAGGTTTACCAACTGTTGTAAAATTAGGTGTGGCTAAACCACACCCCTGTCCTCCACCCTGCGAAGTAAATTCGTGCGACTACAGCGCTCCCAGGAAGAAGCCCACACAAACGTGACGAAAACGTAATGCATCTTCTGCCCGTTAAACCGAGAGCTGTGCAGCACTTGCATTGTGTACCAACGCCTCGATACAATAAATTTGCGCTGTAAAATATTGAGAGATGTCCCGCCATCCACCTATCTGCTTTTTCTTTTATCGCTCTTGTTTTCTTTTGCTAATATTCTGCATTTTCTTTGTAAGCCTCGAGCGGGACGCCCAAATACTTAACTTCAGTTATGACCCACTTTACGTAGTCGAATGTGTCAGCGTCGACTGCCATTCGCCGTGCCAGAACCCCAGACACTTCCCCCAGTTTACACAGCTACCCGCGAATTCAATAAAGCTTATCATCTCTTTCACAGTCCAGCATACAGCCAATCGTCTGCATACGCCAAAAGCTTTACTTCAGTGGCTTTTAAACTGTTCTTCTAAAAATGTTCTCACTGACAATGTATTCGTATGTAGTGTGGGAAAAACGCCTCGGTCCCACGGTCCCCGGCCACAGCTCCAGTCCCGGCGGGCCGCGCCCAAGGGCGCCCAGCCGCAGCTCGCGCGTTCCTCGCACCACCGCTCGCGCGTCCGTCCTCTTCTTTGTTCATGGTTGGCTCCTATCCACCATTCACGTCAACGTTCCCACACTGCCCTTCCCTCGGCGAGGACGTTGACGGTACTGGCTGGCAACACGGCGTTCGAACCCGGCGGCACGGACGACGAGAGATACCGAGTTGCCATGGACGACGACGCTAGGGGCTCGCTGAGCACGGCCAGGATAACAACAAAAGAAACACAACAACGAAAGACACACACACCGCTGCTCCGCGTTGCAAAATCACTCGCTCACTGCGCCAAGTCGTCACAGCAAGCACACCGCAAGGAACAAAACGAGGAGAAGCGACGAGTCGGCGGCGGGTGGTGTTGTTGGTCGTCTGCACAACGGGTGCGATCATTCGCTATCGCCATTCCTTCCTCCATGGCCAGCGCTTTTCCCGCAGCTGCGCTGCGAAGGCGTTGACGGCACTGGCACACGCTGGCTGGTAGCGATGGCATGACACTCCTAACGGCGGGCGAACCTTGGAGACTGATAATGCACCGAACGAGGATCGGCGGAGCCGTCAAGGCCGGCTCACCGAGGTCTTCCAGGAACCCGCAGGCCCTAAGCCTGACTGGCTTCCACGACGGACTCCTCGCGAAGATAGAGCGGAACCAGGTGGTGCAGCCTCGGAGTTGAGGTATTGCAGGAACCAAAGGCCCTAAACCATGTTGTGGTCTTGCCGGAACCGAAAGGCCATAAACCGTCCCCTGGCGCACACCTGGTCTGGTTTTATTCTCCGACCTCGTTCTGACAAGTGCACACAGCAGGTCACCGGAAGGAGCTGCCGCCCGCTCAATGCCTTGGCACCAGAGACCACACCGCACCGCAGCAGAGAACCACGCACCGATGGACGGAGCCGCTCTTGAGGTGGTGTTGGCGCGATCGCGCGCAAGATGCCACTTGCGCTGGCCATGCCCTTTTATGACTTTTATGCCATGACTTTTATTTTAGAGAATATCTCGATCAACTTCCACTGGATTCAAATAATTCAAAATTTGCACAGATATGTAAATATGTGCCTAATTCTCCCACATGAAAATTCGAGCAAGAAAGTTGAGTATTATGGAATCATGCGGGGGGTCAGAATTGCACGTGGTGGAGAGGATATATGGGAAAGAAGAAAGTCCGAAAAAGTGGAAAGCGCGAACTGTACGTCGGCCTTTACCGAGTGTTGCTGTTACCACTACTACTACTACTGTTGGATAACATAATATAATAAAGGAAGACAAGACAGTAGCCCACCCGCCGCGGTTGCTCAGTGGCTATGGTGTTGGGCTGCTGAGCACGAGGTCGCGGGATCGAATTCCGGCCACGGCGGCCGCATTTAGATGAGGGCGAAATGCGAAAACACCCGTTTACTTAGATTTAGGTGCACGTTAAAGAACCCCAGGTGGTCCAAATTTCCGGAGTCCCCCACTACGGCGTGCCTCATAATCAGAACTGGTTTTGGCACGTAAAACCCCATAATTTAATTAATTAATTAAGACAGTAGCCCCTCCCCTGTCGAGGAGATGGGGGTAAGCGAAGCTTGTCGTGCGTTTCGTCGGTGTTCCTTCGAACGAATTGCACTGACCAGTACCACCTTGCGCTCGAACCACAACCGGTCACACGCACTGCAGCTGGCTCCGAAGTTCGGTTGAGAAACTCGCGTTGAAACCTGGCCGTCGCATCGGGGAAGTTGGCGCTAGCTTTGCTAGCGCGGCCTCTATTTTCAAAGTGATTCCGTCGTCAAAGGAGTCCGTCGTGGGGGGTATGAAGTCTAGGCGCGCCTAGGGCTCATGGCCTTGTGTGCATTGTGTTCTCGCCGCTTAGTTCACGTTGAAGCGAGAGGCCGCACAAAGGCCAGTTTGCTCGCTTCTTATGTCGCTCTTCCTCACGCCAGCGCTTTACCAGCGAATATCCATGGACATCGAGCGACATGTGCTTATGTTTGCCTGTGTGAGCGGACACCATGCTTAGTAAGCGAATGTCTGAATGTTTATACGGCCGATAAATGTACAATCCTCCCATTTACTACTATTGTTGTAAATTTTTCATTTTATATATCCCAAGAAAATGAAGATTGAATTCAATGCCTACTTCCTACAGCCGTCCGATAATTTGCTATCGCAATCGATGACGCAACATTCGCGCGAAACTACGACGTCTATTTTTTTTCAGTGGTGTTCATCGAAAAACATTCCACGTTGGCGCAACGTTACCGAGGAATGACGGAGCCCAAAAACCAGTATTTTTGACTATTTGCCGACGTTAGTGGAAATGCGACGTTTGCTAAAACAAACATGCTCCAGGCAGACGCTCCTCATAACCTCAAGAAATACTCTCGTAACACTGTCGATCATACATTTATTACTTGCAATACTCGGCAGCACTGGCTACAATGTCAGCAGGCTCTAAGTTCTGGACGGCGATTGCCGTCGGAGTGCAACGTGCGTCAACGACTTGCTCTGCACTTTTTAATAAAGAAGTATCTTACATTGTGAAAAACAAGCTCTTGTTTTGAATTCCGAATGAGTGGGCATGTCGAAGCTCCCACTTGCATCGCTTCGGTTTTCCAGGTGTGCCATAGAATCCAGCGATTGGGATGCTCGATTCTAAGAGGACAACCCGCAATTTCATCAAGGCCTTGTGTGCCTTGGCTGGCACAACGAATGAAAACTGTTTGACGACTAGACGAGCGGACTGACGCATTCGCGAGACCGCATCACTGAGGTAGCTTCCTCAGCGCACTCCCAGCAGTGTTGGGAAGTAACTGGTTACTAGTAACGCGCTACCGGTAACTAGTTACTTTTTTCAGTAAACCTACGAAGCTTTCGCCCGAGTCCATATCACGCCTGGTCGCGTTTAACACAACTTATCACGTATAAGACCACTTACACCGGTGACTGCAGTGGAGATTCCTAAGCGCATTGCCAGCGGTCTTGGGAAGTAACTGGTTACTAGTAACGCGCTACCGGTAACTAGTTACTTTTTTCAGTAACTTGTATCTGTAACTAAGTACTTTTAGGTTAGAGGAACTTGTAACTGTAACACTGTTACTTTATTACACATAAACTGAAATAGGAAATACCGTTACAGTTTCTTCCTTTATTATAATATGTTATCCAACAGTAGTAGTAGTAGTGGTAACAGCAACACTCGGTAAAGGCCGACGTACAGTTCGCGCTTTCCACTTTTTCGGACTTTCTTCTCTCCCATATCCTCTCCACCACGTGCAATTTTGACCCCCCCGCATGCCTTCATACGTTTCTCATTAATAAACATTAAAGTCTTTAGCAATAACTGAAAAGTAACGACGTTACTTTTTCACAGTAACTGTAACACTTACATTTTATTGCTAACGTGCCCATGACTGACTGCCAGCATTCGTCACCAAAGCGTATTTTGTCAGTGTAATCTGAAGGATATAAACATATTCGAAACATCTTCGCCGCCTCTACCAAACTCTCTCTCTCTCTCTCTCTCTCTATATATATATATATATATATATTTCATAACCTACGAATCTCGCCTGAGTCAATATCATGCCTGGTCGCATGCAACAAAATGTATCACGTATGAGACCGCTTACGCCGGTGACTGCAGTGGAGATTCCGTCGGCTGTCGGAAATCCTTTCATGTTCGCCGTGATATCCTAGCATCCCTTTTTTCCCCAGATACCACACATTCAGACTTGTAAAGCAGTTAAGACGCGACCAAGTGCGTCACCTACAAGACCAAGAACACCATCATCGTTATACAGCACTATGCTCAAAGCCTCAATGCTTTCATGGACGAATATGGCAGGACGTGGTCTCTGCCCACAAAACAATGTACAAATAAGCACTCTCCGCCAATATATGGGCCATCCATATAACTGACCTGATGGGCGAGGACAACATCCAAAATATTATTCTATACGCCCAATAAAATGTCTTCAAGAGAATACATGGGAACGTTTCAGCCAGGTCCTGAGAATATGTTTCCTGCCTTTGCTGCTTAAGTGAGCTACACTTTTGGGGAGGTGGGAGAGCACTACAGGCAGTGTTGCCAGGTTTGGCTGTATATAGCCATATTGGGCTACGGGAAAAATTTTTTGGCGTCGACTTGGACGAGTTGGCTATGTGGCTGTGTTTGGGCTACTGAAAATTTGCGACTTGGCTTTGTTTAGGCTATAAGTGGCGCCCTAATCCACGCTCTAGAGTTGGTTTTGATCGGGCAGAAGCAAATCTCGAAGGCTGTGTTTTAGCTGGATGAGCCGGCCGCGTGGCTGTGCGTGTGTGCGTGCGCAAAACAAATGAATACTATGAAAAGCAGTTTAAACACTTCAGAAACAAATCAGTTGGGATGCTAAGGAAAGCCAAGAAGCAGTATTACAGTGCTAAAATAGTCCAACAGAGCGGCGACATCAAGCAGGTATGGAAGCTAGCGCGTGAAGTTACGGGAATAGGCGTGAAAAAGCTCATTGCTCCGGATAATCCTACAACAAATACCGCGGATAACTTCAATAATTTTTTTGCCAATGTTGGTAACAACTTTCCTGCTCAATCTCAAGCA
The DNA here is from genome assembly GCF_013339745.2 of Dermacentor silvarum. Classification (NCBI taxonomy): domain Eukaryota; kingdom Metazoa; phylum Arthropoda; class Arachnida; order Ixodida; family Ixodidae; genus Dermacentor; species Dermacentor silvarum. The sequence continues at coordinate 39,788,154 of NC_051164.1, read as the reverse complement.
GATCCTCTGCATTCTTGCCTAAACAAAATATTTGAGGAAGACTTTCAGCTTGCAAGCGTAACCACTGAGGAAATTAGGTCAGAAATACTAAAACTCCCATGCAATAAAACCGTTGGTCATGATGGCATTACTACAAAAGTACTGAAGGCAAATGTAGACCTTCTTTCGGAGCCTCTTTCCCGCATCATGAATAACAGCCTGCAAAATGGAACTTACCCCAACATCCTAAAGATAGCGAGAGTAGTACCTATTTACAAATCCGGGGATCGAGAAAATCCGAGCAGTTACCGTCACATCTCGGTGTTCAGCATTGTTAACACGCTTTTTGAAAAGGTAATTAGGTCCCGTCTCTGCCGATTTCTGGGCTCAAACGACATAATCTACCCTGAACAACATGGTTTCATCACAAATAGGTCAACAACCACAGCTGTTTTTACTCTGGCACAGTTCGTCAACTCACTACTTCATGATAACGAAATTGCCGTCAGCGTTTTCTTGGATATAAAAAAAGCATTCGATACTGTTTCGCATTCCATACTATTAAAGAAATTAGAATCTTATTATGGCTTCACCGAGAAGACACTTCAGCTATTTTCTAGTTATCTGGCAGAAAGAAAACAATGCGTTGTGTTTGATCGTATATCTTCAGGATTTAGAAAAATAACATGTGGAATACCCCAGGGAACCGTTTTAGGTCCTATGTTGTTTTCACTATACATAAATGACCTACCATCTGCTCTTTCACGCAAAACCCTAATGTACGCTGATGACACCGCATTGCTTTTTCGAGGTAACTCTCTGTGTACGCTAAAAAAAGAAATCACGGCAGAGTTAGCACAGATTTCCGCATGGTTCGCCCGCAACAAGCTCGCATTAAATGTAGCCAAAACTAAATATATTATATTTCATTCTAGAAGAAAAAAACCTAGATTATAGTCATCTGGGCTTAGAAATTGACAACGCGCCCATCGAGCGCGTTTCCGCGTTTAAATACTTAGGGATTCTAATAGATGAAAACCTGAATTGGAAAGATGAGGACAATTACATATCCAGAAAGCTTGCTTTCGCATGCTTCACGCTCATTAAAGCCAAATGTTACTTTCCATATAACGTACTTCGATCATTATACTTCTCTATATTTCACACTCAACTCAGTTATTGTAGCGAGATATGGGGCTTTACTTATCTAACGTATACATAACCGATCAAAAGATTGCAAAAACGCGCCTTAAGAATTATTACGGCATCGTCCTCTTCTTGCCCAAGCTCAGATTTGTTTTCATCTACTCGGATACTGCCTTTCACGTCTCAGCAAAATTATAAAACCGCGGTGTTGATAAATTCTATCATTAACACCAACTTTCCACTACCTGTGAGTACGTTTTCAACACCGACCCGTAACACAAGGCATGCAGGCAATGGCAACTTCAACCTTCCTACTTGTAGGAATGTATATGGCGAACGGTTAATACAATTCACTGGCGCTAAAATCTGGAACACAATTCCACTTGAAATTAAACTTGCCCGCAACTTTAAATTCACTTGTAAAATGCATTTTGTAAGTCTTTCATGTTCTTAACCAAAGTTAAGCTCACGTCCACACTTTTTTACGACTCATCTGGCATAATTAATTTTTTGCGCTAATTATTAATTATTAATTATTATTAATTATTAAATTGTGCTAATTATTTCGTGGCATCACTATCTTCTGTATTGTTACATTGTATGCCTTTAGTTCTTTATTACTTGTGTACTTAAAATATTTGCAGCAATTTAGCTTTTATTGTCATGTGTATTTAATTAGATAAAATATACCTTAAAAGCCACCCTTTCATTGAATTTGTGTATAGATTCATAATCATATTAACTGCACCTCTGCTCCTGACATGTAAAAAAAATAAACATGTAATATATTGGACCACTAACTAGCCACACAGGCTAATGGTCCAAATACTTTTGTAACCATGTTTTTGTATTAAGTTGACTGAATAAACTGAAACTGAAACTGAAACTTCACCCACCATGTTAGCTTAGCTTGTGAGGTGTCGTGCTGCTGGCTCGATGACGCGGGTTTGATTCCCGGCCACGGCGGCTGCATTTCGATCAAGGCGAAATGCAGGAACACCCGTGTACTTAGGTGTACGTTAAAGAACCCGAGGTGGCCAAAATTACTCCGGAGTCAACCACTGCGTCATGCCTCCCAATCATATCATGGGTTTGGCACGTAAACCCCCAGCAATTATTAGAGATTTAGAATAGGGGCTTCAAACGTATTGGGACCCCAAAGAAATAGCGTCGAAGCCACTGCGCATGCGCAAGACGGCAACTGTGTTTGGGTCTTGCGTCGAGTGCGGGAGCCCCAAAAGCTACCCCAAAAGCTTTCGTCAACAAACATGGCGGCGCCGATCGAAGCGACGGCTCTAACCTAGCACAAAACTGGGCACGATTCGTGGTAACGCGTGAAGTTCGTAAGCTAGAAGAAGTGAGTGTGTTTATCGCTTTATTTCAACTAACATGTGTGATGAAGATTGATCCATTATACGCCGCTGATTTCGAATTCAATTGTCGATTTTATAGGTCGTAGGTCTATCACGGATTGACTTGGCTGGGTGAAGGTGCGTAAAGTTGGTTACTCAAAACTAAGCGCTACAAGTTGCATGCTGCTAATAGAATAAGTTCTAAATTGTAATTAAAGGCGAGAACACGAAAGTCTAAATTACTTTTCTTATCACAAAATAGTATATTTTATTTTAATATTTATAACAGCTTTTCTTTGACGCCGTAGTGACGCTGCAAACGCAACACGGTATCCGCAAACGCAAAACGCATATTCCAAAACTCGTGATTCCTGAATGTACCAACGCTAACACCCGCAAAGCTCTGTGGGGCCCCAAATTTTAGGGGCCTCTATTCTAAAACTTTATTAGCGATCAACATGTTTTTTTTTTTACAGTAACCGGTTTTCACAGCATTACCACTGTTATCAATTTGTTGTTTACCATTGCTCTTTGTGCGCCGTCGCGGCTTTTACCATTTGGACCAAGTTCTGGGCGTGCTCGTCGGCGAAAACGACTGCGCGCTTCTTGCACTAATGTGCCGGTTTGCGCAGTAATCTTTTAAAGCTCTGCTTACAGCGATTCAGACAGTGAGTGGCATCTGTTGCCTGTCCCTTTTCTTAAGGCATGTTCTTGGCGTGCTAGAGACCTAAGATATCGGCCAGGTTGATGTAAATTGACACTATATAGGTAGTGTGTGTCCCAGCTAATCCGGGCCAAGCTAATTAAAAAAACGAGAAAACAAGATAGGACGATGAGACAAATAACGCGAGATAGCATAGCGCGAAAGACTTGTTTTAGCTCATCAAAAAAGAAGCCGTGAGCACGTCGCCGGTGCAGATCGCTGGACAGCTGAACTTCTTCGCCGTAGGCAGAGATAACCTGAGAGATCGATGACGCTAAACACTATTTTTTGTTCACGACAGCTAAAAAACACAGTTCGTAGTTAATATTACTGTAAATAACTAAAGATAATAACTTAGTACTATCTGTCATAAAAGAAAATCACTGATTCGCCCTCTGCAGCGATTCGGTGGAACTTGGGAGCTTCCGGGGCCAACCAAAAAGTGTTCTGCGCAAGCATGATGTCGCTGTTGTTGATGTAAAGGGCCGACCGTCACGGCGGCACGAACATTTTGTTACGACGGGTTGTGGAAAAAAGGACTGCCGTAGTCGGAGTGTGAAAATATATACACAAATAAAATTGCAAATAAAAATGGCTATATTTGGCTACGAAATATTTTGCAATTTTGTTCTATTTGGCTACATTTGGGCGACAACTTCTCTAGCTTTAGGCTACGCCGCCTCATCTGACCTGGCAACACTGACTACAGGCCGCATTTGATAAAGACTGACTTCATTTGCCGGCTGACCACCCATAGCGAAGGGCCCAAACTTGTAATAGTGACGCAGTTGTACGTAAAAGCGGCTGCTAGTACACTGAGCATCAATCTGTTATTACCACGCTCGTGCTCTTCCGTGGTCGCCTCACCCTGGTTCATGTAGCTCCATAGTGTCACTTTTCTTAAGAAGCGCAACTGCTTGCAGTCAGCCAGTCGGTCAAAAAAAAAAATCTGGTTTAGAACAGCGCGGAATACATGGACGAGAGAAAATTTAATATAGTAGGACTATGCTAAGTGATGACAGCGAAGAAATGCAGATGCCCAGGCGGTAGCACTTTAACGCAAAATGAGACAAAGCACACTGAACCACACGCCCACTGGCGCCGCACAGTCCGAAAACTTCTCGCAGGCTGTCTCCTCCTCGGCTTGGGGTTCATGGTACGTGGAGCGCGTTCTTGACCGCTTCGATTCGCCAAAACAGGTCGCCCCTCTCTTTGCCGTCCAGGCCAACGCAGCTCTGGGTTGGGTCCCCGAGGTGGGCGTTGACCATCAGCAATGACATGTCCGGCCGCAGGAAGGTGGCATTCTCGGCCAGCTTGGCACACTGCGCACGCCGCCAGAAAGGCGCGTTACGCAACTCCCCTCTCAAGTCATTCTATACATTGGGATGTTCGATATTTTGGCGACCGCTGGCTGGACGATGCGTGGCCTAGGTTCTCAAAATACACCGGCATCCACAATCTTAGTGGTGGTGCGGGATGAAAAAAAACGTTCGTCCCGGTAAGAGGACTGAGATCTGATATAACACCCTTCCGGGATAGTTGCAGTACGCTCACAGTTGACCAACACACTAGCGGATCGCAGAACGAGTCCGAGTATATTGACAACCGACGGTAACGCGAACCGATGCAGATACTAGACACCCCTACGGATTTATTTATTTCGATGGTGTATATAAATAAATACGCAAATACGTAAATAAATAGGTAAAAATATATCTATTTATTTATTTAAAGATACCATACAAGCCCCTACAGTACGACCAAATATTACATTTATAACATATACAATACTTAGAATACATGTGTGAATACATATACAAAAAAAAAAAAGCCGACAGATCCCACGCCCTCTAAGAATCGATGGTATGCGAAGCAGCGTGCATGGAACCCACCAAGTTAACGAAACGACCGTGAGAGCACCAAGACATAGGCGGCTGCTCGCATCAAAGCGCAGGAGGCTGTTTCATGACCTACATGACACGCATGTCATGACATTCGTGTCATGATCTGGCACTTATGTTCGTCATAAACTGTTGTCATAGTATGCCAATTTTGGTACATAACACGTTAACAAAATGACCATGACAGCACCAAGACGTATGCGGCTAGATAGATACTGAGATAGCTAGATACTCTCAGTGGCAAATGTTCGCCCAGAAATAGTTCGCATTTAAAAATACAGGGTACGGAATGCGCTAGTATACAGCGATAAATTATTACAGTAAGAACAAGGAACAAACCGAACGCTTTTGAATGCGACAGCTTTCCCAGAAAGTGTTGGTCCAAATTTTGACTTCCGTAACAGGAGTTTTTCTTCTAATGCGAAGCTTGCCTTATTGGAAGCCCGCACGCATGTCTTTAGTTGACAAGACCGCGTCAAGACACTCCAAACCCCCCTTTGACGCATAAGGGCTCCATGTCATCACGCGTGACGTCAGGGCTTGAATCACGCTAAAAAACTTTTTCATCAAATAAGCGTTATAGAGTGGCAGTACCTTTCCACAGAGAATAATAACTAAGCACAATATTGGCGCTACACCAAGTCCGCGATGTCAAGGAAGTAGACTTGCGACTTCTCGACGACGTCACCGGAGCCGCTAGTTGGGATCAAATGCTTACCCTTCGCGCGTTCTGCTGATAAGCAAATCTTTTCAACCATAGGAATGCATATCCAGTTCGAATGGTGGAATTATACGAGGCAACAATAAATTATTTTTCTGCACTGAAATTTCTATCATTGTGAGTTGTACGAACAAAAAATTTCTCTTTTTTGTCAATGCTGTGAGTAATTACAAGCGATATTTCAGGTATACCTTGGAAATGGTGTCGCTGACGTGCGTATTCTTCATCATCAATCATTCATGCGAGTTTAGGCGAATGGACTAGCAAGCCGCAGGTACGAAGTCGGCGATGCGGTACTGTGGCGCCATCTAGCAAGCACTCGCTGAATGCTGCTGATCGTTGCTGATGCTAACGCTTGTAATAACAAGTACAACTTGATATCCAGAGCAACATTCTATTATAAGGCTGATAAGAAATGCAGAAAAGTAAGCAATAAAGTAGATGCGCGTCTTAAAAAGGCGACAACGAAGGATTGTGGCAGTAGGAGCGTGGGAAAGTCACAAAAGCTCGACAAGAGACGCGGCGAGGCGCACAAAGAAGGAGCAGACAAGTTAGCTTTGATGAGAACATTTACCTTGTCTAGACACGTCACCACTGTACGAAAGTCGCCACTAGTCGAGTTCCGGTTCGGTTTAATCTTATCGCGGCCCTGGCTGTGCCTCACAGGCGCCTATATAGAATTTCAATAACCAGAATGATGCCACATTCTCTCCTCAGTGTGACCTTTCAAGCTGTGTTAGTAAAGTTTGTTCATCAGTTTGCATATCAGTAAAGTTTGTTTACGAGGGGACAATTGGTCGCTCTTTTAGCTTTTAACAGACGGCCTAGGTGGACAAATGTGTGGAACATTTAAAACGTGCCTGCAAATTGAAACGCAAACTATAATGCTCGGTTATTGCTGTTCATATGCGTGTGGAATTGGAGTTGATTTGTTAGGTGCAGTAATATCTACGCATAAAGTGTGGGTGGAATTTCTGATAGTTTTGTGTTTGTGTGTCTACATACAAGGTGCAGCCTATAAAACCGCTATATTTGTCTCCCTCCTATACTGCCCACTGGCCCCTCAACCCCCCCCTCCCCCCAACCCCTTGCACGCACTGTTAGCACATCAAAGTTTGTGAATCCGAGACACCTCGACCTTTCCTTGAAACATATTGCACGTCAGCATAAAAGAATCAGCTGACACGTTCCAAACTTGTTCCAGATGTATGACTGCTGATAATGCGCAAGTAGTCACTATGCTGGACCGTCAAATGGGCTGGATTGGCGAAGTATTTCTGCAGCTACTCAAGGTAAGAAAGCTGCACCAGGTTTACCACCAGTTTCTCCGGCATGTACTGCAGCAGTAAATGATGTTTTTACCTTGCAGTGGAGCTCATGGGATCCAGAACCTTTCTCTGAGGTCAACCAACATATCGCATTGACCGCTATGCAAAGTCTGACCGCTATATATGCACAGCACACCTCAGCACAGCTTTAACGTACTTCAACAGCAACTCCTCTTTCTTCAGAAGCCGTCGTACTAAGGTCAGAAATCTGTCTGAGTTCAGAAAATTGGTTGACAACAAACAGCTCACTCTTCTTATCTCCACTAATTAAGTCTAAGGCAATAGACGAGTTAGTTCAAAGCCTTATTGTTGCCTAGCCGCAGATTACCCGTTCATGAATGTAGTTGGCCATCCTCGCGCCAAATCTTCATCACGGTTATCTGCGATAGCTGCGAAAATGTACCTTGGAACCTTGACATCATGCAGTTGGCAAAGACTAGAAGACCAGCACAACAATTCTTTGCGCAATGGCTGCGGTAAAATGCAGTCTCAGTCAGGCTTCCAAGGCAAAGAAACTTCATAGCGTTCTTCAACACTTGTGTTTTCGCTTCTGTGGCGGATCGCAGTCACCACTAATTCCCATGTTTTCTAAAAACCAAATACGGTTTGAGATGTCTTCTTCATAACTTCGCTTGTTGGGCGTACAACTACAGAGCGCACAGGTCATGCAGGCTGAGAGTACGTGTTCTGCTCTTTTTGCCAGTAGCACCTTGGAAATTCTAGTTTCTGTTCGTGGCTACAAGAACCGATTTTATTTTGGATACGACTTCAGTTGTCAAAATCGGCCACATTTTGTCTGCTCTAACCAGTAGTGTAATATGTTGCAATAATGCTTTCTTTCGGAGTATTAGTTCGTGCTTGATTTATTAACCTGGTGCGCAAGAAAACATGGTATCTTTTCTTATGCATCTTGCACAGCACGTTAATAATTCAGCAGTGTAATGTGTCATCTCAATTCACAGCAAACTTGTTCGAATCTGCATGACTTATTTCGGCCTGCTCAAACTTTGCCACAAAGGGTAACTTCAGCCAGACGCATTTCAGCTCCTTGTCGGATGTTCGCAATCTCAGCAACGTCGAAAGCAGCACCGTTAGGGAACATTCAAAATTCAAGAAGCTGGAAATATTACATCGTTGGTCTGGAGCTACAGAACCCGTTGGATAGCCCACAACGGGCTCTTCAGCTCCAGACCAACGATGTAATATTTCCAGCTTCTTCAATTTTGAATGCACCCCAACGTGCTCCCAAACCACCTATGCAATATTTCCAGCTTCTTGAATTTTTAATGTTCCCCGAACATGCTCCTAAACAACATAACTACCCCGGCAACGGCTAACTTCATCCGCTCGGAAAGGCCTTCTTTAATAAAACTCAGTTGGCTTACCACGTCAATTACAGCTCGTAGGAAACAACGCTGTTTCCACGAAACAGCCCAAGCATGAAATGTCTAGAGCGATAGCACATCGTAATTCTCGGCCTTGTCATTAGATTTTTCTCCTGCGCAGTACGCCTTTTCGATACGTGCCTACGTTGATAATTCGAGCATACGATGCGTCTATGAGAATCATTTACACGGTTGCGCTTGATGGCACAACGGAAGTAGCACGCCAGACGGCGACCAATCTCTTTTTTCGTCAGTCAATAACGTGTATTTGCAGTTTCCAGAAATGGGCGCACATTTTTGAAAAAAGAATACAGTCGGTTCGAAGGGTGCTTCGCCACATATTTGAAAGACTGACACGTTCGACAAACGTGCCTTGCAGCCTTCATCTCGACCTTGTTTATTTTTAGGCGTGTCGTGAGGAGATTCACTGAGTTTGAATGACTTTTGTTTTCCTGGGTCGCTGCCTCCAACTGAACAAACAAGATCAGTCCTTGCAGTCTTGCATCAGTTGTCTTCCGTAGTGTTCGAGGCATTGTTGCCAGAATAACTACGATTATACTAAACCAACAGATCTGACAGAAGACTTCTGAGTACTTCGCCCATAAGCATAGATGCATGTCATGTCGTGGGTACTGTAAGAATTTTCAATCCTCTTGCACGACCTTAAAACACTCACTCTGAATGCAGAAACGTAGGATGACGACCAAACAGCAGCAAGCGAATGCAACCAATTGTTCTTGGTCGATGCCAAACGTGGCGCATAATCCCCGCTTAAACATGTCCACCGTATCTTTATAATATGCTTGAGTCTGCAGATTGTCTATGGCTGTCGCTGCCTCTCCGGCAAGGCAGTGTCTATGATAATTAAACATAGCCGCCAAGCTGAATGAAAGACTCTTGTCGATGACAGTTTGAAATTTATCTCCAAGTGGTAACCATTTACCATTGACTCCATGAAACGGCTCGATGCCCAAACACGGTAGCTTAGGTCCGGTCAATCCAACATTTTTCTGCGTCGCTACAAGAGAAGCTTTTAACCTACACTGCGATAGCATGGAGCTAATCTTGGAAAACCGCGATACGTTTAAGCAAGGAAGGGCTGCGAGCCCACAAGAGTCGGCGTCGAACACCAGCGTTTGCTTCGTTGACCGGTTTCGTGAGCACGAATGATGTTCCCTGGGCCGACCCATTCGTAAATCCCCGGAGCTGTCGTAATGTCAGAAGGCGGTAACGAGGGGATTTCGGCACAAAAAGATATTAGGAAAGACGCACCTTACGCTCTCTCCCCCTTCCTCTCCTTTGTTACGACGGAGCTTTTAAAAGCGGCACACCGCCACCTCCGAAGAATACCCCCTGAAGAAGGAGCCGAATTGGTTCCGAAACGTCGGGCTAGTAAATTTCCTTATTTGGTTGGAGTCAATCTCTAAGTCTTAATCAATTTTCCCAACCAGACAGGTAATTCTGTCGAAATGTTTAGCTTCAAGACGCAAGTCAGTACGTCTCTCAGCCAGCCGCACTGGTAACTTAACCCTGTGTTGGTCACTGGGACATATATATCCCCCGTGCAACCGCAAGCGAAAGCTGCCTCAAGTGTGCAGAGGCACCTACCTAGCCCTACAGAAACAGGTAGCGCCATCTCTTAGAAGGCAAAGCAACTATAATTTTAAGTTTTTATTTGAAATGGGAGGTGACACTAATAGTTCGAGTTGTTTAGCTTGTTCCTATGTTTTTTTTGGCTGTCGTCGCTCTTCAAGCGCTTGAATTTCGTTGCTCTTGCGCCACGAATAAATTGCCGGTAATGCAAAAATTAGTTCTTGCACTCCAGTAATGCAGTTAGATCTTCTTTAGAGAGGTTTGACATGAAAGTGATCCATTGTTTTCAGCTGCCTACAATTGCGCTGAACGTAGTGGTTGAAGACGTCCAGCACTACTGCAGAAACGGCATGACATACCTGTTCTTTTGGGTAACACTCATCAGTAAGCTCATCAATGGGAGGTGTTTTTGCAATGGTCGGCGCAGTCTAGTATAGCACAAGAGAGGAAGCGAGAACTGATCATTTATGAAAGCTGTGCCAAAAGAAGTTCGGTTCAATGGGCAAGGGCAGTACCCAAGCACCACCAATACGTGCAAAAGGTACCCAATGGTGCTCAACAATTTCACAGGAAACAGTTGTGCAATAATTTTCTTGTGCAAGAGAATTTTTGTTGTTCTTTCATGTGGTACGGTTCGTTTGGGAAAAGGTATAGCTGAGTCCATGAGTAGAATTCTCGCGCCTGACAAAGGGTCAATTTTTTTGTTTCTCCTATTTCCGATCTATTGCGTAAAGGAATATAAATTTGCTCTGGGGGTCCCCATACGTACCTCCGCTGAAAGGCTCATGCTCACTGGCACCTTCAACACACTTACTGAACTCACAGAAGCCCATCTCTCATGCCAGTATGGTAGAATTTCTAACACTGTGACAGGCCGACACATTCCACAAACCCTTTCTATGACTCCGGCACCCATCACCAAGACTAAATACACCATTCCACATCACATACACGAGAACCTCTACATCCCACCACTTCCTAAAAACATGCACCGAAACAGCGCAGGAGGCAGCGAGCAAAGGCTCTCCAAAAAAAATTCTCCTCCTCAAATGATGTGATCTATGTTGATGCTGCCGATTATAGAAACAGGAATCAGTATGCAATATCAGTCAACTATCACGGCCAGGTGGCTGCCGCCAACCCCATTCCTGCCTCCTCCCAGGAAGAGGCAGTGGAGGCGGCCATAGCCCTGGCCCTCACGATGCCAAAGTCATCAGTTATCGTTAGCGACTCAAAAACTTCTGAGCGGGCAGGGTCTCTAAGCCAGCCCTTTTCCTCCTTTTGGCCCATCCTTTCCATCAAACTGTACGATTAATCTGGACTCCCGCGCATGCCGGCCTTCCGGAAACGAGGCGGCTCATGCCATTGTCCGAGGATTTACGGTCCGGGCGCAAGCATCACATGTGTCGGACCTCGCTACGAAGGAGGCGCCGTTTACAGCGCGGGATCGGCTTATTACCTACCACGACATCTGCACACACTACCGATTAGAGCATTTAATCTTTCCGCCGCTTATGCGCAAATCCCCTCGCAGGTGTGAAGTTCTGTAGCGACAGCTGCAGACTCGCACCTTTCCCTCCCCTTACCTCCTCGACCGCATTCATCCCTCCATTTACCTTTCTCCCTCTTGCAAATTCTGAGTCTCCCCCAGAGCAGACCTAAACCACATCATGTGGGCACCCCTCTTTCCTCAAACAATTCGCATCTAGTGAGGAGCAGTGTGAGGCTGCCTTGCGCAGCTCGAGGCCCGACCTTGAGGAGGCCCTCCTGGAGTGGGTGAGATGGTAGAGGAGACTGGCGGCTCTGATGGAGAGATTCAAGACACTCTGCAGGCCGTAGCCAACACGGTCGTCGCTATCGCCTTGAAGAACTCCTCAAACAACTATACCAGACAACGAGCTCAAATTTGTAGGAAAGGGGGGGCATATCCAAGTAGTTCCTCCCCCCACCTTCTATCCCACTGCCCCCTTCCCTTGCAAGAGGGATAAGTTTTTCATTCATTCATTCATTCATTCATTCATTCATTCATTCATTCATCCATTCATTCATTCATTCATTCATTCACTCATTCATGACAACAACAAAAATTAAATCGTCCCCATTCGCTGTATGTACAGCTTCCCGCATTTTAGCTCTATCGCGCGAGCGTCCATCACGCTTGATTTTAGCGCCTTTAAGCGGCGATAATCAGTGAGACCGGCAAAAGTACACGCAAGTGCAGTTATCTCTCTCCTATGCAAAATTCGTTTAATGCGGTGTTACCTTTAGGACGACGTTTGACCATACTATAGTGTTCTCGTGTGATATAGGTAATAATGCGGGACGCTGTACATGTCACGAGCATACCATAGTTTGTTGGCATTTGTCACTCCCGGCAGCCCGTATTCCGCCATGCAACTCAACTCGCGCGTCCTACTATCTTTCGCCGTATCTCAAGTGAGGCCCGTCGTCTGCCACTCCTAAGAACACAAGCACGCTGAGCACGCATGCAGAAAAGTATTCGTGGTGTATGAACTAGGCGTGCATGTGCTTACCTTTTTTCGGAGGCTTTTTTCGCTCTCGAAAAATATGGCCGTCTTGTTATTCCCTTTAACAATTGCCACGTTGACGCCCGTGAATAATTCAGCTCGCCTAAAGAGGAGGTCCGTCTCGCACGGCTGGAAAATAAAAAACAGCCGAGTAGTTTTCATATTTCGCACGAGCTTCGTTGTTTCAGTCGTGCAGCTACAGCATATCCAAGCAAAACAGACAAAATTTATGTTTCTTCAGGTTGTCTCGAGCGTACAAAAAATCTTAACGCATGGCTGCTCACTCCAACAAATGTCCTGCTTCGTGGGATCAAAGAATATATGCGACGTTCAAGTTTGGGGTGCTAGAGCAACAGCAATGCGTCGTGGCGCCTGAGCTTTATCAGAGAGCCGGAGATACCGCAATCTCGGCTACGCATAACAAGCTTACACACTTTGGTGAGCCGCCACAGTATAGCTCGGTCGCTATGGCCAGGCGCAAGGTCGCGTGTGGGATCCCGGCAGCGGCGGCCGCATTTCGATGGGGGTGAAATGCAAAAACTTTAGTGTCCTTAGATTTCATCATCAGCAGCAGTACCATCTCCCAGTGATCTTCAATCAACTCTGCCACCTGCGTCTCTGCCGTCCGCGACTAAGCTTCCAATTCCTTGGCCCCCATTTGGCAACTCTAATAGACCGCCTGTTATCTTCCCAACGCATTAAATGCCCTGCCCAGCTCCATATGTTTATCTTGTCATCATCATCATCCTCAGCCTATATTTATGTCTACTGCAGGACGAAGGCCTCTGCCTGCGATCTTCAATTACCCCTGAATTGTGCTAGCTGATCCCAACTTGCACCTGCAAATTTCTTAACTTCATCTGTCGTGGGCACTATAGGTGTGTTTTAAAAAGAAGCAGGATTTCTTCCGTTACCTTAACAGAACTGTGAGTAGAACTGGGAATACTGGGAAGTATCTTGGAAGTAAGATATGTGGGAATGGATTATGGCCTTTTTGAAAATTCCTTAAGTGCTTGAGAGCGTTAAATGTGGCCAAGCATTACAACGGGTGAGTTATATACGGGCAACGTTTTCAAGTATGATTCAATTACAGGGAACTAAAATTCTTACTTCGTACAACTGCTCGAAAGAAACTGCTTCGCTGTAAATTGGATTGCGATTCAGCAAAGTTGCATAAGCTTGTTGCTCTCTTTTCCTCTTGACATCAACACCAATTTCGATAACACGGGTATACGATTTGCATAGCCTATATGAAGCTACACATTTGCTGCAGTTGCGCCGCTCCACAGATTAAGCGAAATCAAACCCCAGTTTAAGTTGTTGGGAAGCTGTACAAATTAGTGATTAGTAGGTTGGAAAACAACTTATGGACGTGAAAGACAATGCGATAGACTTACTGCAACGTCCAGGCTGGTGACGTAGAGGTTGGTGCATGGGACATTGGCCATTTCGGGAGTAGGAATCTGGCCGGGATAAGGCTTCTTTAATTGGTAGACAAGTGTGCCAAGCTCGAAGGAAAGACCCATCTTGGTGTTCGATCTGAACTGCTTGTCTCTCGTCATCATCAGTGCGATCCTTCTCTGTGCGCAGAATGTGGACATAATAATTACTAAAGAAGACAAAGAAGACGATGGCTTTAAAAGACATCTGCTGGTGTAGAAAAAGATATGTTCATTAGCCCATGCCTTTGCAGATTTCGATAATGGCATAGTAAAACAAAGGGTTTAACGGCTATGTCTGCATTGCAATGCGATCAATAGCAAGGTGGCTGCCTGGTAAGAAAGGAAGCTAGCCGTACCTGCCGAGTACTGGAACACATTGAATGTTCATATGTGGAGTGAGTTGGTGCAGGTACACGTTGGTCAAAGGATTAACACAGCCGTTTCAGAACGCATGATTGGTGAGATGCTATGACCACTGATCGGTGGCCAATAGAAACAGAATTTGACTGTTCAAAACTACAATGTAAACGCGATATCACTGCGCCAGCATCGTGTTCAGATTAGGCAGCATCTTTGGGGCATGCTGCACGCTGCGGCGCCTCCAGCACTGGTGGCCAGTTTGAAGAGCAGGCCAACTCCGAAATTCACACTGATGCAAAAGAGTCGTGGCCTGGGTTACTTGCGGGTTCAACGATAAAACTGCTTCCGAAAATAGTGACCCCCTAAGCAAGTCGCTCTGCGACCAACGTCGCGGCCATCTATTCGACAACGCAAAAAAGAAAAAAAAAACTAATACCTTGCGACCATCTAAGAGATTTCCAGTGCAAGTTTCGTGCGAATACATTTACGGTATACTGCCCGAGCATTATCTGTGCTAAGCTTGACAATATAAAAAGAATCAGTGCGGCCACCTCGTAAATGGTGCATCAGAGTAATCTCCGTAGTAGATTTTCGCCGGTAAAGCAGCCAAGATGAGCATCACTTCTTCGAATCAATCGCTGCCAATATTATATCCCTGCCATGCCATATATTAATCACTGCCAGGTCACCTGCATTACCATTAAGGACATCAGGAGCACTAGAGCCGGTATAATTCAAACATTTTTTTCTTCTTAATTTGAGTGGTAAATCTGCCTTATACAACGCCTTTTGATGATATATAATAATAATAACAAATTAGTCTGCCGAACTCTGCAGACCATTTATTTCGGTACGACACATTCAATAGTAATGACATGACCCTCTAATATGACAATCCTGTAGATCCAGCAAGCAACAACGCGCCAACTACATAATGAACCCATTCTGTGTCACGCTATTATCCCGAATACTGACAAATTATGGGCAAATAAATTATTTTAAAGACCTGCAAGGAAGAACTGCGCCTTGCAGAGCTCCGCAACCGGATCGCCAGTGCTACTGAAGTGAGGCTCGGGCTCGACGCTGTTCCTGATGCGCCTAGCTAAGCCTACGCTAATGTGTCTTCCTGTCGGCGTCCTTCGTGTCGTCCACAGCCGTACCAGACTTCCTTGTCATAACTGGTGGATGTGCCGGGTCTCCTGTAATCGCGGAATTGCGCAGCCGGATCCTCCCTGCCATCATGACCTCCGCCAGCGCCACGAGCTTACCACCAACTGCTCACCAGTCGTCCCGTATGCCCCGGCACACTCCGTCAGCGGGACACTCCGAATTTCAGCGGCACTGATGACCACGACGTTGATGACTGGCTATCATCTAACGAAGGCGTCAGTCTTGACAACAAATGGGATGACATCGCGAAATTGACCACCGCCACCGGAATTGCCCACTTGTTTCGGAACCACGAAAACGAAGTCCCAAGCTGAACTATTTTCAAGACAGCGAGGTCTTCGGCCGCCCTGCTGCTGATAAACATCGTGCCAAACAGCGTCTGCAGTCGCGCTTTCAGCAGCCTGGTAAGTCCTTTACCAGCTACATCGGCAATAATAGGGCAATAAAATCAAGCACATACTGAAGGGCATCGACAAGGACGCGTTTCAGATGCTGATTTCAAAGAGCCTCTCTACTGTTACCCAGGTTATTGAACTATGCCAAAGCTATGACGAGCTCCGCCGTCAACGTCTCCAGCACCCGCCGTCCTGTTCCCTATCAGGAATCGTTGTCCGGCTTGACCTCTCCTTTTAAAGACTCCACCCTCCTATCGCCGGTCAAGGCTTTCGTCCGTGAAGAAGTTGCTCACCAGCTCTCCCTTATCTCCAATCCGCCGGAGTCAAGTTCGTCCCTTAGTCCGACCCTACGACTAGGTATAGAAGAACAAGTGCCCAAGGTCCTGCAGCGGGCGCCTCAACTCACCGCCCCATTGACTTACGCCGACGCCGTCGCACGACCACGCCCACCAACGTTCCGGGCTCCGCCTCCGATGCCTAGCCCTGTTTTTACCTCCACGCCGCCGCAATCTCCTGTCCATCGAATGATTAATCCCTGGCGCACAACAGAATATCGGCCCATCTGCTATTCGTGTGGTATTCCCGGACACGTTGCATGCCTGTGCCGCCGCCGTCCACTTCATCCCCGTGACGACCCACGCAAAGCAGCGTACGACCATCCGTTGTCTTACGCTCCAGCCGCGATTTACCCCTTCCCCGCCCAAGCCCTCGCCCAGTTTCTGCCCACCGTTCTACTCGTCGTCGCTCGCTCTTCGCGATGCATCGACGTCCCTCTACCGCTGACACGGAAAACTAAGTGACGCAGTTCCCGAGGCAAGAACTGCGTCATCGTCGCAACGCTCAAGCCCTCTTCTTTCGCCGCCCAGCGTTATTGATGTCGCTGTTGAAGGTGTCTCTGTGCTTGCCTTTATTGACACAGGTGCCGCCATATCTGTGATTGCCGAAAAACTATGCCGCTCAATACGAAAAGTCACGACGCCTTTCTTCGGTGCCATTACTCCGCAC